>NC_080171.1:27364650-27720481 GCF_950295315.1 Erinaceus europaeus
CTAAAGGCTGTTAATAGTGCAGATGAAGACTTGGAGGGTACTCCATTTTGTAGATAGCTAGTAGGCGTATTTTAGTTATATTCCAAAGGGCCTGTGGCCATGAGGAGATTCTAAATGAGTGGGAGGGCTCTGCACCTGGTGTGGGGGGGGGGAGGGAAGGGGGAGAACACTCTCAAATCTCTGGAACTCACAGGTAGAAGCCCCACAAGAAAATTCCTGTGGTGATAGGAAAAGACACATGGGTGGGGGAGATAGCATAGTGGTCATGCAAAGAGACTCATGCTGATCAGTACTCTGTGAGGGGCGGGAGGGGGGGAGAAAGGACACACCAGGATGTCTGAAGAGTGACTGATGTGAAGGGGCCGGGCTGAGGGCCCTGGGGAGCAGGCCACCACAGACACAAGGTCAGAACAGAGAACAAGGAGACTGCCTTGTGCTGTCCAAGCTCACCAGCCCTTTACCACGCCATCAATTTGTTGTTCCTCAGCAGCCAGAGCTGCCCTCCCTCAGGTGAGTCAGAAGGCTGAGTCAGCAGGCAGTGGGCTCCTTTCCCTGGGTTGTGGCTGCGACCTGGTGTGACCTCACCCTCCATACAGCGCGCTGATATATTCAGTTCAAGGTTGGTGGTAAAATAAACATAATAGCAGCCCTGGAGGGGAGTGCAGCTGAAAAGCACTGGTCTTGCAAGCATGAGGCTCTGAATTCAATCTTCAGCATCACATGTTTCAGAACTATGCTTTGTTTCTCTTGTAAATAAATACATCTTAGGGTGGGGGAAATAGCATAATGGTTATGCAAAGAGACTCACATGCCTGAGTCTCACATGCAAGGTCACAGTTTCAATTCCCGCACCACCATAAGCCAAAGCTGAGAAAAAAGAAAAAAAAAAGTATCATCATGTTGGCACAGAGATTCACCAAAAAGCCTGTTGGAAAAAAACAAACTGGCAAAATAGCTCACCTGGATAGTGTAACTGCTTTGTCACGGCCCAACCCAGGTTTGAGGCTGGCCCTCATCATACTGGGGAGGGGAGAAGCTTCAGTGCTGCGGTGTCTTCCCCTTTCCCTCTGTCTCTGTCTCTGTCTATACTCTCTCTATATATAAAAAGACAACTCAGAGTATTGAAGTTCTGGTAATGACCAAAACAAAAACAAAACAACACCCCCCCCTACATAACATAAGCTTTATTTATTTATCATCTCTTTATTTGTTTATTGCCAATAGGGTTATCACTGAGGCACTACACAATGACGTTACTGCTCCTGGTGGTAACTTTTTTCCTTTCTCTCTTTCTTATAGGACAAAGAGACAATAAGAAAGAGGAGAAGCAGAGAGAAAGAGCAGCACTGCTCTACTACAGGTGGGGACAATCTTATCAATAACCATTATGCTGTCTCTCCAGCTCGTGGTCCCATTTTTATTAGAGTGTGATGGTTACTGTGTGTGTCATCTTCAATGGCTGTGGGGTGCCCAGTTTTGGGTCAGACATTCTGAGTACTTCTGTGAATGTGAGATCAACATTTGAACCCATGAACAGCATGAAACTGGTTGTTCTTCTGAATATGTGGCCCTTGTTCCATCAGCTAGGAGTTGCAAAAGGACAAAATAGCAGACCTCCCCTTGAGTAAGAGAATTTATTCTGCGTGACTGCTGTAGAAATTCACTTTCCTTTATCCTGCCTGCCATTTACCCTGGCAGATCTGGGGATAAAGATTTTTCCTAAATTAAATTATTATTGGGTAGAGACAGAGAGACATTGAGAAGGGAGGGGAAGATAGAGAAGGGCAGAAACAGAGACATCTGCAGTCCTGCTTCATCACTTATGAAGCTTCCCCCTGCAGGTGGGGACCAGGGTCTTGAACTTGATTCTTTGTGTACTGTAATGTGTGTGCTGAACCTGGTGCGCCACCACCTGGCCCCTCAAAAACAAATTTTTTTTTTTCCTTGAGGGAATCTGGAGTTGTCAGATACAGAAAGTAATTTGTGGGTGGCTTGCAACTGTTGCTTAATGGCTGATGAGTCTCTCACTCTCTCTCATAAAAAATAAAATAAAGTATTAAAATTGGAACTACACAGTATTTCTTCTTGTGATGGGCTTATTTTCCTGAGTTTGTAAGACTGGTCCATACTGTACCATACATCAGAATTGCTATTTTACTATAGCAACAAAAACAATAAAATATCTAGGAATAGACCTAACAAAGGAAGTGAGAGACTTGTATACTGAAAATTATGAATCACTATTAAAGGAAATAGAAAAAGACACAAAGAATTGGGAATATATTTTATGTTCATGGGTTGGAAGAATTAACATCATTAAAGTGAATATATTACCCAGAGCCATATACAAATTTAATGCAATCCCATCAAGATCCCACCCAATTTAAAAAATTTAATTAACTTTATTTATTGGATAGAGACAGCCAGAAATTGAGAGGGAAGGAGAAGAGAGACAGAGAGAGAAAGACACCTGCAGCCCTGCTTCACTGCTTTGTGAAGCTTTCCTCTTACGGATGGGGACTGGAGGCTTGAACCTGGATCCTTGTGCGTTGTAATGTGTGTGCTTAACCAGTTGTGCTGCCACCCGGCCCCCACCCAATTTTTTTTTTTTAGGACAGAACAAAAGCTACAAATATTTATCTGGAACCAGAAAATATCTAGAATTGCCAAAACAATCTTGAGAAGAAAGAATAGAACTGGAGGCATCACACTCCCAGATCTCAAATTGTATTATAGGGCCATTGTCATCAAAACTGCTTGGTACTGGAACATGAATAGAAACATTGACCAGTGGAATAGAATTGAGAGCCCAGAAGTAAGCCCCCACACCTATGGACATGTAATCTTTGACAAAGGTGCCCAGACTATTAAATGGGGAAAGATGAGTCTTTTCAACAAATGGTGTTGAAAAAATGGGTAGAAACATGCAGAAGAATGAAACTGAACCACTGTATTTCACCAAATACAAAAGTAAATTCTAAGTGGATCAAGGACTTGGATGTTAGATTAGAAACCATCAGATACTTAGAAGAAGAAAATATTGGCAGAACTCTTTTCCACATAAATTTTAAAGGCATCTTCAATGATACGAATCCAATTTAGGAGAAGACTAAAACAAAAATGAACCAATGGGACTACATCAAATTAAAAAGCTGCTCAGGGAGACTTCCGGAGGTGGGGCTACTAGCAGTAGCAGATGTGTTTATCTCCTCTCTTCTCCTCTCCTGGATCAACCAGGAATACCAAAGGAGACCACCTGGCACTGAAACAAGACAGGACTAGAACGACTTCAGGAACCCATCAAGTCACCGGTGAGTGCAAACACATGTGGCTGGTGACAGAGAGGAGCCTAGGGAGAGATTAAGTGGCTGGTAACAGTCTGGCAGTTTACCGGTTTAGACACTACCTCCAGTCGGTTCCACCAAAAAGGGGATGGCTGAAGGGAGGAGAGGACTCCCCTGAGACTCACCAGGTGCAACTCTGAGTCTCTATTGCTACTGCCCTCAGAATCTGGAGCAGGGGCAGGGAGGCCCTGTGCTGACACCAGGGGACAGAGAACTAACCAGGAAACTCAGGAGAAGACCTATACCTCAGTGGCATAGCTGAGGGGCTGTGAAAGTCTCTTTGCATAACCACTGAATTATCTCTGCCACACCCTGCCTTATCTCTTGGTCAGGAGTCAGTGATTAAGCTAAGAAGCCTACTTGTAGTTTAAAAGAGTTTAAAAGCCCTCAGGCTCCCATAGCCTACAGGGAAGAAAAAGCACAAAAGAGGCTTTTAAGCCACTGAACTCCAAGTCAGGGATTAAAATAATATTGAAACAACTGTTAACTTCCACAACTGTGAACCCTTCACTTACCTTACTTAGACACAAGTCAATCCAGGCAATAGTGATCAGTAATTTGAAAAGTACTGAGAAACCTCATAACATAATATATAAATATAATATATAAATATATATATTATATTAATATATAAAATGGTTAAATCAACAAGAAGAAATATTGTAGAAATGAACCAGGACAAGAGTCCAACTAAAAGCCCCCCAAAGGGTGAAGCACAAAATAATGAGGTCAACATCCAAACACTAGTTAAGGAAATAATCACAGGAGTGAGTAAAGAGAAAGAATTGTCATCAAAAATGCAGAAACAACAAATGAGACTCTGGAAGAAAACACTAATTATCTCAAGGTTATTAGAGAGCTGAGCTAAGAACACAACTAACTGAACAAGTTAAAACAGTATCAGAACAGGGTAACAAAATAGATGAACTCCAGAAAACAGTAGAGGGGAGAGAATCAATGAGGCTGAAGACAGAATTAGCAAGACTGAGGATGAATTAGAGACAACTAAAAGAGAAGAGATCTCAAAAAGAGATTAAGAGATACTGAAAACAACAACAGAGACCTATGGGAGGACTTCAAAGGAAACAATATACTCATTATTGGCTTACCAGAGGAAGAAAGAGAGGGAGAGGCAGAAAGCATTCTTCAGGCCATAATAGCTGAAAACTTCTCTAGTCTAGACAACATCAAAGACATAAAGGTTCAAGAAGCCCAGAGGTGCTGGTGCTCTCTTGGGTGGCCTTGCAACCCGAGGCAGCTGCTGGTTTTCTCATCACCGATTCTGGTGGTCATGTGATGTAGAAAGAAGCACCAGGGGAAACTCACGTATGAACTTCCATCTTTATTCTGAGAAGCACAATCTATATAGCAAGTAGAAAAAAGGACATTTTTCACATATGTCAGTAATCACAGGGTTTCAATAGGCCAGTGCCCCTATGGTGGGGAGAGCTAAGGAATGAATGGAATCAATGAGATACAAAGAGGTCAAAGCCATGAAACAATAAATGTTAATTATCTAAAGGTGTTAGTAAAGACATGGTTGTTAAACCAGCAGAGTGAGATAAAGCAGAGAATGGTGGAGTATTGATGTAAGCCATGATAAACAAAGAACCCAGGAAGAGGGGTGTGTGGAAGTCTTACTGTTATGTGACTGGCAAGGCAGTGTGGGGAGTATTCAAGCAGGCAATCATTTGGTTTGCAGTAGAGGAATGAGTTAAGTGTTAGAAGTTGAAGGCCTCTGTGAAATCTTAGGAGACCAACAAGAGGAAACTTGAGTCATGAAAGCTTTCCCTCTTAGCTCCATCCCTGGAAGGGAAAGATTGACAAATGGGATGTTTTTCCAGACCTCCATCACAAGGATGGGAGAGTTCCTCTAAGCTCTACCATGCTTTCACATAATCCCACACAGAGGGTCCCAAACAGAACTAACCCAGACTTAAAGACACCAAGACACATCATATTTAGAATGGAAAGGAATAAGGATAAAGAAAGGATCCTGAAAGTTGCAAGAGAAAAAACAAAGAGTCACCTATAGAGGAAAAGCCATAAGATTAGCAGCAGATTTCTCCACACAAACACTACAGGCCAGAAGAGAATGGCAAGATATCTACCGAGTACTCAATGAGAAAGGTTTTAAAACAAGAATACTTATCCTGCTAGACTATCATTCAGACTAGATGGAGGCATAAAAACCTTCTCAGACAAGCAACAGTGGAAGGAATCAACTATCACCAAGCCTGCCCTGAAAGAAGTTCTGAAAGGTCTCCTTATCTGACACGACAGAATTTAAAATAGATAAGATTTAAAAAGATAGGAATGGACACTACTTAATGCTCAGAGGATCAGTCAATCAAGAGCACTTAACAATTATTAACATCTATGCACCTAATGAGAAGCCATTTATTAACAACAACACAGTCATAGGAGTGGACTTCAACACCCAACTCTCTCAACTTGACAGATCATCCAGGCAGAAAATCAATAAAGACATAAGGGAGCTAAATGAGGAGATAGATAAACTACGAACAATTATATGACACCAAGCTAGAGAACCTGGAAGAAATGGACAATTTCCTAGATAAACCTATGGGACTACATAAAATTAAAAAGCTTCTGCACAGCAAAAGAAACTACTGCCCAAACCAAGAGACCCCTCACAGAATGGGAGATCTTTACATGCCATATATCAGACAAGAGTCTAATAACCAGAATATATAAAGAACTTGCAAATCTCAACAACAAGAAAACAAATAACCCCATCCAAAAATGGGGAAAGGACATGGACAGAATATTCACCACAGAAGAGATCTAAAAGGCTGAGAAACACATGAAAAAATGCTCCAAGTCTCTGATTGTCAGAGAAATGCAAATTAAGACAACAATGAGATACCACTTCACTCCTGTGAGAATGTCATACATCAGAAAAGGTAGCAGCAACAAATGCTGGAGAGGGTGTGGGGTCAAAGGAACCCTCCTGCACTGCTGGTGGGAATGTCAATTGGTCAAAACTCTGTGGAGAGCAGTCTAGAGGACTCTCAGAAGGCTAGAAATGGACCTACCCTATGATACTGCAATTCCTCTCCTGGGGATATATCCTAAGGAACCCAACACACCCATCCAAAAAGATCTGTGTACACATATGTTCTTGGCAGCACAATTTGTAATAGCCAAAACCTGGAAGCAACCCAGGTGTTCAACAACAGATGAGTGGCTGAGTAAGTTGTGGTCTATATACACAATGGAATATTACTCAGCTATTAAAAATGGTAATTTCAGGAGATTCGACTTCCGGAGGCGGAGCTACGAGCAGCAGATCGCTTTCTCTCCTCTCCTCTCCTCTCCTCTCCCGGATCAACTAGGAATACCAAAGGAGACCACCTGGACCGGAACGGGACGGGACTGGAATGACCACGGGAACCCAGTAAATCACCTGTAAGTACAGACACGCATGGCTGGTGACAGAGAGGAGAGAGGGGCCTGAGGAGAGATTGAGTGACTGCTAACAGTTCAGCAGTTTGTCAGTGGAGACACCACCTCCAGTCTGCTCCACAACAGGGGGACAGCTGAGGGGAGGAGGGGACTCCCCAGAGACTCGCCAAGTGCAACTCTGAGTCTCCATTGCTACTGCCCTCAGAGTCTGGAGCAGCAACAGGGAGGGACACCAGGGGACAGAGATCTAACCGGGAAAATCAGGAGAAGACCTATACCTCCGTGGCACAGCTGAGGGGCTGTGAAAGTCTCTTTGCATAACCACTGGATTATCTCTGCCACACCCTGCTTTATCTCTTGGTCAGGAGTCAGTGATTAAGCTAAGAAGCCTATTGATAGTTTAAAAGCCCTCAGACTCCCATACCCTACAGGGAAGAAAAAAAAGAGGCTTTTACACCACTGAGCTCCAACTCAGGGATTGAAAAAAACTGTTAACTTCTACCACGGTAAACCCTTTAATTAAATTACTTAGACACAAGTCAATCCAGGCAATAGTGATCAATAATTTGAAAAGTACTGATAAAGGGAACTCATAACATAATATATAAAATGGTTAAAACAACAAGAAAAAATATTGGAGACTTGAACCAGGACAAGAGTCCAGCAAAAAGTCCTCCAGAGGGTGAAGCACAAAACAACGAGTTCAACATCCAAACATTAGCTAAGGAAATAAAAACAGGAGTGAGTAAAGAATTTGAAAAAATTGTAATCAGAAATGCAGGAACAACAAATGAGAATATGGAAGAAAATTCTAATTATCTCATGGTTATTAGAGAGCTGAAAGCTGAAATCGCTGAGCTAAGAAGGCAACTAGCTGAACAAGCTAAAACAGTATCAGAGCAGGGAAACAAAATAGATGAACTCCAGAAAGCAGTAGAGGGCAGAGAGAATAGAATCTATGAGGCTGAAAACAGAATTAGCAAGATTGAGGATGAATTAGAGACAACTAAAAAAGAAGTAAGAGATCTCAAAAAGAGATTAAGAGATGCTGAAAACAACAACAGAGTCCTATGGGATGACTTCAAAAGAAACAATATACGTATTATTGGCTTACCAGAGGAAGAAAGAGAAGGAGAGGAAGAAAGCATTCTCCAGGCCATAATAGCTGAAAATTTCTCTAGTCTAGACAACACCAAAGACATAACGATTCAAGAAGCCCAGAGGGTCCCAAACAGAATTAACCCAGACCTAAAGAAACCAAGACATGTCATACTTAGAATGGAAAGGAATAAGGATAAAGAAAGGATCCTCAAGGCTGCAAGAGAAAAACAGAGAGTCACCTACAAAGGAAAACCCATAAGATTAGCAGCAGACTTCTCCATACAAACACTGCAGGCCAGAAGTGAATGGCAAGATATCTATTAAGTGCTCAATGAGAAAGGCTTTCAGCCAAGAATACTATATCCTGCTAGACTGTCATTCAGACTAGATGGAAGCATCAAAACCTTCTCAGACAAGCAACAGTTGAAGGAAGCAACCATCACCAAGCCTGCCTGCCCTGAAAGAAGTTCTGAAAGGTCTCCTATAAACAACCAGACCACCACAAATAGGACATATATCAAAACACTCTAAGACTCTACAAGAATGGCGTTAAAATATCTTCAATCTTTGATATCAATAAATGTCAATGGCCTGAATTCACCTATTAAAAGACACAGAGTAGGAAGATGGATCAGAAAACACAACCCAACAATATGTTGTCTATAGGAAACTCACCTAACTCAACAAGACAAACACAGACTTAAAGTGAAAGGATGGAAAACTATCATACAAGCCAATGGCCCACAAAAAAGGGCAGGAACAGCTATTCTCATATCTGACATGATAGTCTTTAAAATAGATAAGATTAAAAAAGATAGGAATGGACACTACTTAATGCTCAGAGGATCAGTCAATCAAGAGGACTTAACAATTATTAATACATATGCACCCAATGAGAAACCATCTAAATACATCAAACTTCTACTGAAAGAGCTACAGCAATATATTAACAGTAACATAATCATAGTAGGGGACTTCAACACCCCACTCTCTCAACTTGACAGATCATCCAGGAAGAAAATCAGTAAAGACATAAGGGAGCTAAATGAAGAGATAGATAAACTAGAACTATTGGACATTTTCAGAGTCATTCATCCCAAGAAAATGGAATACACATTTTACTCAAATCCACATGGATCATTCTCAAGGATAGACCATATGTTAGGCCACAAAGACAGCATCAGCCAATTCAAGAGCACTGAAATCATCCCAAGCATCTTCTCAGACCACAGTGGAATTAAACTAACACTTAACAATCAACAAAAGATTAGTAACAGTGCCAAAATGTGGAAGCTCAACAGTACACTTCTTAACAACTTCTGGGTCAAAGAGGAAATCAAGGAAGAAATCAAAATGTTTCGAGAGTTCAATGAAAATGAAGACACAAGCTATCAAAATATTTGGGACACAGCTAAAGCAGTCCTAAGAGGGAAGTTCATAGCTATACAAGCACACATTAGGAAACAAGAAAAGGCACAAATAAACAGCCTGATTGCACATCTTAAAGACCTAGAAGAAGAACAACAAAGGAATCCTAAAGCAACCAGAAAGACAGAAATCACTAAAGTTAGGGCAGAAGTAAATAACAATGAGAATAGGAAAACCATACAAAAGATCAATGAAAGTAAATGTTGGTTCTTCGAAAGAGTAAACAAAATTGACAAACCTTTAGCCAGACTCACAAAACAAAAAAGGGAGAAGACCCAAATAAATCAGATAGTAAATGAAAGAGGAGATATCACAACAGACACCGCAGAAATTCAACATATGCCAGGCTTCTATGAACAACTATATGCCACCAAGCTAGAGAACCTGGAAGAAATGAATGATTTCCTAGATACCTACCAACTTCCAAAACTAAGTAAAGAGGAAGTGGATAACATGAACAGGCCCATCACAGCTAATGAAATTGAAACAGTTATCAAAAATCTTCCCAAAAATAAAAGTCCTGGACCAGATGGTTTTACAAATGAATTCTACAAAACTTTCAAAGAAGAACTAATACCTCTACTTTTAAAAGTCTTCCAGAAGATTGAAGACACTGGAATACTCCCTGCCAGCTTCTATGAAGCCAACATCACCCTGATACCAAAAGCAGACAGGGACACAACCAAAAAAGAAAACTACAGACCAATATCTCTGATGAACATAGATGTGAAAATATTGAACAAAATTCTAGCCAACCGGATACAGCAGTATATCAAAAAGATTGTTCATCATGACCAAGTGGGGTTTATCCCAGGCATGCAAGGTTGGTTTAAAATATGTAAATTAATCAGTGTGATCACCACATCAACAAAAGCAAGACCAAAAACCACATGGTCATATCAATAGATGCAGAGAAAGCCTTTGACAAAATACAACGTCCCTTTATGATCAAAACACTACAAAAAATGGGAATAGATGGAAAATTCCTGAAGATAGTGGAGTCTATATATAGCAAACCTACAGCCAACATCATACTCAATGGTGAAAAACTGGAAGCATTTCCCCTCAGATCAGGTACTAGACAGGGCTGCCCACTATCACCATTACTATTCAACATAGTGTTGGAAGTTCTTGCCATAGCAATCAGGCAGGAGCAAGGAATTAAAGGCATACAGATTGGAAGAGAAGAAGTCAAACTCTCCTTATTTGCAGATGACATGATAGTATACATGGAAAAACCTAAGGAATCCAGCAAGAAGCTTTTGGAAATCATCAGGCAATACAGTAAGGTGTCAGGCGATAAAATTAACATTCAAAAGTCAGTGGCATTCCTCTATGCAAACACTAAGTTAGAAGAAATTGAAATCCAGAAATCAGTTCCTTTTTCTATAGCAACAAAAACAATAAAATATCTAGGAGTAAACCTAACCAAAGAAGTGAAAGACTTGTATACTGAAAATTATGAGTCACTACTCAAAGAAATTGAAAAAGACACAAAGAAGTGGAAAGATATTCCATGTTCATGGGTTGGAAGACTTAACATCATCAAAATGAATATATTACCCAGAGCCATCTACAAATTTAATGCTATCCCCATCAAGATCCCAAGCACATTTTTTAGGAGAATAGAACAAATGCTACAAATGTTTATCGGGAACCAGAAAAGACCTAGAATTGCCAAAACAATCTTGAGAAAAAAGAACAGAACCGGAGGCATCACACTCCCAGATCTCAAACTGTATTATAGGGCCATTGTCATCAAAACTGCTTGGTACTGGAACATGAACAGACACACTGACCAGTGGAATAGAATTGAGAGCCCAGAAATGAGGCCCCACACCTATGGACATCTAATCTTTGACAAAGGGACCCAGACTATTACATGGGGAAGGCAGAGTCTCTTCAACAAATGGTGTTGGAAACAATGGGTTGAAACATGCAGAAGAATGAAACTGAACCACTGTATTTCACCAAATACAAAAGTAAATTCCAAGTGGACCAAGGACTTGGATGTTAGACCACAAACTATCAAATACTTAGAGGAAAATATTGGCAGAACTTTTTTCCGCATAAATTTTAAAGACATTTTCAATGAAACGAATCCAATTACAAGGAAGACTAAGGCAAGTATAAACCTATGGGACTACATCAAATTAAAAAGCCTCTTCACAGCAAAAGAAACCACTACCCAAACCAAGAGACCCCTCACAGAATGGGAGAAGATCTTTACATGCCATACATCAGATAAGAGTTTAATAACCAACATATATAAAGAGCTTGCCGGACTCAACAACAAGACAACAAATAACCCCATCCAAAAATGGGGGGAGGACTTGGACAGAATATTCACCACAGAAGAGATCCAAAAGGCCGAGAAACACATGAAAAAATGCTCCAAGTCTCTGATTGTCAGAGAAATGCAAATCAAGACAACAATGAGATATCACTTCACTCCTGTGAGAATGTCATACATCAGAAAAGGGAACAGCAGCAAATGCTGGAGAGGGTGTGGTGTCAAAGGAACCCTCCTGCACTGCTGGTGGGAATGTAAATTGGTCCAGCCTCTGTGGAGAACAGTCTGGAGAACTCTCAGAAGGCTAGAAATGGACCTACCCTATGACCCTGCAATTCCCCTCCTGGGGATATATCCTAAGGAACCCAACACATCCATCCAAAAAGATCTGTGTACACATATGTTCTTGGCAGCACAATTTGTAATAGCCAAAACCTGGAAGCAACCCAGGTGTCCAACAACAGATGAGTGGCTGAGCAAGTTGTGGTATATATACACAATGGAATACTACTCAGCTGTAAAAAATGGTGACTTCACCGTTTTCAGCCGACCTTGGATGGACCTTGAAAAAATCATGTTGGGTGAAATAAGTCAGAAACAGAAGGATGAATATGGGATGATCTCACTCTCAGGCCGAAGTTGAAAAACAAGATTAGAAAAGAAAACACAAGTCGAACCTGAAATGGAATTGGAGTATTACACCAAAGTAAAAGACTCTGGGGTGGGTGGGTGGGTGGGTGGGAAGAATACAGGTCCATGAAAGATGATGAATGACATAGTGGGGGTTATATTGTTAAATGGGAATCTGGGGAATGTTATGCATGTACAAACTATTGTATTTACTGTTGAATGTAAAACATTAATTCCCCAATAAAGAAATAAATTATTAAAAAATAATAATAATAAAATAAAATAAATGGTAATTTCAACTTCCTCCCTCCCATTTTTAAGTCCGAGCTAAAAAAAAAAAAAAAGAAGGAAAGCAAGAAAGAAAGGAAGAAAGAAAAAGAAATAAAGAAAGAAAAAAGAAACTGTTGTGTTAGCAGACCACACCTTGTGTTTCCATGTTCGACCATACTGGAGCTGTTTCCACATTTTGGCTGTTGTGTTCATGTGGTGTCGACTTTCTGGTGGGGTGATTTCCAGGAGAAAGGTAACGGACCGGTTCTTTCTCGCTCACACAAGAGACGACACAAAGTAAAGACACCGGGGAGATCTGCATCGTGCTCAGATCTCAGATCTCAGATCTCAGATCTCCTTTATTAGCAGGTAAGCAAAGGTTTAAATAGAAAACCAAACAAGGAACATTATTCAAATATGTTAGAAATTACAGGTTTGTTAAAGGTCAGCTTGCCCCTATGATAGGGGGCTGGTATGACAAGAATTGATGCAGATACATAAAGGTCAAGATAATTCATCTCCTAATGCAGGCATTTAATTACCCAAAGGCGTTTGAGGGGAGGAGAGTGGTTGAACCAGTTAAGGCAAGATAGAGAGAAGATAAGCAAATTAAGGACATCAAAGGACACTGCTAGGAGTTTGTGATAAGGTGTGTTCTCCACTGTGAACTTTGAGTAAGTGAATCTTAAAGTAGGTGGCCATGTGGCCTGCAGTTAATGGAGAGAAGTACTGAGGTCTTTGTGGGCTTGAGAGACTAACAAAGCAAGCTTAGTCTGGCAGACTTTTTCCCTCTTGGCTCACCTCTATAATGAGAGAGACTAACAAGCAGGGTGTCTATCCAGACCTCCATCTAAGGATGGGAGAGCTCCCCTACCGAGCTATCACATAGTCCCACAATGTGGCTGTGACTATGGGTGTTGAGGCGTCTCCCTGGGTCCTGCTCAGAGGTGGAGTGACTTGGTCATGTGAGTCCAGGGAGTCAGATCCATTGGACATACCTGTATGGCTTCAATACAAAATGATATTGTGGACATTTCCACCACCCTAGGGAAAATTCCCTTTAAAACAGAAGTGGGGATCCTGCTAGGCACAAACAAAAAACCAAAATCAAAGCAGACAGCATATATAAAGTGGTGGCTTCTGCAGCCCTGGGCACAAGGTCATGTGGGTAGTGGTTCCTGGAAGTCAGAGAGACAGGTGAGCACTACCCCGCCCCCCAGCCTACCCTGGTGGGCTTCCCAAGGGAGGATGGACCACTCGCAAAGCTTTCCCCCTGCAGGTGGGGACCAGGGGCTTGAACACAGGTCCTTGTGTACTGTAATGTGAGTGCTTAACCAGGTGTGTCACCACCTGCCCCCTGACAATTATTTCTATAACTGTATGTCTATCTATCTCTATCTATCTGTCTATCTATCTATATTTTGTCCATTTGTTCTTTTAAATTTCTTGTATTATCTTTATTAATTTATTGGATAGAGATACTCAGATTTAAAAAAGTTTTTTTGCTATCCTTATTTATTTTTTTTTACTTTATTTCTTTTTTATTAATTAATTTTTTTATTTGTTATTGGATAGAGACAGAGAGAAATTGAGAGAGAAGGTGGAGATAGAGAGGAAGAGAGACAGAGAGACACCTGCAGACCTACTTCACCACCTGTGAAGCTACTCCCCTGCAGGTGCGGAGCTGAGAGCTTGAACTGGGATCCTAACTGGTCCTTGCGCTTTGTGCCATGTGAGCTTAACCTGCTGCGCTACTACCCTATTTTTTATTTCCTTATTGGGGGATTAATGTTTTACATTCTACAGTAAATACAATAGTTTGTATACAACATTTCTCAGTTTTCCACATAACAATACAACCCCTACTAGGTCACCTGTCATCCTTTTTGGATCTAAACTCTACCCCCACCCACCCGAGTCTTAATTTAGTGCAATACACCAATTTCAGCTTAGATTCTACTTATGTTTTCTCTTCTGATCTTGTTTTTCAACTTCTTCCTGAGAGTGAGATCATCCCATATTCATCCTTCTGTTTCTGACTTATTTCACTTAACATGATATCTTCAAGCTCCATCCAGGATGGGCTGAAAATGGTGAAGTCACCATTTTTAATCACTGAGTAGTATTCCATTGTGTATATAGATCACAACTTGCTCAGCCACTCATCTGTTGTTGGACACCTGAGTTGCTTCCAGGTCTTGGCTATGACAAATTGTGCTGCTGTGAGCATAGGTATACTGGATATTGGTATATATAGGTATATTGGTATATATAGGTATATATAGGTATATTGGATAGGTGTGTTGGGTTCCTTAGGATATATTCCCAGGAGAGGAATTGCAGGATCATAGGGTAGATCCATTTCTAGCCTTCTGAGAGTTCTCCAGATTTCTCCACAGAGGCTGGACCAATTTACATTCCCACCAGCAGTGCAGGAGGGTTCCTTTGACGCCACACCCTCTCCAGCATTTGCTGCCGTTACCTTTTCTGATGTATGACATTCTCAGGAGTGAAGTGGTATCTCATTGTTGTCTTGATTTGCATTTCTCTGACAATCAGAGATTTGGAGCATTTTTTCATGTGTTTCTCGGCCTTTTAGATCTCTTCTGTGGCGAATATTCTGTCCATGTCCTCCCCCCATTTTTGAATGGGGTTATTTTGTTTTCTTGTTGAGTCTGGCAAGCTCTTTATATACTTTGTTTATTAAACTCTTGTCTGATGTATGGCATGTAAAGATCTTCTCCCATTCTGTGAGGGGTCTCTTGCTTTGGGTAGTGGTTTCTTTTGCTGTGAAGAAGCTTTTTAATTTGATGTAGTCCCATAGGTTTATACTTGCCATAGTCTTCTTTGTCATTGGATTCATTTCATTGAAGATGTCTTTAAAATTTATGCGGAAAAGAGTTCTGCCAGTATTTTTTCTCTAAGTATCTTGGTCTAACATCCAAGCCCTTGATCCACTTTTGTGGATTTTTTTACTTTTGTGTTTGGTGAAGTATAATAGTTCAGTTTCATTCTTCTGCATGTTTCAATCTATTTTTCAACACCATTTGTTGAAGAGACTCATCTTTCCCCATTTAATAGTCTGGGCACCTTTGTCAAAGATTAGATGTCCATAGGTGTGGGGGCTTACATCTGGGCTCTCAATTCTATTCCATTGGTCAGTGTGTCTATTTATGTTCCAGTACCAAGCAGTTTTGATGACAATGGCCCTATAATAGTTTGAGATCTGGGAATGTGATGCCTCTGGTTCTGATCTTTCTTCTCAAGATTGGTTTGGAAATTCTAGGTCTTTTCTGGTTCCAGATAAACATTTGTAGCATTTGTTCTATTCTCCTAAATATGTGCTTGGGGTCTTGATGGGGATAGCATTAAATTTGTTGATGGCTCTGGGTAGTATATTCATTTTCATGATGTTAATTCTTCCAACCCATGAACATGTAATATCTTCCCACTTCTTTGTATCTTTTTCAATTTCCTTGAGTAGTGACTCATAATTTTCAGTATACAAGTCTTTCACTTCTTTGGTTAGGTTTATTCCTAGATATTTTATTGTTTTTGTTGCTATAGTAAAAGGAATTGATTTCTGGATTTCAGTTTCTTCTAACTTAGTGTTTGCATAGAGGAATGCCACTGACTTTTGAATGTTAATTTTATCGCCTGACACCTTACTATATTGCCTGATGATTTCCAAAAGCTTCTTGCTGGATTCCTTAGGTTTTTCTATGTATATTATCATGTCATCTGCAAATAGGGAGAGTTTGACTTCTTCTCTTCCAATCTGTATCCCTTTAATTCCTTGCTTCTGCCTGATTGCTATGGCAAGAACTTCCAACACTATGTTGAATGGTAATGGTGATAGTGGGCAGCCCTGTCTAGTACCTGGTCTGAGGGGAAATGCTTCCAGTTTTTCACCATTGAGTATGATGTTGGCTGTAGGTTTGCTATATATAGACTCCAGTATCTTGAGGAATTTCCATCTATTCCCATTTTTTGTAGTGTTTTGATCATAAAGGGATGTTGTATTTTGTCAAAAGCTTTCTCTGCATCTATTGATATGACCATGTGGTTTTTGGTCTTGCTTTTGTTGATGTGGTGATCACACTGATTAATTTACATATTTTAAACCAACCTTGCATCCCTGGGATAAACCCCACTTGGTCATGATGAATAATCTTTTTAATATACTGCTGTATCCGGTTGGCTAGAATTTTGTTCAATATTTTAGCATCTATGTTCATCAGAGATATTGGTCTGTAGTTTTCTTTTTTGGTTGTATCCCTGTCTGCTTTTGGTATCAGAGTGATGTTGGCTTCATAGAAGCTGGAAGGGAGTATTCCTGTGTCTTCGATCTTCTGTAAGACTTTTAAAAGTAGAGGTATTAGTTCTTCTTTGAAGGTTTTGTAGAATTCATTTGGAAAAACATCTGGTTCAGGACTTTTATTCTTGGGAAAGTTTTTGATAATTATTTAAATTTCATTGATTGTGATGGGCCTGTTCATATTATCTAGTTCCTCTTTATTTAATTTTGGAAGTTGGCAGGTATCTAGAAAGTCGTCCATTTCTTCCAGGTTCTCTAGCTTGGTGGCATATAATTGTTCATAGAAGTCTCACATGATATGTTGAATTTCTGAGGTGTCTGTTGTGATATCTCCTCTTTCATTTACTATCTGATTAATTTGGGTCTTTTCCCTTCTTTGTTTTGTGAGTCTGGCTAAAGGCTTGTTGATTTTATTCACTCTTTTGAGGAACCAACATTTACTTTTGTTGATCTTTTGTATGGCTTTCTTATTTTTAGTGTTATTGATTTCTGCCCTAACTTTAGTGATTTCTGTTCTTCTGGTTGCTTTAGGGTTCCTTTGTTCTTCTGTGTGTAATTGATATTCTTTCTTGCCAGAAGATTTAATTTCTTTCTAAATTTTTATTAGTGATTTAATAATTATAAAGAAGATTTTAATATAACAGAGGTACAATTCCACACAGTTCCCACCACTAGAGTTCCATGTTCCACCCCCTTCATTGGAAACGTCCCTATTCTTTTTTTTTTTTTTTTTATCACTTTCACAGATTGCATCACAGATTGGAAAGAGAGAATGTGTTCAACTTTGACTTTCCTTAGAGAAACAATTTTATCTCTCTAGACCAAAATTTGTATGGGATGTGGAGGGTGGAAGGTCTGGCTTCTGTAATTGCTTCTCTGCTGGACATGGACATTGGCAGGTCGATCCATACTCTCAGCCTATTTCTATTCCCAGTGATACATGACTCCAGAGAGGTGAGACTTTGAGAAACATTGGTGAAGTCATCTGCCCAAAGAAGTCAGGATAGTGTTGTGGTAGCATCTATAACTTGTGGCTTAAAGATTTAATTGATTTTTACCAGTGAGACTACGTGGGCTGGGAACTTCCTTTGTGGGAAGATTTTTAATTACACGTTAGATTTAATAGGTATAGGACATTCAGATTTTACGCATCTTCTTGTATCTATTTATGTCTTTCAAAGAATTTTTCCATTTTGCTCAAGTTGTTAACTTTAGGGACATCAGCAATAGTGAGATTATTTTTTCAGTTTCTTTGGGATTTGAGATGCCACATTCTCTGTCATTCCTGATGTCAGTCACATGTGCCTTCCTTTTATTTTATGAATTAACTACAAATATATCTCTTTTGTTGATTTTGTTTTATTATTTATTTACTTATTTACCAGAGCACTGCTCAGCTCTGGTTTATGGTGGTGTGGAGGATTAAACCTGGGACTTTGAAACCTCAGGGACAACAGCCTCTTTGCATAACCTTTATGCTATCTCCCCTACCCTTTGGTGATCTTTTTAAAAGCACTAATTTTGGTTTCACTAGCTTTCTTTCTTTCTTTCTTTCTTCCTTTATTTCTTGCCTCCAGGGTTATCTCTGGGGCTCAGTGCCTGCACTACTCCACCACTACTGGAGGCTATTTTTTCCCCTTTTGTTGCCCTTGTTTATCATAGTCGTTGTTATTGCTGTCGTTGTTGTTGGATAGGACAGAGAGAAATGCAGAGAGAAGGGGAAGACAGAGAGGGGAAGAGAAAGACACCTGCAGACCTGCTTCACCGCTTGTGAAGCGACTCCCCGGTAGGTGGGAAGCCCGGGCTGGAACTTGGATCCTTAAGCTGGTACTTGCGCTTTGTACCACTTGCGCTTAACTCGCTGCGCTACAGCCTGTAACCTTCCCCGCCCCTTTCACTAGCTTTCCCTAGTGTCTTCTTTCCACTTCATCCACAGGCATATCCTCATGTCTTTAGTATTTCTCTTGGGGTGTAATATTCCCTCTCAAATCCTTGGCAGGGCCTGGCAACTCTGCCGTCTGGACCTGGCAGGCCCCCAGGTCTGGGTTCCGCCATCTGCCTTGACTCAGGGGAAAGGCTCTTGGCTTCTCTTCCTCCTGGCGGGGAGAGAGAGGTGTGCTGCCTGATCTGGAGCCCAGGCTTCCCAACCCCAGAAGAAGGAAGGGGTCTGGCTAACTAGGCTCTGCCTTTATACAGGCCTTTAGGTACTGAAGTCTTGTTCCCTGCAACCCTGCCGGACCCACTAGGGAGCAGTGCAACCTCAAGAACAACCAAATGGGTGTGTGCGCGCGTGTGTGCGTGTCCGTCTATGTGTATGTAGAGGAGCCAACCCTCCACAAGCTCTCGACATGGACGCTTGAACTTTTCTGACCCTTTCTGAAAGAATTCTGATGAATTCTTTCCCATCAGAATCCCCGCCCCCTCTGCACCCCCCCCCCTCCCCCGAGTCTGAACCTCTGCTTGGGTGTCAATGGCTGCGCAGCGTGCACGTGATCAGCCGCCAGGTGGCGCCAGGAGCTCGGGACGAGCAGACAGAGAGAAGGTGGGAGGGGCTGGGAGAGGGTGCAAGACTGGCCAGCTCCTCATGGGGCGCGAGCGCTTCCACACTGGAAGAAGCTAGGGACTGGCTCCAGGGTCCAGATTGGCTTCTCTGCTTCTCTCGGGGCTGGAGTGACCTCTAAAACCAGATCTGAAGGGTGCGGGCAGTGCCAGACCTTTCCACATACCATGGGCACTCATTAAACACTGTGGGGAGTGGGGAGGGGTGTTCTGGAGAGGTGATCTGGGGGATTGCAGGGAGCAAGTGTGTAAGAGACACCTCTGCATGGTCCCGTGGGTGAGGTCTGACCACAGGGACATAGGGGGCAGCGGGAACCCTGTGCAGCCAGAAGGGAGCAAGGGAGGGAACCCCAAGAATCTGGACATTAGTTTAGGAGGGGCAGGGCAGAGACAGTAGGATAGCTATCCCCCTACTGGGGTCAGGCTAGGCTTGGAGCTTTAGAACTCAGGCAGGAGTGGTGGGGCATGGTGAGAGGACATGTGTGAGGGGGGTTCCTTTTTCCTCTAACTTTCCCATCTGGAAGGGTAATATCCACTGGAAGCAGAGCCCCCTAATCCATAGAAAGCCCCACTCGGAGCAGGCTTGATGTGCACTGAGGTCTGGGGAGGCATCTTTCTGGGGAAGGGGGGCAGGTTTAGAGTCTGGGAGCCCTGAGCAGGCAGGGCCAGGCAGGTTGTGTGGTGCTTCTGTTCTGTGGTGGGGGTGGGGTGGATGAGCATGCCCGGCCCCCCACAGCCCCCCCCTCCACCCAAACAAATCAGGGCAGCAGCATATGGTCAGCAGCGCCTTTGTTTGCCCAGAAGAAAGGGCTGGGACGCCACCAAGGTTCTACTCCAGCCTGGCCCCTCCCCAGGGGCTCTGGCCCCTCCCTGGCCTGGCCCAGAGCCACAGGTCCTAGGACAGAGCCGGAAGCTGGTGAGGGCAGTGACCCCCATCTCCATGGTTCCCCCAAGCAGGATGCAGGGAACCCCAGAACAGGCTGCAGTGATCAGGCCCAGCTCCCCTTCTCCCTCTCCAGCTCTGTTTGGTGCACCCCAATGTCCTCAGCTGCCCCAAAATGCTCACTGCACCCCCTCATAGGCACCAGAGGGTCTGCACTGTGTGCAACCTGCCTTGACAGAGATGGGAGTAGACTTGGGGCTCCTTCCCCAGCTCTTTTCTCCTTGCCTGCACTCCTTCTCTTTCAGCAAGAGTAAAAATAAAGGGAAAAGTCCTGAGACACCCCAGTGTTCTCGTATCAGGCCCTGCAACAAGTATTCTGTGCCTCCCCCCAGGCCTGAGCACTCTTCTTAAGACCCTCCAGGGGCCTCTGCTGAGCTCAGTGGGGTCAGGTGAAGCTGGGAGCCCAACTCATATTGCTGGCCTGATGGTGGATGGTTTGGCCAAGGTGGGAGGTGCACTCACAGGCAAGTGGGGGATTGTGGGCATCTGATCCCAGCAGGGGGCTGGGAAGCTGCATTGAGGGAGTTGACATACAGATGGTAACCTCTCATCCTGGCAGACCCCCTTCCCCTAGTTCCTTCCCTTGGATTTCAGGAAACATCTAGCACAACTCTTCATTATTTAAGTAGGAGACCTCAGCCAGGCCTCAGCCAGCCTTCTCATCTCTCCAGTATCAGCAGCCTGTCCCCACCCCACCAGCCGGCTCATCAACCTCCTGTCCACTCCTTTTTAAACCCTTCTGTGATGCCCTATGACCCTTCTGATAAAACTCAACTCCACTGAGGTGGAGAGCACACTGCAATCCCACCTCCCATAGGATCTGCCCTAAGGTCCTATCCACACAGACCCCTGCCCAAGCCATCCCCCTCATCTCCCCCCCAACCCCGCTATGGTGACTGGTCACACCAGATCCATCTAGGGGCTGGCTCCTCTGCTGTCAGGTTCTGGCTCTAATGTCACTGCTTTTTAGTTGCTCCTCAGCTTCCTTCCAGGTCAGGCCCCTCGTCTGGGTTTTCCATCTCCAGTGACCAAGATCCGAGAGACTTGAAGAAGCTTAATGAAGTATTTCCATGCCTGAAAATCAGGGAGGAAACGGAGGTGCAGACTGGTGTACACATTTTGGAAAATGCTATGGAGATTTCTCAAGAAGCAAAAAATATAACTGTACTGGAATATCCAGCGATCCCACTTCTAAACAAAAGCATTAACACAAAAAGTGATACAGCCTCCCAATGGTTACTGCCCTACAGTGGAAACCACCCAAGTGACCATTTAGTAAGGATGTGGTTCATACACCCAATGGAATACTACTCAGCCATTAAAGTGATGGAAAGTTGCCATTTGCAGCAAAATGTAAGTAACTCAGAAGGATTACGCAGAGTGAAATAAATCAGTAGGGCAGAGACAACTGCTGGATGATTTCACCTGTGTGTATGATTAAAAAATTCTTAATTGGGGGATTAATGTTTTACAGTCTACAGTAAATACAATAGTTTGTACATGTGTAACGCTTCCCAGTTTTCTATATAACAGTACAACCCCAACTAGGTCCTCTGCCATCATGTTCCAGGGTCTGAATCCTCCCCCTCACCCACCTACCCCAGAGTCTTTTACTTTGGTGCAATACACCACTGTGTGTATGATTTCAGGATATAAAATGATGGACAAACAAAGAAAACCAGTGCACACTGATAATAAAACTAAGGTTACTGAAGGGGAAAAGGGCAAATGTAGGAGAAAAAATGTATGAGAGAAAGAGAGAGAGTTGTGGGTTTCATTCATAAAAATGTAGCTACTGAGAAAGTGGTTCAGTGGTAGAATGCCTGCACATTTGAGCCCCTGCTTTCAATCCCTGATACAACAGAAAAGAAAGTTTTTTATTCTTTTCTTTTTTGCCTCCAGGGTTATCGCTGGGGTTCAGTGCCTGCACTACAGATCCACTGCTCCTGGAGGCCATTTTCTCACATTTTCGTTGCCCTTGTTGTTGTTATTGTTGTTTGATAGGACAGAGAGAAATCCAGAGAGGAGGGGAAGACAGAGAGGGGGAGGGAAAGATAGACACCTGCAGACCTGCTTCACCGCTTGTGAAGTGATCCCCCTGCAGGTAGGGAGCCAGGGGTTCAAACTGGAACCCTTGAGTTCTTTCCTTTTTTTTTTTTTTTTTAAATTATCTTTATTTATTGGATAGAGACAGGCAGGAATTGAGGGAAAGGGAGATACTGAGAGGGAGAGAGACACCTGCAGCCCTGCTTCACCACTTATGAAGCTTTCCCCTTGCAGGTGGGGACTGGGAGCTTGAACATGGGTCATTGATGACTGTAACGTGTACGCTCAACCACGTGGCCCTGACTTCTTTTCTTTTTTATTACTTCCAAGGTTACTGATGGGGCTCAGTGCTGGCACTATGAATCCACTGCTCTTGATGGCCACTTTTTCCTTTTCCTTTTTCTATTTTATTTGATTGGACAGAAAGAAATTGAAAGGGAAGAGGGAGAAAGACACCTGCAGACCTGCTTTGCTGCTTATGAAGCATCCCCCCTACAGGTGGGGAGTCGGGGTTTGAACCTGAGTCACTGATCATGGTAACCTGTTTACTCAACTGGGTGTGCAACCACCTGGCATAAAAACAAACAAACTGTGCATGAGGTTTACAGTTAACAATGCTTATATACGTTCCCCATATTTGGGAGCTACTCTCTTCCCTGATCCAGCTTTCTAGTCCTTTTCCAACTATGACACCATCCACCCAGACAATAGCCTGGGTCCACCTGCATATTAGATGTCAGGCACAGGTAAAATCTAGTAAAGTCCTGTGGGTTAAGAGCACATGGCGCGAAGCTCAAGGACTGCTGTAAGGATCTGGGTTTGAGCCCCCGGCTCCCCACCTGCAGGGGAGTCGCTTTACAGGCGGTGAAGCAGGTCTGCAGGTGTCTGTCTTTCTCTCCCCCTCTCTGTCTTCCCCTCCTCTCTCCACTTCTCTCTGTCCTATCCGACAACGATGACAACAGCAGCAATAATAACTACAACAATAAAAAACAACAAGGGCAATAAAAGGGAAAATAAATAAATAAATAAATAAATATGATAAAATTTAAAAAATCTAGTAAAGTCATGGGCCACTTGGAATATACCAAAAATAGACCTACAAGCTTTTTCCAAAATCAAGACCCCACATTTCCATCTGCAATATTCCTGCCTTTAAGTTCATGAGTAGTCAACAACTTTTTCTGCTTTATATCTTAATTCTTTTTTTTTTTTTTCAGTGACCAGGTTCCAGATGCTACGAGGATGCCAACTTGACTTCCCTGGGAAGACAACCCCACCATGTATCCTGCAGCCCTGCTTCCCCAGAGCCCTGCCCCACTAGGGAAAGAGAGAGACAGGCTGGGAGTATGGCTTGACCTGTCAACACCCATGTTCAGCGTGGAAGCAATTACAGAAGCCAGACTTTCCATCTTCTGCATCCCATAATGATCCTGGGTCCATACTCCCAGAGGGGAAAAAGAATAGAGAAGCTATCAGGGGAGGGAATGGGATATGGAGTTCTGGGGGTAGGGTGGGGATTGAACCCTCCTATCCTATAGTCTTGTCAATGTTTCCATTTTATAAATAAAAATGTTTAAAAACTCATCTTTTACAGACAAGAATATGCTTCTATGTGTAACACTCATGCTTGCTCTTAGAGCAGCACAACCTAACTGTACAGAAGCAGGGGGCTGGGTAGGCAGGTGCCTGGACCTTCCCAGCTCACATAACTCAGTCCCAGACCTGTTCAACCCCACGTCGGCCACACCTGGGCCAGGCTTGCCTGTCGGGACCTGTCAGCTTGCCTGGCCTCTCATGGCGTCAGGTGGACGCAGCAGTGGCATCTGCAGGTCTACTTGGCCCTCTGGACGCCTCACCCATTTTTTTCCCCCGAGTACTGCTCAACTACAGATTATGGTGGTGCTGTGGATGGAAACTGTGGCCTCGGACCTCAGGCAGGAAGGTCTTTCCGCAAAACCATCAATCTGCTCAGTTCACTGCTGCCTAACCCTTAGGCTGTCTCCTGGTGGGCTCAAGATCCATGACTTACAGCCCATGAGGGCCCCCAGGACTTCATCAGCCCCAGGGAGCAGCAGGCAGGTGCCCAGCTACCCGAGCAGCTGGGACCAAGAGGGCTTTGAAGCTCTCTATAAACTGTGATGAGGGTGATTCAACCCCAATAAACCTAGAAAGGAAAAGGGCCCACATTGGGAGCTACGGTGGAGTGATGGGGTGCTGGTCTGCTGAACCAGCTTGGGGGAGGGTGTGCCTACAGCCCTCTCATACTCAGGGCCCAGGAGCAGGAGATGCTGTCTGGGTTTGCTTACTATAGAACCAGGGAGCACTTCATTTTAGTTGGAGGAACGGAGGTGCAGCAAGATACACACTGCCCGGTAGCATGGATTCTTTCATAAAGCCTTAACAGTCAGTCAGTATTACAACAATGCTTCTCCTGGAACATCATGGCTCCCGCCCCATCCAGTGCTGCAGGGGACACAGACTGGGACCAGCCCAGCCCAGTCCCTGGATGTGTTTTCCCACCATCCAGGTGTGGGCCAGGACAGTGAGGGGGGCTGCTGTTTCTCAGGATGTTCCTATGAGAACAAGCCCCTTGGGCCACACCCTCGTGGGGTGCTATCTATCGGCAGCCAGGCTCGAAACTGGGGAATGTCAATACCACAAGCTCACCACCTGGCATCTGGTACCTGGCCAGGCAGGGGGCTGCTGCTGGCCCCTCCAAGCAGAGGAGCCCCGTGCTATTTATAACCCATCAGGGAGAAGCCGGGTAAATATTGTCAGCCCCTCCCTGCATCCCCTGTGACCTCCAGCCGGTGCTGAAACTCTCTCTGGGCAAACAGGCAGCGATAAGGCGCAGAGATTAGCACTACGAATAAACACAGCTTCTTCCCTGAGCAAGATTCCCATCGTCTTATCCTGAGAGCTTGGGGAGGCTCAGGGCCCAAGAGCCCAGGCTGTAACCACCCATCCCTCCCCACCCTTGGGTACCTAAATCTTTCCTTGACTTCCTGGTCTGTGGTTGCACACCCCCAAAATAGATGCCCACCCACTCTGTCACTGCCCCCTGCCTGCACAGGTCATGGGGTTAGGGAGACTCAACCTGAGGTCAGTCCCCTGCTTGACCGCTGCCTCTCCTATAAAGCGCCATGCTTTATCTTTAAGGGTTGTTGGGAGGCTCGTAGTGGTGGGGATGAAATGCTGGCATGTAGGTGGGGTTCAGCAAGTGGTGGGTTACACCAGAGTGGCCTCCTGGCTCTGTCAGAGTCCCCTCCTTCTCTGCTC
The DNA here is from genome assembly GCF_950295315.1 of Erinaceus europaeus. Taxonomy (NCBI): domain Eukaryota; kingdom Metazoa; phylum Chordata; class Mammalia; order Eulipotyphla; family Erinaceidae; genus Erinaceus; species Erinaceus europaeus. The sequence continues at coordinate 27,390,291 of NC_080171.1, forward strand.
TGGTTACTGTCCTTTGAAAGTAGAGGATGGCAAGGAAGGCAACACAGAGTAACTAGTCCGCCTCCTCCCAGAATCTAGGGCTCAGCCTCTGCTAGTGTCGTCCAGGGGGTCTCAGCTTGAGGTTGAGAATGCTATGAAAGTGAGAGGTCTGCAGTGATGGGAGCCACAGCTGGTGCCTGGCATCAGGACCACGGCTGGGCTGGAGACTGAGATGAGGCCTGTGCTGGTCTATGTGTCCCTCTATGTGCTTCACAAGCTCAGGGCTTAGCTCAGTCTGGGAGTGGGGCTAGGGGTGAGCCTGGAGCTGGACCCCATGGCTGTCACTGGAGACCAATCTGTAAGTAGGGTTAGGGACTCGAGGCTGGCATCAGGGCTCAGTGTGTGGCTGATGTCAGGAGTCACTCTGGAGCTGGGATCCATCTCCAGCTAGATGTAGACTCAGCCTTGGTCTGCATGGAAGCTCTGGCTATGAATGGATCACAGCTCAGTGTGACAGGATCAGGGCTCAGCCTGCAGCCTGGGGTAGTAAGCCCAGTCAGTGGGATCAGGAAACGGTGTTTGAGATCAGAATCAGTCTATGACTGGTACCAGGGCTTAGCCTGTGTGTTGGGGAGGGGGCTTGGTCTGGACAGTCTGTGCCCTCTCCCCCCTCCTCCCAGCTTCTCATTTTTGCCCCCACCTACCATGGTTCCATGTCAAGTCGCTGCAGCTGAACTTTGCTTCCTCTTTGGATCAGTGCGTTCTTGGCGGGCACCCAGCAGCTGACTCCCGGGGGAGAGGCCCTGTTCCCGCCAGTCACATTCCCACGCCTTCCTGGGGGGCTGCCAGAGGGCAGTGGGGTGTCGAGGGTCTGCCTCCCATGGGGCCTGTCTCTCACCTTCACATGCCCCTGACGACAGTCTGAGACTCTTGCAGAAGCAGCTCCTGCCCTGTGGGATCCCCAGAGCCTAGCACCCAGGGGCCCCCTTTGTTACTCAGCATGGTGGGTAGGGAAGCTGGAACACTCTGGAAGCCTGAACACCAAGCATCCAGGGACCCAGTCACAGGCACGTGCCCCACCCCACTGTGGGCTGACTTGAGGGGACCTTGGCTGCTCCTGGGGTTCCCATTAGCCTTGCAGGAGTGGTAAGAAAGAAGCCTGATCTTTCAAACTGGAGACCCATCCCCAGGCCTGGTGGATAGGGAAGCCCTGGGCTAGCCTGACCTCAAGTAAACCTACTCTAAAACTGGGGTGCAGCTACTTCTGAGGGGACTTACTGGTGGCTGGGAAGATTTGAGCAGAGGCCCCACTGATAGGCTTGTGTCTTAACAACTTAGGCTACACAGACCTGAGGGCAGAGGCCCTGAACTGAGCACGTCCAGAATCCAGGGGTTCACGCCATTGTCTCTGCAGCCCATCAGGCTCAGGGGTCTCTAGGAACTTGTGACTTCTGTCCCCGTGTTCAGCCATAGTGCCAGGCCACAGGGGCATCTCGATGGAGCTTTTTTTTTTTTTTTTTTAAATTTCTTTATTGGGGAATTAATGTTTTACATTCACGTTGGAACTTCTTGACTGACCCAAGACAGCAGGCCTATGGCCCCACTCTTCAGAGAGGAGACCTGAGGACTGTGGCACTGACTTGCCTCCTAGATCCAGCCAAGGTGTTGGTCCACACAGGTGTTTCTGACCTGCTTATGAACTTCTACCCCTTCCCTCCCTCCCTTCCTCCTTCCCTCTCTCCCTCCCTTCCTTCCATCCTTCCTTCCACCCTTCTTTCCTTCCTTCCTTCCTTCCTTCCTTCCTTCCTTCCTTCCTTCCCTCCCTCCCTCCCTTCCTTCCTGTCTCATTTATTATTTTTTTTTGTCTTTAAGGAGTCTCAAAGGGCTTCTGAGCCCCCCCCCCCCCCAGGGATATTGATGAGGTTTGGTGCCTGCACTAGGATTCCACTGCTCTTGGTAACCTTTTCTTCCCCCTTTTAGAGGGAGAGAGACAGAGAAGAGAGACACTAAAGCACTGCTCCACTGCTTGTGAGGCTTCCCGCCTGCAGATAGGGTCCAAGGTCTTGAACCTGGCTCCGCACACACGGTACTGTGTGCATTCTATAGGGTGTGTCACTAGTCTCCGCCTGTTGTTATTTTTTAAAAAGATTTATTTACTGCAAGCCAGAAAATGGCAGTGTCTGTGGGTATGAGGTTCTGAGTTTGATTGCCAATATCACATATGGCAGAGAGATGCTCTGGTTTTCTCTCCTTTTCTCTTTAAGATTTTATTTATTTATTCATGAGAAAGATAGGAGAAGAGAGAAAGAACCAGACATCACTCTGGTACATGTGCTGCTAAGGATTGAACTTGGGATCTCCTGCTTTAGAGTCCAGTCTTTATCCACTGTACCATGCTCTGGTTCTCTCTTAGTAATAAATTTAAAAAATTTTTTAAATTACCTTTATTTATTTATTAGCTAGAGACAGCCAGAAATTGAGAGGAGAGAGAGGGAGAGAGGCAGAGAGACAGACACCTGAAGCCCTGCTTCACCACTCGCAAAGTTTTCCCCCTGCAGGTGAGGACCAGGGACTCGAACCTGAGTCCTCGCGCACCGTAACATGTGCGCTCAACCAGGTGCACCACCACCCGGCCCCAGTAATAAATTTTAGAAATTTTGGATGGGGGAGATAGCATAACGGCAATGCAAAGAGACTTATGCCTGAGGCTCCGAGGCCCCAGGTTCAATCTCGAGCACCACCAGAACCTGGGGCTGAGCAGTGCTCTGAGTCCCAGTCCAGCATATACAATGCAGGGCATGGCACCAGGCCCTCATGCTGTGCTACCCAGGGCACTGCACTCTCACTTTTAAAGGAGGGAAGCTGAGGACTAGTGAGGAGCAGGTGCCTAGGTCTAAGTGTAGGAAGAGGGGAGGCTGTCCTGGGCCTGGGCCCTCTGCCCTCCCCAGGGGCTGGCTGGTGCCAGGGCAGCGGGCGGGCTGGGACACGTGCCGCGGGGGCCAGGCCTCCCGCAGCTGTTCAGCTGATGTTGCAACTGGTTCCCCCACTCCAGGCCATGTCTCGACTTGCAGCAGCCCCTGCCTATGGGCCCAAAGGGAAGCCTCACCCACCTTCTCCGGATCAAGACGACAAGTCCCAGCCTAACCCTGTCCCTTGTGCCAGCTCTGAGCGTGAGAAAATCCTGAGCCGAGGAGGAAGGTGTGGCAGGCGGCTGGGGGTGGGTGAGTATTGGCTAGTACTCTCCCTGTGGTCCAAGCGGCCTGCCCAGCCATGGCCCTGACCCTGGATCCTTCCCAGGCCTTTCTGGAGTCGGTCCAAAGTCCACTCCCACCTCAGGCCTGTGCAGGGCAGCCCTATGCCTGTCATTCAGCTCTGTTGCTGGATGGCATGCAGCCATTCGTGGTGTATGGAACTTGATGCCACTGGGTGGTTGAGCTGGGCAGCGGGCAGCTGGGCCCCAGGGCTAGTGCTGCACAGATGTGTTTCTGGAGTATTCCCTGGTCCTTCTGGCCACTGATGCTCCAGCCATGTGGTTCTTGGGCACAGCTGTGGACACCTGAGGGGTACATAGACCCCTCCACCCAAGAGACCCCTCCCCGTATGAATAGAGGGGTTCCTATGTTGTCCTGAACAGAGATACCCCAGTCCTCCTCAATCATCACTCAGGACCCAAGAGGCAACTTGGCCTAATCTCTGGGTGCTATGAGGACCCACAGTTCCTCCTGGGGTCCCTGATGTTGGGGAGAATGTGGGACATAGAAAGGAGCCCGGAGTGGGGGGATGCAGGTGGCAGGCACTGCTGCTATCTGACCAGAGAGGACACAGTGCTGGGGAATGCTGTCTTTTGAGGCAGCCAGCTGTGGCAGTCCCTTGCCCGGGCATGTGCCCTTTCTTGGTACTCTGATCACCTGGTGGGATGGGGCTGAGCAGGCCTGAGAGCCCAGTAGGGTCCCCCATAACAGATAGGGTGGAGGGTTTCCCATGCCTCCCCACCCTGCCCCCACCCCGCCCAGTGCTTAAATGTCCTGAGAGCTAAGCCCCACAGAGGTCTCTGGGAGTCCAGCATGCCAGGGAGACACGGGCTCTGTCCAGGAGCACTGAGAGGCTTCCTGGAGCAGGGGAGCCATTCTCTTGAGGGCCAGCACAGCTTGGAAGGAGCAGCTGTAGGAGCAGGGCCACACCTGTGTTTGGTGGGTAGGTAGAATGCAGGGTCTGGTCCAGAAGGAAAGGGCGACCAGACAACATGGGCTCCAATCCCTATGACTGCACCTTAATCCACCAACAAGAGGGATGGTGTGGGTGCAAGGCAGGGGTTGGGGGCTTCAGGGGGACTTGGGGAGGACTATGGGAGGCCTGATTCTGCCCAGATGTTCTTTCTGTAACCCTCACTGCAGGGTTTTCCTGGCCCCATGCCCACCATGTTCCACTTACTTGCACTCTAGTTCTGGGGTACCTCATGGTCAAAACCTGGATCCATGGCTCTCTGCCCTCCTCACATATATCTCTGGGAGGTCCCAGGTATTTGGTTCAGGACTCGTAGGCCCTGGGAGGGGACCCAGGACCAAGCAGTAGCAGCACCCTGTAGCCAGGGCACCCATGGGGGCAGAGGTGGTGGGAGCTCTATGGGTACACTAGTTTACAGAGACAGAGAGACCCAGGCCGGGGGCCATAGGAAAAGGGGGCAGGAAGGGCCATACAAGATGAGACTGGGGCCCAGGCTTCACCCTGTGGTTGGGGGCACCACCTTAAGCCAGCACTCAGGGGAAGCTCTGACTGGCACTTTGGGAAGATGCGTCATGTTGTCAGAGCCTCTCCTGATAGTCCCATGAGCAGTGCATAGCCTGAGAAACCACACAGGGCTGCCCCACCAGGTTCTAGGCCTGACTTCTAGAAGCCTCTGAGCCAAGGGCCAGCCACTGAAATGCCCTCCAGGAATGCAGTCCAGTAGCTCCCCGTGGGGAGAAAGCCATGGCTTGTTTATCCCTCATCACCTCTGCTCCTTTGCCATCTGCCACAATGGAAGGGAGTCCCCTGTCACTCACCCCACCTGCAGTGGCCAATGCTAGGAACAGAAAACCAGAGGCCACCTGCCCACATGCCTCTGGTTCCCCCACCTCCCCCATTTCTGCCCAGGGGAAGTAAGAGGGAAAGGGGGCAGCTGGGTCTTGGGCTAGGAAGGTCTGGGGGCATCCAACTGGAATCTAGGGGTCCCCAAGGCTTGCCCACTCAGACCTGCTCCTTGTCCCCAGCTCTGAGCCTACCCTCTTCTCCCAAGAGACAGATGTCCTGTGTGGGTCTTTAACTTGGAGGACCTGGCCTGCAGAAGACAGGGGCAGGACATGTGCCTTCAGGGGTGTAGGCCAGGGCCCCCTAGAGGGCTAGAGGGAGCTGGACTGGTCAGGGGTGTCCAAGCCTCTAATGAGGGCATTCATGGATGTGGGATGCTCCTCAGCCACAAGCCAGGCCTGCTGGTGGGACAGGGCCTTGGTAGGACACTGGGTACAGAGGGTAGGCACTACTCAGACAGTGCCCCCACCCTCTGGAGGCACCAAGTCTCTGGTTTCTGGGGGTCTAGTCCTGGGACCCTACTAGGGAAAGAAGCCTGAAACAGCAAACCTGGTGGCTGGGGCACGTCAGGGCCTGAGCTGGCGACTCAGGTTTCTGCCACAGCACTCACCTGGATGTCGCAAGAGCGGGCAAGAAGAAAGCTGGCTGCAGGCACTGGGTGGGTCCTAGGTGCCCCTCTCCTGAAAGCCCTCAGTGTGGGAAGAGGGTACAGAAAGCCCCACTTTCCCAGAACCCCCCCAACCCCCATGGCAGGCAGCCCCCTTGTACTCAAGAAGCCCAGTCAGGCCCCAGGAACCACGTGGGCACAAAACAGGTGTCTCCTTCCTCTTCCTGGGCAGCAAGTCATAGGTTGCCTGGCATGGAGAAGCCATGGTCTGGGGCCAGGCAGAGCTGCTCAGAGTCCTGGAGCCGGTTCCTGGCACCCATGGGAACCAGTATGTCATGCTTCCATGCTCTGCTCCATGTGAGAAGCACCTAGCCAGGCCTGAGCCATCTGTAACATATTCCTGAAGGTCCTGGGAGGGCAGCCAGGGCAGGAGGCTTGGGGGAACCAAGCTTCAAACCAAGCTGGGGGGAAAACACCCAGCTGAAATAGGGCAGTGGTCCCAGGCCTCCGTCCCTCAGGGACACAGTTAGCTGGGCTGGCTCTCTGATGAGGTGCTTTTGCTCTGTGCTCAGTACAGTCCCCATCAAGCTCTCTCTGGGGCCCCTGGGGCACCTCCCATACCTGCAGCCCCCTCCCAGACCTGGCTGAGCTCCGTCCCCAGCTGTTTCCCAGCCTTGTCCTCTGGTCTGGGCAATTATCTCAGCCAGGCAAGGCAGCCCCAGATAGTGGAGCACTGGGCTGGCTGGGAATGCCATAGCTGAGGTACCCCACGCCCCTGTGGCCAGCCTGGGCCTGGTGAGGTCACACTTGCAGCAGCCCCTGATAACTGGCTGAATAAGGACACTGGGCTCTGTATCTAGAGCCATGTCAGGGGCTGAGATCACCAGCCAACCTGCCCAGGCTGGGGAGGTGGGGTATAGTAAGGGGGCCTGCTGTACTCCCCCCCCCACACCCAGCTGGGGGATTGTGGGGAGGGGCACATGTGAAGTCATGCTATCACTAACCTTTCCACCACTGTGCTGAGATTTGTTTGCTGTTTGTTTTTTATCACCCCCAGAGTTCAGTGCCTATGTGAAGAATCCACCACTCCTGGCAACCAATTTTTTAAAAATTTAAAAAATATATTTATTTCCTTTTGTTGCCCTTGTTGTTGTTTTTTATTGTTGTAATGATTGTTGTTGTTATTGATGTCATTGTTGTTGGATAGGACAGAGAGAAATGGAGGGGAGAAGACAGAGAGGGGGAGAAAGACAGACACCTGCAGGACTGCTTCACCGCCTGTGAAGCGACTCCCCTGCAGGTGGGGAGCTGGGGGCTCGAACCGGGATCTTCACGCAGGTTCTTTTCTTTGTGCCACGTGCGCTTAACCCACTGCAATACTGCCCGACTCCCAACCAATTTTTTTTATTTCTATTTTATTGGCTAGGACAGACAGAAATTGAGAGTGGAGGTGGAGATAGAAAGGAGGGGGGAGAGAGAGAGAGAGAGGGAGAGAGAGAGACCTGCAGACTTGATTCACTGCTCTTGAAGCATCCCCTTTGTAGGTGGGGGTGGGGCTCAAACCCAGGTCCTTATGCATAATGTGTGCACTCAACTGGGTGCACCACCGTCTGCCCTTCCCACCCCCTGGCCTGGTCAGTTTTTCACTGAGGCCACTAGGCCTTGTGTCAGTAGCCCCCTTGCCCTGGCCTTTGTCTCTCCAGCCATTGGCTCCTCTGCAGGGCCTGTCCAGAGCTTTAACTGACCCTCTCCCAAACATCCCAGGTCCCCAGGAGGCCAGCACTGAAGCTGGGATGCTGGCAGCTGTAAACCCCACTGGCTCCAAGGGTGAGGCCCTCAGAGGTGGGTTGGCCCATGGCAAGGGTTCACCTCACTTAGTAGCTGTCTCCTGGGTGACCCCTCAACCTGCCCGTTTCATGCAGCCTTAGTCAGTTTTCTGTCCCTAAGTTTATTGCACAAGCACCCGAGGCTTGACCACACAGAGGCTTGAATTGCACCACTGAGTTCCCAGCCCAGCTTCCTCTTTGCTTTGCAGAGGCTGCTTTCAGCAGAGAGCAAGTGGACGCCCTACTCCCTTGCCTGCCCAACTCCCTGGCCTGAAGCTGACTTTTGGCTTCTCCTTGGGGGGGGGGGGGGGGCTGTGGCAGCCTGAATCTGCCCAGTGTGGTCTATCCAGGGTGTGGCCTTCACTGTGGGGCTCTCCAGTGATCTCTGGGACACACTGGCTCTCCAGCCCCATTTGCAAAAGGGGAAACAGTGGCTCAAAGAGAGGGAAGAAGTTCTAGAGTATCTTATTCACATGCTCCAATTCACCTCCTGCTACAAATAGGGCAGTTACCTCCTTCCCATCTGAAGGTAGCAGGGCTGGGCTGGGGGAGTGACTGGGGGAGGCCCAAAGAGACATCATGCTTTCAAGAACCCCTGAAATCCCTCTTCCTCCTCCCAGTCCATTCTGACAAGGGCCTCAGTTTTCCTGAGTCACTGCCCCTCTATCTGCTTTAGCCCTTTTCTGCTCCTTGGGAGCAGTACATGTGTCCAGCCCTTCTCCTGTCCCCTGTCCACTGTGGACTCCACATACATTGGGTGCTCCAGGAAAGTTTGCTGCTCAACTCGGTTTCTCCACCTGGAGAAGGGGTGAGGGTGGAGACAAGAGGCCCCTCTGTACAGGCCTAGACCCTCCCACAGCCCTTTCAGGGCACACAGCACTGGGCACCCACGAGGCTGAGCTGGGGTTCAGAGGGGTTCTCATCCAGGAGGCAGGTCTCAGGGTTCCCCACGTGGAGTTCATGGTCATAGAGGAGCCCCCCCCACTCCCTGCCCAGGTCTCTGTGCCGGAACAGCAGTGTGGTCGCAGGCACCAAGTGACAGAACAGCAGGCATGTCCCTGTCCTGAGCGGGCAGATGTGGAGAAGAAAGGAAAAAACAGGGCAGTGGGGCTGGAGATGCCCACGGCAGCTGTGGCCAATGCCCAGGCCTTCTCTACCCCACAAAATCAACCTTGCCCCCAGCAAAGCTGTCCACCAGCACCTGCTCAAAACTGCTGGATTATTTTCACCCCCCCCCACCATGTCCTTCTCATATCCCAGAAACTGAGCCAACCATCTTCCTTCCACTCAGCAAGAGTTGGTCTGTCCTGCACTCTCCCTTCTCCTACCCTTGGTTCCAGGACATCAGGATGGGGGGCACCCACACCGCGACCAGCCTGCACCCACCCCATCCCCACAGTCATTTAATAGCATCCTGGAGGGAGATAGGGCAGGTCCAGGGGGCCTCCCCCCGCCACCCCCCCACCTCCCTTCTTCTGGTTTCGGTGTTGAAGAGCTTCTGTTCCTGGCGCCAGGCTCTCTTTGCACCTGCGGGGGGGGGGGGGGGGTGGCGGGGGGGGGGGGCTGAAGACTGCTCCTAACCAGCCTCTCCCTGTAGGCTCGGAAAGCCTGTCTTTCTGGAAGTTGCCCATCCCCCCCACCCCCAGTAGCCCCTTTACTGTATGGGAGCTTGGAGATCTTCCTTTGTCCCCAGTTCATTGGTGATACTCTTAGGGCCAGAGAGGTGCTGAGTCTCACTCCAAAGCCCTGGGGTTCTCTGCACTGGGGTTCACTGGGGTTGGTGGTAAGGCTGGACCAGGAGGATCAGGGGTGTGGTCTCTCCCAGTAACCCCACCCCAGAAACCTTACCTCACCCCAAGCCTGAGGAGAAGCTGCCCTGATCCCTCCCTGCCCAAGTGTTCCTCTCCTCTCCCCCCAAACCCCCTGCAGCAGACAATCCTCCTCTGGTCCAGTGAGGTCTTGCTTCTGAAAGGTTTCCCAACCCATGGCTGGGGTTCCATTGCCAGTGCTCATAAGACCCCACCCCAACTTCTCAATCTTACTCACCCCTCCACCCCAAGTGAGACCACGGCTTCTCTGATGTCCCCACACTCTGCCCCTTGAAGGGCCCCCTGCACACACACAGCCCTTTCTGACCACCTCTTAAAGTCCAGTGATGATGGAAATTCCTGACTTAATGGGGTTGGGGTCCCGGGCAGGATGAAGGACAGGCTGCTTCAGGGGGAGGCCTCATCCCTTACAACTGCCCCCCCCCCCCCCGCTGCTCCCAAGCAGCCCATGCACGGCATCCAGCAGCTTCCTCCGTGGTCACCCCTATCCTGGAGTGTTTGGACAGCTGTGGAGTGTCAGAGCTGGCCCATGACCCAGCTCGGCTTCGTTTCTCACTGTTCTGTGTGGAGGCGAGCATGGGAGGAGGCCAGGCAGAGGAAATCACCTCCACTGGGGAAGGCTGGAGGTGGCCTGGGGTGGGGGTGAGGGGGTTGGGGAAAGTTCTGGAATTTTCTATGAGGAGATCTGGGAGAAACTCTCCCTGTCCCCTACTCCTTCGAGCTTCAGAAGATGGAGGGAGTACTGTTTCTGTAGCCTGAAAAAGCTGAACCCCCAAAGCCCCATCCGTTTCCCACGCTCAGATGTGTGATGCTGAAAGGCCCACTTCATGCAGGCAACTGAGTAGATAGAGGGGCTCCTGGACCCCCATGTTCCCAGCCCGAGGCTCCAGAAAGTAGAGACCATATGGGCCTTGCAGGCTTACTCATCCCCAAAGCATTCCTGGAGGCAAATATCATCCCAGCCAGAGAGTGGACATCCCTGAGCCTTCCAGAGGTAGCAGATCTCAGGTTCCCTTCCCCAACCTGTAAAGGACTCCAGAGCAGAGCCAGAGCCTCCACACCCCACCCTGGGTGCCAGCAGCCCACTCACCCTGTTTTGTAGCCTGGGTGTCATCCCCAATCCCAGTGGTTTCCTGTTCTGCTTGCTTTTCCTGCAGGACCCACTAGAATGTTCCAGAGTGTTGGTGGTAGAACAGGGGCCTGCATGCTGAAGGAACAGGCTTATTATTGGACCTGCCCCTAGATTGCTGTGTGCCTTTGAGTCACCTGCTTCCCCTCTCTGGTTCCTTCAGTCCTCAGGTCAAGGGTTTGGTAGGGGGACAGCTACTGCCCTCTCCCCTGTCCCCTGAGTCTGGCATGGCTCCCTGAGAAACACTCTTGGCCTGGGAAGCCACTGCTTTTGGTCCCAGGCTGTCACAACCTCCGAGACCTATTTAACTCTGGCCTCAGGACTTCCTCACACCGTCTTGCTGCCCACTCAAGTCCCTCACAGAGGCCTCCCAAATCCCTGTCTTGGTCTTCCCCAGCCCCTCCTCCTCAAAGCCCAGCCACTCCCACATCCAGAGAGGGGCTGTGTCATTGGACCAAGGTCTGGCCTGCAGTTGTGGAAGGCCCAGAGGCTAGCTGGCCAGCCCTGTGGTCACACATGAGTGGCCTCATGCTCTGTGGTCCATTGTAGGGCTGGACAGGAGACAACCACTTCCTGGGCTGGCTGGTGACTCATGGACTTGTTTCTGGGAATGCTCCCCCCAGCCAGCCCCCCAAGGCACAGAGGCTGGCATGTGGGGCACAGCTCTAAGAGATGTGGTTGTGATGAGACTGGGGTCCAGGGCAGGGCCATGAAACCTTGCCAGGTGCCTCTCTTACTCCTGAGAAGCTCTCTTACTCCCTGGCTTTACTTACTCCCACATGCTGGTCTTTCCTGGCTTGGGCAAGGGTCACAGACACCCTCCGGGGAGGGCCTCCTCTGCCCAAGTGCCAAGCTCCTTTAATGATATACTCCCTAGGGGGGTTGGGTCAGTGCACAGGGCTGGCACCCCTAGGATCTCACAGTGCAGCAGGGCTAGGCATCCGGAGGAAAGGTCTGCTGCTAAATGGGGTGGGGTGTGAAGCTTGTCCCCCCTCCTCTGAGCTTCCCAGGTCAGAGCCCATTTGCTCCGTGGTCACTGGAAAAACATCCTCGGAGGCTCTGGGCCTCCTGAACAAACACTGCCTGGCCCACAGCATCCCAGCCTGGACTGACCAGCCCCTCCTTGCCCATTTGGCTTCTAGATATCCCCGCTCCAACACCAACACCACCTGAGCCCACATAGGGAGCCGGGAGGAAGAGCCTGCTCCCTGTGCTGCCCAGAGAAGAGCTGGCATCCCACTGGGCCTCAGCCTGCCTAAGATTCTGGATGAGCCTTTTGTTTTAAAAAGCTTTAATTTTAATCTATGTGCTATTTGTTTTACCCATTAAAGTGTGCAATTGATGTCTTTTGTTTAAGATTTGTTTTTTAGGGGCCATGGCCGTGGAGTAGTCAGTAGAGTACATATGTTGCCATGCACAAGACCCAGGGGTCAAGCCCCTGGTATCCACTTACAGAGGGAATCTCCAACTTTACAAGTGGTGAAGCAGTGCTGCAGATCTCTCTCTCTCCATCCCTTCTCAACTTCTCTGTTTCTTTATTTTTTGAAAAATGGGTGCTGGGAACAGTTTATCATGCAGGTTCTGAACCCCCGTAATAACCCTGGTGGCAATAAAGAATTGTTTATTTCATATATCAAGATTTTCCCATGTGATACACACATACATACGCACACACAGAGAAAGAGAGACAGAGAGGAGAGAGAAGTCAGAGCACCACTCTGGTACTTCAGATGCTAGGGATGGAACCTGGAACCTCAGGCAGGCAAACCCCACATTCTACCAGCTGAGTTATTTCCCTGGTCACCAGTGAGCGTTTTTTCATGGCCACCAATGAACGTTTTTCCACATGTGTAATCACTGATCTAGGCCACCACAGTCACCCATTCCAGAACATTTTCTGCCCTCAAGGAGGAACCCTTTCTTTCAGCTCTCTCTCCAGCCTCAGCCTGCTCATTGTTACCACTGAGCCACCTGGCACCCTTGAGGGGCGTCTGCTTTGCTGTTCCTTGCAGGGTGTTTGTCTATGAGGTTGACAAGTGACCCCACTCCAGCACACAGGCACCTACTCCCCATATTACAGCAGCTGGACTTTCCCTTCCCCTGTGACTGAATTATGCACATGTGGCTGGGCTGTGTTCTGTATGCCTATTGTCTGCTTGGGGACATGTGGCTGTCTGACCACTGTGACTCAGGTGTAACCTGTCACTGCGGGTGGGGACCTCTGTTCTGCCTCTGAGCATGAGTGTACAGGAGTAGGGTCTCCTGTTGTTTGGCTGTGTTTAATTCCTTGAGGAAGTGGCCCCTGATTTCTCAGCACCTCTCCTGTTTCACATACCCCCTGGAAGTGGTAGAGGGTTTGGTGGTCTGATGGCTAGTAACCGCTGGACAGACAGCTGGATGCCTCCTGCCCTCCAGTGGGAGTCCTAGGCTGTAGGCACAAGTGAGTGACACTTGAATTGGCATGTACCCCACACCTCCCAGGCTGTCCTCCTCAATCCTAGGGTAAAGACCCTCTTTCACAGGGGCACAGTATTTAAGAGAAAGGCCTGCCTGGGAATAGGGGCTCTTGTGTTGGGGTGCAAGCTGCCTTCCCCCTTTTTACCAGTCAGTGCTCTCCAGACTTTAGGGTTGGTCAGGGTATCTCAGGGAGTACTGGTCATCATGCTATACCTGCCCAAGGCTTGAACTAACTTAAGGGAGAGTGCTGGGGGCTGAGCACAATTGAGTTGTGAAGTTCTAGATGGTTCTGGAGGATAGTGGAGACTCCCAGACACATTGGCTCACCAGGGGGAGTGGCCTGTTCTTCCTGAGAGAGCTTTCTTTGGGCCCAAGCCCCTTATTTCCACCCAGTCCTGGTAGGTGCCTACCTGGCTCAGAGTGGGGAGAGCCCAGAAGATTCTTTGCTTACCTGTATCCCAGGCCCACTTTTCCTGAAGCAGGCCCCTGCTGGTGGCGGCAGGGGGTTTGTGTCCTTCCTTTGTGGTTACCACCTGAGAACACTCCTCACCCACACATGTCATTCCTGAGAGCCTCCAGTAGGCCTGGCCACACTGCACCCCTGCTGCCCTGAACATGGGGTCTTGAGTGACTTTATCCTGAGCCTGGCTGGCCTCAGGGTCCAGTCCCAAGAATGAGGGTTCTGGTGGGGTCTCCTCTAAGACATTCTGGCAGCCCCGTGTCTTGGGGGTGACTGTCCTGACTGTCCTGACTGCCTCTCCCTCAGTCATGCTGAGGATACTCGTGGTGCACAGACCTGACCTCTCAAGGAGTCTCCACTAGCCTGCCTGAGCTGTGGTGCCAGGCATAGTCAGTGACCATCTGGGCAGAACCATTCTGCCATTTGCCTCTCAGAAGCCACTGTCCCTGCCCCTGGCAGTCCCCAGAGCAGAGGCAAATGAGAGAAAGGAACTGGACCTAAGGCTGGAAGGGACCTGGTACTAGCTGAGCCTCCTAGTGGGTGGCCTGGAGGGCCACTGGCATGCTGCCCCGCAGCTGTCCCGCGGGTGGAGTTCTTACCAGCCCAGCCCTGGAAAGGACTGAGGAGAGGCAACTGAAACTGACAGGGCTACTCAGCTGGGTGGGGAGGGAGCAAAAGCCCAATGCTACTCATTCCTTCTGATAGAGGCCTCCTGATGTCCACCACCCATGCTGTGCTCTCACTCCTGCAGTGCCTGGGCCCTGAAGTGGAAGCCCCCTCAAAAGGTCATAGGAGGGTCAGATAGTGAACATTGGGGATGGGTCATCACACAGATGAAGATGACCAGGAGTGACCCTGGCACTCCAGGCATTTCTCAGGAATGCCCTCAAGGGGGCAGCTGCAGGAAGGGACTGGGCTGCCCACATGCCTCTAGCACAGCTCTTCCTGGAGGCCTTGGGGTAACCACAGGGAGTGGAGGTGTTCCATTCAAGGGATAAGGCCCCAGCCCCCCCCCCCCCAGATTAGCCTTGGGGCCATCCATGGCCAGGCCTCCAGTGCTGTGCACACTCACACTGCTGTGCTCAGTAGCCCCAGGGGGGCTGGGGGCTAGGGGCGGAGAGGGAGGCCCTGACCACACACACCATTTGGAGGCTGCTGCCCAGCTGTCAGAGGGCCCCCTCTGGAGAAGAAAGCCTCAGCCCATTTGGCATTTGTCTCTGACCGTTGAGACCCTGCAGCTTCTGTTTTCCCAGGGAGAAAAGCCTTGGAGAGAGAGAGAGAGAGAGAGAGAGAGAGAGAGAGAGGTAAGGTAGAGACACACAAAAACACTGAGAGCAAAGCCCAGGAGTAGAACTACAGAACCTGCTTCTGGGATGCAAGAAAGAGGAGGGTTGGGAGCCCCAGCTGCCCCTCCACCTGTCCTGTCCAGCCCTGGCAGGGGAACAGGTGAATCAGATGGGCCAAGCCCGTATGCCGCTGCACCAGCTGAGACAAAGTTCCCTTTGAAACTAGATCAAATGCACAGAGTTTGATGTGAGCATGTTGGGGGGCCTCTCCAGGTAGGGGTGGAGGAGCAGGTGAGGCAGGAGTTGACTCAACAGGGCCACTTCCAAAGCCTGAGGGACCGTGAGAGCCCCTCCTTCCTTGTTTTCTTCATCCATTTCTTCCATCCTTCATTACTTCCTCCCTGTGACCCTTCCTTTGAAGGAGGTCCCAGAGAAGGATTGCTACGTCAGATGAGTTAATGCTAATTCTACTTTCTTCTTCTTCCTCCGCCTCCTCCTCCTTCCTTTTCTTCTTCTTTTCAGAGCACTGCTCAGCACTGGCTTATTGGTAGTGTGGGGGATTAAACTGGGAACTTTGGAACCTCAGGAATGAGAGTTCACTGCATAACCATTACACTATCTCCCCTACCCCTGGCTACCTTCACAGGCAGCCCTGTTTCTGGCCCTGCTCCTCACAGACCACCAGACTTCCCTAGGGCTGGGGATTGAAGTCCACAAGGCAACTTACAAATGGACAGAAAAGCCTTAGGAGCAGCCACTCCTAACTGCCTGTGGGTATGATGGAAGAAAGGCTGAAGAAACGTTCTGGGTTAGTGCATTTTTGGACACAGCCTGAAGCTCAGGCAGGTTGGGTGGGACTTTGGAGACCCAATCCAAATAGAGAAGAAAAGATATCATCTCCCTCATTCTGGACACTCAACCTCTATTAATGTCATTTAGTAGGTCTGCACACCCTGGCATTCTCTCTTTCAGTCAGCTTGCTTGGCATCCTGGGCCAATGTGCTTTCCCCAGACTCAGCGCTGGCATCTGCTCCCTTCCAGGTGAATAGTCTGTGGAAGACTGTCCATCCGGCCCCAAGGTGCAGCATCATTGTCCAGAGCCTGCCCACAAACCTCCCAGGGGTGCATGCAAGCTTCCTGTCTAATTAGGCCCCAGTTCCACCTGCTTTGATCCCTGGCCTGGGAAACAGGTTCTGTCACTGTCCGCCCCCACCCCCAAAGGGAACACCCACTGGGATGTCCTCCAAGCATCCTCCCCTGAGCCTGTGCCTGGGTCTGTCCTGCCCCTTAGCCCCTGCCTCCATGCTGTAGTGCCAACCCTAGCCTTGGACAGTGTCCACTGCAGCAGCCATGATGGCCTTGTGCTGGAGTTGTGCCTGTGTCCAGGGGACCATGAACAGGGCAGCAAAGCCAGAGGGACCCAAAATCAGAGAGTGAAGGGCTGCTTGGTATGGGTGCTGCCCACAGTGAGGGAAGGTTCCAGAAGCCCCATTTATGGAGGAGGGCCCAGAAACCAGCTCCCCAGGCTGCAACCCCAGCCTGGGACTGGTGCTTCTGTAGGACCCCACCTCCAAGGGGAGGGGAGGCTCCTGGGCACCCAGAAACTTTCCCTCCCTTCCTCCAGGCTGGTGGCCTTTGAAGTGGGGAGGCTTGGGGGGGGGTGGATGAGAAGGTCTAGGGCTGTAATTAAAGACAGGTTTCACTCTCTCATGCATAGTAAAACTGGCACTGACTCCTGGGGCAGGGCTGGTCTTGCCCTCCAGACAGGACCCTGAGCTGGCCCCCCACCCCAGGGTCTAATGTCCCCCTGGTGCTCCCCCAGAGATGCTTACTTCTCATGATGGGACCATAAGGATGATTCCCAGGGACCCTGAAGGTGGCATAGTGGATAGATAGTTGGACTCTCAGTCATGAGGTCCCAAGTTCAATCCCCGGCATCCCATGTGCCAGAACGATGCTCTGGTTTTCTCTTTCTCTCTCATTAAATACATTTTTAAAAAATATATAATTCCCTGCAATCCTTCCATCCTGGCTGTTCAAGTCAGTTTAGTGTATTTAGGGCACTTTAGGGTTGGGGGTGCTCTTTTCATCTCCCAACATTCAACTCTCCAAGTTGTGTCCAGCTCCTTAGTTCTAGAACAAAGGGTGGTACGGAAGCCTTGGACTTCAGACAGGGAAAATAGCCAAGCTGTGATGCTCTTCCCAGGGACTGGGGAAGCAGTGGAGGAGGCCAGGCCACAGTGCTGCGCTGGTCACCTCCATCTGGGCCTAGCACAGGTGTCCCTCTCCGTGGAATTGCACCTAGGGGGGCTGGGAACATCAGACATATATGCAACATTTGGCATGGAGTCAGGAGTATCCTCCCACCCCACCCACCCACCCACCTCCCTTTCCTCCCATTTCCTAAGCCTGTGTGGGCCAGGCCTATGCCAAGCAGCCAAGTGCCTGGGAAGCATCCTCAGGGATCTCAGGTCACTAAGGAGAACTGGCCAGCCTGCAGGTCTGGGGATCTGGTCACTCCTATCTCACCCTTCATTTAAATTTGGGGACTCTGCCCATACTGTTCTACCTACCTGGAGCACATCTTCCTTCCTCTTCCTCAGGACTTGGTATAGATGGGGCTTTAGAGTGGGTCCTCTGAGTCCCTTGCTGGAGTGAATGTCTCTCACTGCATTTCCATCAGCCCAGTGCACCCCCCATCTGAGCACTGACCATAGTGGCTTTCCCCTACCTCAAAGGTCTGTGCCAGAGAATCCCACAGGAACAGATATTCATTCGCTCAGCCTTCTGCCTGCCCATCCATCCATCCATCCATCCATCCATCCATCCATCCATCCATCCATCCATCCATGTATCTGCTCTTTAAATCCATCCATCCACCTAGTCTTTCATTCATTCACACCTTCACCCTCCTTTCATCTGCCACTAAGCCATCATCCATCTGTTGACCCACCATCATCCATCCACCTGTCCACCCACATCCATTTACTCTTTCAGCCATTTGTAAACTCATCCTCCATTCACTCACAATCATCCATCCATCCACCCATCCATCCATCCATCCACCCATCCATCATTCATCTATCACCCAGTCATCATCCTTTCTTTCATCTGTCACTCATCCGCCCAGCCATCATCCATCCATCCATCCTTCCATCCATCCACCATTTATCCATTCATCCATCCAGTCATTATACACCCATCTGCCATCCATTCATTAATCATACATTTACCTACGACCCACCCACCTACCAATTTAATGAGCACATATTCATGGTACATCTAACCTGATCAGACTACTTTGGGGGGAGAGGAGAATGTCTGTGGAGGAGGTGGCCCCCTACACAAGGGCACCCCACAGCCCTTCCTGAGGGGTCATCTGAGCTGTATCTCTACAAGGGATACAAAAGTAAAGGCTGGGGCGAGGTTTACACCTGCTTCATCTGCCAAGCTCTGGAATGCTGGGCCTGGACCATTGTTCCAGTGACCTCGTTGCTTGCCAGCAATGTGAGGTCACATACAGTGCATCATTTCAGGGAATGACCTAGTTATGGGGGTAGAAGGGAAAGCAGGTACATTCCCGGCAGCCAGGGTGGGTTCAAGTGCACATGTGACACATTACACACACACACACACACACACACACACACACACACACACACTTTCTTGCAAATGCTCACCCCCCCCCTTACTCAGACTTAAACTCAGTGCCCAGAACCAGGTCTGGCTAGGCCTATGTAGGGGCAGCTGATCATGAGACTGGGTGTGTGTGTGTGTGTGTGTGTTAAGGATCAGTGTTGGGGCTTCTATCTCTTGAGGCAGTTCACATAGCCTTCAAAAAAGAGATTAGAAGGGGGCCAGGTAGTGGCACACCTGGTTAAGTGCACACATTACAGTGTGCAAGGACCCAGGTTCAAACCCCTGGTCCCCACCTGTGGGGAGGGGGAAAGCTTCAGAGTGGTGAAGCAGGAATGCAGGTGTCTGTCTTTCTATCTTCCTTTCCCCTCTCAATTTCTCTCCGTCTCTATTCAATATAAATAAAAATTTTTTTAAAAAAAAGATTGGGAGCTGGGTGGTGGTGTATCCGGTTAAGCGCACATATCACCATGAATAAGGACCTGGGTTCAAGCTCCCACTCCACACCTGCAGGGAGGACACTTTATGAGTGGTGCAGCAGGGCTGCTGGGGTCTATCTTTCTCTTTCCTTATCTCCCTTTTCCCTCTCAATTTATCTCTGTCCTGTCAAATAAAAATAGAAAAAAAAAAATCGGCTGCCCGAATCAGTGGATTCGTAGTGCAGACACTGAGCTCCAGCAATAAGCCTGGTGGAAAAAAAAAGATTTGTTTACTTGTTTCTTTCATTTTATTATGTTTATTATTTATTGGATAGAGACAGTCAGAAACCAAGAGGGAAGTGGTTGATAGAGAGCAAGAAGACAGAGAGACAACTGCAGACTTGCTTCACCACTTGCAAAGCTTTCCTTTTGCAGGTGGGGCCGAAGGCTTAACCCCAAGTCCTTGCAGATTATAGCCTGTGCGCTCAACCAGGTGCACCACCACCCAGCCCCTTATTTATTTATTAATGAAGTTGGGGGGAGAACTACCAGAACATCTCTCTGGTACATGCAGTGCTGGGGATCAAACTTGGAACCTCATATTTGTAAGTGCTCTAAGTACTGCACAGCCTCCCAGGTCACCACCATCATCTCTTTACCACTCCCTCCTTCTTTGACTTGTTTATCTTTATGAACGAGAGAGGTTAGAGTATTGCTCTGGCATACAACAGTGCTAGGGATTGAACCTGGGAGCTCATGGGAACTCAAGCACACAAGTCCTGTGCTCTGATGCTCAACTATCTCCCTAGTCATACTCACATACCCTCTATGGGCGGTCCCTGGTGAGTCTCCCTTCCTCTCACAGCACCTTCCACCCTTGCTCCAGCCCGTCCTGGCAGCCATGCTCCCAGGCCTGGCTGGCCCTGCTAGGGTCATGTGGGAATGCAGAGGTTCAAGCTGACATCCAGTGCTTGAAGGGCCCACACCTGCATCCAATGGCCCTTAATAAATGCTTGATGAATGAATGGACTTGATAATCTAGAATTCAAATATGGAGAGAGTTAAGTGCCCCCATAGCTGACACTGTTGAAGAGATAGTCTGTGGTCATTCCCAACTTTCCTGAGCTTGGGGTGCTCCAAGTATCAGGGTGACTGCTGACCTAGTGCCAGGATGGTCTCCTGGGCTACTGGTGCCCTAGGTCACCCCCACTCTATCCTGGTATCCTGGCTGCCTGCAGAGCAGTAGGTCAGGCCCTTGGTTACTCTTGGCGGGGCCGGGGTGTGCTCTCCAGCGGTCTCGGAAAAGGGAGGGTAGATCCTAGGGGATCCAGCACCCTTCTCCTCCCTCATCACATGTAGCCTCAATAACGGAGCAGCCAGTGCACCCGTGTCCCCAAGCTTGGGCCTGTCTGGCCCTGTCCCTACTCAGTCCTGTCAGCCGCCCCCTCAGTTTCCCAAGCCTGCAGCCCAGGGTGTGTAATCCAGGGGGTGGGGCTGAGCCTGGGAAGGCCCCCAGGCAGCATAGCTAGTGAAGGAATTGATAAATCAAAGTGTGGCCTAGGGTCAGGGTGGTAGAGGCCCAGAGATGGAGCCCTGGGGAGCAGGCAGGATGCCAGGTCCCTCCAGCTTGGGGGTCAATCTGAGCCCACCAAGGGCAGCAGAATCTGACTTGAATTGACTTCCCTGCCAACTAGGCCTGGACGCCACCCTCACACCCCCATCTGGGCATCAACAGCATGAGGGAGGGGTAGCCTGGCATGAGGATATAAGTCCTAGCCCTGACCCCCCAGTGCAGACACTTCCATGGGGCCCATGCACAGGTTGGCTTCTAATACCAGGCTGAACTGGGGTGCATAGCTAGCTGCATCACCCCAACTATAAAGTGGGGTAGGACTGTGCATTCTGTGGGGCCACATGCAATTTGGGGGAGCTACTGATGTGGAGTGGCCAGTATGTACCCCTCACATACACCCTGGAAGGGAGGTGGCTAGTCATCCCCAAACCTCCTCATTCCACGTTACTCCACCAGGCCTGAGACACCTCACCCAGATAGAAGGTCTGGGCACCAGTGAGAGAGGAAGGCCCAGATGAGAGGTTCTAGACACGCGGGGCCTCTAATTAGGCCTTTGAAGGTGGGAGTCAGGGGTCTATGGTAGGTGTGGAAAGACTCAGGAGCTTCTCCAGAGGGTGAGAGGCTGCTAGCCTACCTAGAACACCTGTGGACATCCACTCAGCCCAAATCAACAGCATCTTGGGAAGAATTAGGGGTATGGCTGGACCCCCTCTCCAGGGGCCTCGGGGTCTCTGAAGAGGCTGCCAGGACAGACTTGGGGGCGGGCAGGGGAGGATCCAAGTGGGAATGCCACAGGCTGGTGCCCAAATGCCCTCTGGGGAGAGCAAAGCCCGCCAGGAGGCTGGTAGGACTGCTGTACAGGTGCACCGTCAGCTCTGCCTCGATCAGCTCCCAGGAGCTGCCCCGCCTCCTCCCGCAGATCAGCACTGTTTGCAGGCCCCCAGGCAGCTCTGCACCCTGTTCCCACGTTCCCAGGCTCCTGCGGCAGGTGTTCCCTCCACCTGCGCCACCCTCCCAGGCCTACCCACGCTCCAAAAATCACTGCCCGGAGACACCCGAGACTCTGGGACCGGTGCCCGCCCCTGGCCACCTGCCAGCACCTGGGAGGAGTGGACAGGAGACAGTGAAGCACATGGCCCACTGGGGTCCACGAGGTTTGGAAGAGTTGTAGATGGAGAGACACCATATGCCCTTCAAGCCTGACTCCTCAGGGGAGCCTCTCATCAGCATGCTGCCATCCCTGAGGTGGATTCTGGGCCCTGAGTCCATGCTGCAGAGGGTGTACCAGACTGTCACCTCCCCAGCCCCAGATGGGAGGCATCAGACCACTCCCAGGGGTCCCGGCCAGAATAGTGCAGCCAGGGGCTACCCTCAGCTGCTTAGGGGTCCCAGGCTGGGGGAGCACTGACCCCCTTGAACGCAGGCAGGAGAAGTCACACTGAGCCAGAGCAGCCCAGAAGCTCAGGGCCAAGCTGACAGAAGAAGGGAAGTTGTCTGGGCAGCTCTCTTAGGAGCTCTCAGTGCCAGGCAGGGGGTGGGATGAGACAGTAGCATGGCAGGATGGCAAGGGAGGGGGTGGGTGGGCAGTGTCTGTCCTTTGAGCTCAGGGCACTAGTGGTGTTGAGCTAAGGTGAGCCTCAGTTTTCCTATCTCTAAATAGGCTCCCACACGGGAGCCTTTCCCTTGCCTCAAAGGGCCTGAGATCTTGCTCTGGAAATTTCCAGGCCTGGAGGTGAGACCCAGGAGATGGGGGGTGGGGACACAGTGATCGATGACCCAAGAAATTCCAGGTGGGCAGCACAAGCCTCCAGCCCCAGGGTGGGCTCCCAGCTCCCACGCCCTCCTCTTCCATGGCCCACCCCCACAACCTGTGATCCCCAATCTCCTGCCACCTCTGGAGGGGGGTGTGGACCAGACACGAGTGGTGGCCTCTGAGCCTACTGTCACCTGGTAGCCACTCTCCAACCCATAAAGATGGGCAAGTGGCATCAGCATCCCATCCCAGACAGCAAAATCCTCAGCAAAGAGTGACAGGCAGGGCCCTCCTCAGTACTTCATAAACACAGACCAACGAGTGTGCCTCCCACCCCCGGGTCTAATGGAGGACATTGAGCATGGCTAGGCCTGTCCCGACTAGTTCCCTCCTGCAGACCCGTTGCCCTGTGCCCCGTAGACCTCTCCCACAGCAGAGCTCAGCTCTGAGACCTCTTTCCTCCCCACCTGGGGTAGGGAGGGGGTGGTTCTAAGAAGTGACAGAAGGAGATTGGTGTGAAGAGGGACCTACCCAGCCCCCCAACTTGGACACAGTGAAGACTGAAACTGGGAGTTTCAAGGGCAAGCTGAGCAGACAGGGCCTGGCAGGCAGGTGGTTTCACACACTCCCTCAGGCTCCCCACTGGATGCAGCTTGGATGGCCCCAGCCCCTCTCTCTCTGATATCATCCCTTTCAGAAGCAGAGAGGGCCCCACCTGTACCCAGGGCTGCTACACAGCTAGCTGAGGGGTGGGAAAGGGATAACTACCTACCTGCCTCCGTTTCTTATTCTCTAACTCAGGACAATAGGGTCTCCAGTGGGAGGGAGGGCTAATGATGCTCTCTTCCCCGCTCCCCACACACACCCCATCAGCTCCTGAGGTATCTACTGGGACCTGGAGCTGTAGGGGGCCCCCCTGCATCCCCAAAACCACATGGAAACAGCTCTGCCTGAGCTCAGCTGCCTGCTTAATCTCTTGCTGAAAAGTTAATTTCTCTCTGTGGCACTGGGGGGTGGGGGGTACAAAGGGACTTTTGTGCAGGACCCAATGGGGCCCAGCAGCTTTTTCCCTCCAAATGCAAAACCCTGTTACTGAGAGTTCTCCAGTGGAGACTTGCTTTATCAACAGAGGGGACTGTGCCTGGAAGCAGTGTGTGGGGTGGGAGGGGAGTTTGCTCTCTCTTTTTCTTCCCTGCCAAGCACCCAGTGTGCCCAGCAGAGGCCTGGAAGGAAGGTCAGGTCCTCCAGCTTGGCAGAAGGGCCAGAGGCCAGATCTCCCTACACACACACTTCCCCAGCACCCACCTGACCCACTCAGAACACATTTTGCCCCACCTCAGAGTCCTGCTGGTTCACAGAAGCACTGGGGATTAGAGAAAGAAGCTGTCACTCAAAAGAAGATTTCTTCTGAATAACCCCCCCCCCCGACCCCTACCCCTTCCTCTGGCAGTGGCAGGTGAGTGTCATTTAATTGTTCTGTGTGGCAGCCACGGTCTTGCATGTCACAGCACTATCCCCTGATATGTAGAATAGGCTTTTTGTGCCCTTGGTTCTCAAACTATTATGCAGGCACCAGGAGCCTCATGAGTTAAGTGTCAGAGAACCTGTGGATCAGGCGTTGTCAGTTCCACAGTGCCCATGATCAGACATGAGGTCAGAGAGATTCCCTGGCTAAGCCCACCAGGGACAGCATACAGTTTCTCTTCCCCACCTCTTTTTTTTTTTTCACCTCCAAGGTTATTGCTGGGGCTCAGTGCCTGCACTATGAATCCACTGCTCCTAGAGGTCATTTTTCCCCCTTTTTGTTTTTCCTTGTTATTTATCATAGTTTTGTTATTATTATTGTTGTCACTGCTGTCATTGTTGTTGGCTAGGACAGAGAGAAATCGAGAGAGGAGGGGAAGACAGAGAGGAAGAGAGAAAGATAGACACCTGCAGACCTGCTTCACTGCTTGTGAAGTGACTCCCCCCTGCAGGTGGGGAGCCGGGGACTGGAACCAGGATCCCTATGCTGGTCCTTGGGCTTTGTGCCATGTGCACTTAACCCGCTGTGCTACTGCCTGGCCCCCCTCCTCTTTTTGTTGCCACCAGGGTTATCTCAGACTCAGTGCCAGCGCTATGAATCCACTGCTTCTGGAAGCCATTTTTTTCTTTAGTTTCTTTCTATTTTATTGCATAGGACAGAGAGAAATTGAGAGGGGAGGAAGAAAAAGAGAGGGAAAGAGACAGAGAGACACCTGCAGACCTGCTTCACTGTTCATGAAGTGTCCCCCCTGCAGGTGGGGAGCAGGGTCTCAAATCCTGGTCTTTGTGCATGGTAATGTGTATACTTAACCGGGTGTGCCATTGCCCGGCCCCCAGGACATAGTCTCTTTGCAGATGGCTTTTCCTTCATCTCCCCCTCACTCCCACAGCTGCAGAATCAGCCTGATCTGAGAAGCCTCTTCAGGGTCTAATTAGTGATTGTATCAATGAAACAGGTTAGTGGGAGCAGGCTGGCAAGTTCCAAAATGATCCTCCCGGTCAGAAGCTTGCCATGATCAGCTCCACTGGACAAAGGAGGAAGCCCCAGCTCAGACTGGCCATGAGCCCCTCCCTGGTTAGATGGGGCACCTTGTGAGTTTTGCTTTCTCCCTGACAGCACTGACCCTCAGCTTGGAGAATGACCCATTAGTCTTTTCTACATCAAGATGCTTCAGGATCATGCCTCAGCTCTCTATTGAAACTGGTGGAATATACTTCATGCCAGATTGGTCCAACTGTGTGTTTAAGTGCACTGCTCAGACAGTTGTGTGGCCTCGAGTCTCGAAATGCATTCAGCCTTCCGCACATGCTCTGTCTCCTAAGGTACTCCTCTACCCACTCCCAGCAGGCACCTGCCACTCCTTCTCAGCTCTGATGACTGTGTGTCCCTCACATGAGAGGGATCCTGCACAATCTGTGCTTCTATGATGGGTGCTTGCACTGAACACAATGTCCACAGTATTCCTCCACATTGCAGTGTGTCAAGGGGCCCTTTCTTTAAGCTGCATTTTATTCCACTGTGTGTATATGCCATCTCTTATTTATCCACTGTTCACCTAACTTGGGCTGAGTCCACTTTTTAGCTACTGTGAATAACAATGTTATTTTTTTATTGTTGTTTTGTTTTTATTCTTTAGGGTGTGGGGGGTGTATACTCAAAAGCAGACTTGCTCCAGAAGCCACCATACAGTTTTCAGTTGTGATTTTCTCTCTGTCTTTCTTTCTTTCTCTCTCTCTCTCTTTTTGTACATGCATAACATTCCCCAGTTTCCCATTTAACAATATAACCTCTCTCTTTCTTCCTTCCTTCCTTCCTTCCTTCCTTCCTTTCTTTTTTTTTTTTTTTTAAAGATTTTATTTATTTATTTATTTATGAGAAACATAGGAGGAGACAGAAAGAACCAGGCATCACTCTGGTACATGTGCTGCCGGGGATTGAACTCAGGACCTCATGCTTGAGAGTCTGATGCTTTATCCACTGCACCACCTCTCAGACCACTGATTTTCCACTATACCAGCATTGTGCCAGAGTTTTAACTACTCTGTTCCCCCAAGAGTCGCTGCTTTTTTAAAAATTTTGTTCCTAACACTGATATAGCAGGTGTGAGGTGGTGTCTCTGTTGGGTTTCAATCTCTCCAAAGATCATTGGTGTTGAGCTTCTTTC
Organism: Erinaceus europaeus; assembly: GCF_950295315.1. Taxonomy (NCBI): domain Eukaryota; kingdom Metazoa; phylum Chordata; class Mammalia; order Eulipotyphla; family Erinaceidae; genus Erinaceus; species Erinaceus europaeus. The sequence continues at coordinate 27,416,001 of NC_080171.1, forward strand.
TAGGACTGGGTGGTGGTACACCTAGTAAAGTGCCCATGTTCCCATGCTCAAGGACCCTGGTTCACAGGCTTGTTCCCCATCTGCAGAGGGAAAGCTTCATGAGTGGTGAGACAGTGCAGCAGGCATTTTCTTTTTCTTTCTGTCTCTATCTCCACCTTCCCTCTCAATTTCTCTCTGTCCTATCAAATAAGAGATGGAAAAGAAAATAAAAAGTAACAATGGCTGCCAGGAGTGGTGGATTCATCATGTAGGCACAGAGCCCCAGCAATAACCATGGTGGTAATAAAAGGTCTCTATGGCTTCTCTAGGAGAGGGAAGCTGAGCGTTTGGGTAGAAGCGATGCTTGTGCAAAGGCCCTGTGGCAGACAGGTGCTGAGCACCTTCCAGAAGCAGTAAGGTGAGCAAGGCTGTGAGAGGAGTAGAAACCGGTGATTGGGAAGTGCTGGGAGAGACAGGATCTCCACCCCTCCCAGGCCATGCTTGCTCAGGTCATTGTGGGGGTCCCCCGGACTTTGGCTAAGGGTGCTGCATTTTATGATCACTTCTGAGCTTACTTGGAGGGTGGGTTAGACAAAGGAGGTTGGGTTAGGAGATGGGTGAGCAGAACCCTGGGCATCCAAGTACCACCATCTGTGGGGGTGGGTGTGATGGGCAAGGGATAAGATGATGGTGGAGACCCAGCTGGGGGGGTCCCCATTGAGAAGGACTTTCACCCTTACTGGGAAGGGGCATCATGCTGAAGCATGGCTCTGGGAGTCTGCATCCAGGGTAGCTGTCAGAGCTCTGGCCTCCCGGGGAGCTTGAATCAGGTGGGAGGGAGAGTCTAAGAACTGGACCCTGAAGTCAGTCCCCCCAGAACTGGGATTTGACTGAGGTCAAGAGGAAATTGCTGCCTGGGAGGCTAGAGGAAAAGAGGAGGGAGCTGTAAGCAATCTTTTTCTTTTTCTTTCTTTTTTTTTTTTTTGGGGGGGGGGTCATTCCTTGGATGACCTGAGCAAGCTAGGCCTGGGAGGGGTGGGGATCCTGTCTCTCCCAGCACTTCCCAATCACCGGTTTCTACTCCTTTCACAGTCTTTCTCATTTTACTGCTTCTGGAAGGTGCTCAGCACCTGCCTACCACAGGGCCTTTGCACAAGCATTGCTTCTGTCCAAACGCTCAACTTCCCTCCCTTAGAGAAGCCATAGAGACCTTTTCTGATCATCCCAAGGTAGGTACACCTTGCTTCAAACACACCACCACTTTCTCCTACTCTGCTCAGGCTCACCCCTACATAACCTAGGGCCTATCTAACTTTCCAGATGTTTCTCTCCTTCAGAGACCCCATCCCCATGCCAGTTGTAAGTAGAGAAAACTTATGGGAGCTCAATCAGGGGCTGCCCAGGTGACCTCCCCACCCACCCAAAGCCCCCTTATTGCCCTACCCACCTGGGGCTCAAGGGGCTTGGGGGGGGGGGGGTCACACCAGACTAGCCCAGAGAGGAAATCCTTGTATTTTTTGAGGACAAATGGAAACAAACTGCTTCTTGTTTATTTCCTGGTGAATTGTGTAAGCTGAGCAGGGAGGCGGGGGCTCCCTTTAACTCTTTCTCCTCTGTGCTTATTGTCCCCCATCCGGCCAGGCTCAGCTGGATGCGGGGTGGGGGTGGGGGGGTGCTTTCCTGAGGCTGATTCTAAGGGGGAGTGCAGGGCCTGAACACACACACACACACACACACACACACACACACACACCCCAAAACCTCAACTGTAAATAAACCTCAGCCTATGAAGTTTGAGAACCTGGAAAGGAAGGTACTGGCCTGGAACCCTGGGAGCACCTGACCGGAGGCTGGGCTGGGGTGGGACCCATGGCTCTGCCTTCCCCATAGCTGGGAGGACCAGGATAAACCTGCAGCGGCTTGGGGATCCTCAGCTGGGGGACGGGGGGAGTGCAGTGCGTCCCGGGCAAGTTTTTCCCATGACCTCACCCGGAAGGGCTGAGTCTGCGGGAGCTAGCTAAGCCTGGACAAGGACGCCTGACGCCCGCTGTCTCCAGACAGGGCTGCCAAGCCTGGGGTGCAGACCCTCAAGGCAGGAGCCTTGGACTGTGTTTTCACCCACCTGCCAAGCCACAGGCCAGCTGGGGCTCTTAGATCTCAGGGTCTCACGTTTGTGTTGGCTCCCCAAGTCCCCCTGTGGGGGCAAGACCACCTCCCCTCCTTGTGACTCTGGACCTATAAGGGGGATCCCCACAGCCTCTCTGGGGGAGGGGGACACAAATGAAGTCAATCTCACTTCCTAAGCTGTCTCCCTCTCCCTACGTATCCCAGGAGGTGGACCAAATGAGGTGGATCCATTGCAGAAGAGAACACTGAGGTCGGCCTGATCCCCTCCCCCAGTGCTATCTTCCCCGCCCCCCCAGTCCAGCCTTACGCCCCTTGCTGCCCCTTGCTGGACTCAGCCTCCAGAATCGCTGGTTCTCACAACCATAGCAGTGACTCCCACACTCTTCCCGCAGAGGGACTCTTCCTGGCTCCAGGCCCCTCACCCCGCTAGCTCACTGGAAACACCAACCAGATGTTGGGACTGTGGCTGGGGAGGGAGGGAGAGGGGCGGAAACGGCAGGGGGTCTCAGCCTGGAGCACAGCTGGCAGCAACAGACATCAGACTCCAGGCTTCAGCACCCCCTCTTCTACTACTATGCAGGCAGAGAAACTGAAGCCACAGTGAGGCAGTGGGCAAGGCCTGGGCCTGGGTGGCTCTGAGTAGCCCTTGCAGGTCACTGAATCAGCAACCCCTCCACCCCAAGGATATTTGCTGAGGTTCACACCACTCCTATCAGGTGCCATGAAGGCCCCGGCCACATCCTGCCACAACCTTCTAGCACCTTCAGAGATCCTGGAGCCCGCTAGGGTTCTGTGTCCTAAGGCAGCCCCTTGGGCCAGAGCCAGATAACAGCCCTGCTCCTGCCATGCACACATGAGTACACACACATGCACACACAAAACTCAAGTACATGTGACACACACGTTAGAGGACATGCTTGCTTATTGCCCACATATGCAGTCACATGCCTTCAAATATGCACCTGCTTATGCTTGCACGTGCAGCTGCGTCAAGGTATGTGCACACACATGCAACATAGGCTGTCAAGGCCGTTTCATGTGCACGATAGCCCTGGCACATTGACAGAGGCAGCATGTGGACCAGAGTCTATGCACATGTGTGCCTGAAGCTGCCCTCCCCACCCTCCCCAGGAACCGGGCACTCATGTTGCCCCCTTTCCAAGCACAGATCTGAGCAGGGAGGACTGGGGGCTGATGGGGTCAGCCTCTGGCCCTGACTCATGGGTGCCCTGAAGTTGCTGTCAGGAAATGTAGGGATGGACTCTGAGAAGACATCACCCTGAACAGGCAGCCCTCAACTCAGTGGCGGGAATCTTGAGGCCAGGGCCCTGGGGTCCCATGGAGACTCTTGACTCAGTCCCATGTGTCACCGGATGAACATTTATTGGATATTTCCTGCCGGCTCCGGCCCTTGCTGCTGCGCTCCATCATGTGTGTGAGTGTGGGGGTGAGTGTGTGTGCATAGGCCTGCCTGGTGTGTGGGAAAATGAGTGTGCGAGTGCACAAACCTGTGACCTCTGCTGGGGGAGCAGGGTGCACACTGCCCCCCTTCGTGATGAGGGCGGTGCCCTGGCCACATTGGGCTCTGCCCTTTCTTGGTCCTTGGCTCTTATCTGTTCCATAACCAGCATAACCAGCCCCATGGGCTCTGTGACCCCCATTCACCTTCCCAGTCTCAGCCCCACCAGCATGTGTCATATGGGTGAGTCCTTGGAGGCTCTGCAGGGTTTTAGTCACACTTGTCCAGTATGAGTGGATGGATGGATGGATGGATGGATGGATGGATGGATGACTAAATCACAGAGAGGAACCATTTGTCTGGAAGAACATGAGGAAGTGTAAAGCAGTTGGGAGAAGGAAATGCACAGGTCCTGGTCTTCCCCAAAGTGCTTTGTCTGGTCCCCCTTACACCCTACTTCCTAGAACTGTCCAGGCCAGCCTCCCCTGCCCTCTCCAAGACCAAAGCTCAGCAAATTTGAAATATTTGCTCAGAGTCATGAAGTGACTTATAAGTGTTTAGTGGAGAAATTGGGGTGTCACCCTATCTAGCATCCCATTTATTGGTCCCTAGAAGGACGGTGAAGAGAGAGGCAGACTGAGTGACAGCTGAGCCCTGCCTGCTCCTCTCTAGCTGTGTGCCCTGGCGTGGTGCTGCACCTTCTCTGGGCCTGCCTTAACACTCTTTCTCCTATAACTGATAACTAGGTTATAGCCCTGGAGGCAAGCAGGGGCCTGTAACCCCGGGTGTGCAGGCATGATTTTGAGCAGCTCGTGGGAAGCTTGGGTGAGGTGGAAGGAAGGCAGGCTCCAGCCAGCCTGGGGGAGGGGGAGCTGCTCATTGTGACAGGGCCCAGGGGGAAGGAGAAAGGAAACTGGGGGGTGGGTGGGGGAGCTTAGAGTCCCAAGCAGAGGGGAGAGTGAGCAGATGGGGCCAAGGCCAGGCACTCCCCTCCCACCTCCAACTCCTCGCCAAGTCACACTCCAGAGATCAGCAAGCCTCCAGGCTACAACTGGTCAGCAGGGCCATTTTCCATCCCCTTCTGGGCTCTTGAGTCAGGGGCTGGGGTCAGATGGAAAGCAGGGTGCCATCCAGCTGTAGGAGAACCCTGGCTGGGACCCCCAACAAACCTGGGATAGGTCCTGGAAAAAGTGGGGAGGGGAGATTCGGAGTATCTGAAGACACATTTCTTTGTTTATTTTATTGCCATCAGGGTTATTGCTGGAGCTCAGTGCAGGCAGTATGGATTTACTCCTCCCAGCCATTTTCTTTCTTTTTTTCTTCCTAAATTATTGGATAGGACAGAGAGAAATTGAGATGGGAAGGGGAGATAGAAAAGGAGAGAGAAAAAAGACACATTTGCAGACCTGCTTCACTGCTCATGAAGTGTCCTCCCCCTACAGGTGCTAAGTGGGGGCTCAAACCTGCATCTTTGTGCATGGTAATGTGTGCCCTTAACTGGGTGCAACACTGCCTGGCCCCCTGATGACACCTTTATTTTCCTAGCTTCCATAAAAATGTCCCTAAACTGAAGGTGACATAACTGGTCTGGCACAGCCACCAGAGGTTCTGGGAAGACCCCACCTACCCCTCTGACTTTGGGCATTTGTTGCTACTCTTAGTGCTTCTAGATTCAAATCTTGAGGATTCTCAAACAGCCCAGTTCCCAGGGTCCTCCCAAGAGATGACTGGGGACAGTGCAGGGACAATGCATCTGAATGGAAGGCCCCTAGGGCCTAGGCAGGACTGGGAGCAAAGTGCCCCACCAGTCCTGCTGGTGGCCGACATCTGTGCTGGGCTTGGTCTGCAATGCACCTGGTTCTCTGCAGATGGCCGCCCTTGCCCTGGAGGTGGCAGCCTCCCATCCTGCAGCCAGGAGCCTGACTCTGCCATAGCAGTGGCTGTGGACAGGACCCAGCTGGACTGGAAAGGAGACACCGCCTGTGGGCCTTGGGGCCTGGGAAGCCTGTGGCAAGTGCGTCCCCAGTAACCTACAGCTCAGCCAGGACTGGGCTAAGGTTTCCCGGGCTGGTGCCAGGGCTAAGCAGGAGCCTCCCCAGCATGGGCCAGCCTGTGGCCCAGCTCTCAGGGTTCCACAGAAATGTCCTTTTGTTGGTTGAACAAAGCAGCTTTGAGCTGGGACCTTATCTTAGGCCACGGTGAGATGGGACACCAGAGATACTGGCAGAAGCCAGCCAGCCGACCTGAACACGGTACTTCCAAGAGTGGGGGGTGGGGGGGAGTCTTTGGAAGGGCTGGGTGAGGGCAATTAGTACCACTTTCCTCTGCTGGGGCCTGCACAGGCTCAAGAAAGGTGCAGCAGGCCCTCAGATTGTGCCCAGGCCCACACAGGTAGACAGTGGGCACAGACATACATATGTGGGCACTGGTTAGACAAAGCTGAGAATTTCCCTTCTTTGTGTCCACTCTGGGGTACTGGATATAGAAGGGATGGCTCACTCTTTTGCTGTCTTCCAGACCCTCTTTTTTACTCTGTATCTGGTACATAGTGAGACCCAGAAAACACCCTGGGAGTGAGGAATGAATAAATAAGGGAGTAAGGAAGGAATTGAAAAGAGAGTGAGTGAATGAGTAAGTGAATAAGAGGGAGGAGTGGATGGATGAAGGCATGAGAGAGTGAGTGAATGCATAGGTGAGGAAGAGAGTGGTGAGTGCAAGAAGCAGTGTGTAACCGAGGGAGTGAATGTGTGAATGAAGGAGGGAAGGAATATATGAATGAATGAATGAATGAATGAGTGAATGAAGAAGAGAGTGAGTAAGCACATGAGGTAGTATATGAATGAATGAATGAATGAATGAATGAATGAATGAGACAAGAAATGGTTAGATAGTGAACTCATATGTGGGTGAGAGGCAGGGAAGAGAGGCAGATGCAGGAGGCCCATCAGCCTGGGACCCCGGGAGTCCTAGGAGTCCTGGGCAGGAAGTTCTCATCAGGCCCAGATGCTGTACAGCCTCACAGGAAGAAGGGGGTGGGGCGTGGGCTGGGTCCCTGTGGCCATAGGAGAGGGAGGGGAGCAGAACATATCCCTTCTGGTGGTGAGAGAGAGGCTGGAGCCTGGGGGTGCTTCCTCACTGCTGCTGGAGAGGAGACGCTGCAGACACCCCACCCACAACTCAGACTCCCCAGGGGCTGTCCTGGTGGCTCCTGTGTGGGGACAGGGCCCCTCCACACTTAGATGCTATAAATAGCCCCCCTCCAGCCCCCCCCACCCCACCCCTGGCTGGCTAGCAAGAGCTCTAGGGGAACTAGAGTATATGTCACCAACCCACCCTCTCTGAGCCTTGGCACAAGGACAGCCAGCAGTCTCCTCCCCCTTCCCCCAGACCCCCAAGTCCCCTTCTTGACCACACTGTTCCTTGTGTGTGGGGGGGTAGCTCAAAGGAGGAGACCCTGGAATGCAGGGTCCCCTCTTTGCCTGTGATTAGGGTCTCTGTTTTCTTTTTCTCTCACCACCCCTCCCCCACACTTTCCCACAGGCATTTGGGGCATAAAAATAACTTCATTGGGAAAGACAGTCTGGAAACTTCCATCTGAGCCCCAGGCTGAGGGGTGGCCCAGGACTGGCCTCTGAACAGTAGCAGTCGGCAGCTCTATTTGGAGAACATCTCTGCAGCACAAATGGCATGGTCAGGCTGCCCATCTGTCTGGGGCGCATGTGGAGAGACTATGGTGTGGACACACATGGTACATGATGTGTGCCTCCAGGATGGGCCAGAATTTTAGCAGGGGACAGGCTTTTGGGGGGTCAGAGACATTGCCAAATCATTGGAATCTCAAAGCTATTTGTCTTGAAGTGTCTTCAGACAAGCCTCTGCTCTTGCTCCTGCTCCCGCTCCCCAGGAAAGAATAGTTCCTCCTTCCAAGATCCACTGGCCACCATAGAGTAGGATACCCAAGCATCCAGTTTCTTTCTTTCCTTCTTCCTTTTTTTCTTCCTTCCTTCCTCTCTCTTTTTAATATTTTATTTATTTATTAATGAGAGGGATAGGAAGAGAGAGAGATAGGAAGAGAGAGATAAAGAGAACCAGACATCATTCTGGGGATTGAACTCAGGACCTGATGCTTATGAGTCCAATGCTTTGTCCACTGCACCACCTCTTGGACCACACAGCATCATAGTTTCCAGGCAGGTGGGGTCCTGTATGTCAGAGAACATCCCTGCCAGCTTGGCCTGATGGGTGCCTGCCCCCAGCCTTAGCACCCCTGCTGGTAGGGTTAGGTTGGAGAGTGAGGTCTTAGTGGCACTGACGTCACTATCCCCATCCAACAGTGGTTATCTCTCCTGAAACCCCTCACCAGCCTCCTCAGTCCCTGCCCTCTTATCAATACATTGCTTCTGTCCACCTCTGAACCTGGGTTTTTATGCTCAGTATCTGTTTTTGCTTTTTGATATTTTAATAAGAGAGATACTGAGCGAAAGATACACACACACACACACACACACACACACACAGAGAGAGAGAGAGAGAGAGAAAGAGAAATCAGAGGCCTGCTCAGCTCAGGCTTATGGTGGAGCTGAGGATTGAAGATGGGACCTTGTACCATGAATGTTTTTTGCAGAGGCTGAGAGGCGGCACACCAGCTGAGTACACATATTACAATGTGCAAGGTCTAGGGGTCAAGTCCCTGGTCTCCACCTGCAGAGGGGAAGCTTCACACACTGAAGCTGAATCAGTGTTCATAATAATACCTGTGACATGAGGCCTGAATGTGGAGGCTGTGCAGACTTAGGGAAGAGTGTTCTAGGGAAGGGAACAGCCTTTGCTGAGTGCTGAAACCTATTAGGAGGGTGTGGGCTGTAGACTGGGAGCAGGTACACTGTAGTGGGTGCAGGCCTATTACCATCTGGCTGTTCCTCCATGAACATAAGGCTTGTCCAGGGTTCTATACAGTAGGCTGACTTATCCCTACCTCATTCCCCTCTCTGGAGGGTCTGTGTTCCAGTCAGAGGGCCCAGAAACTACTTGGTGTGTGTGTGTGGGGGGCTTTCTATGGGTGGGGGAGGGACCACCTATACTGCCGATCTGCTGGCTGACCTGACCTGGGAAGCCACAGGCCTGGTATGGCAGAGGCAAGGAGCTCAAGGTCAAGTTCAAGATGCTCCCATGGGAGCCACTGCCTATGCACTAGGACTTGGGTTCTGGAGCGAGAGAGCCTGTGAGATGCTTCCCCTCTCAATTTCTCTCTGTCCTATCAAATAATTAAATAAATAAAATCTAAAAATTAATTAAAAGAAAAGAAACTTAGATGGTGATATGAACAGTTTCTGCCTGACCTTCAGAAAAGAGAGAAACCCAAAACTGTCCAAATGGCCTCAGCAGAAGGGAAGGAAAGAAAGCAGAGAGAGGGGTCAGGTGGTAGTACAACCAGTGAAGAACACACATTACCATTCACAAGAGCCAGGGTTCAGGTCCCTGCTCCCCATCTGCAGGAGGAAGCTTCTTGAACGATAAAGCAATGCTGGAGGTATCTCTCATTCTCTCTCCCTCCCTATCTCCCCTTCCCTACCAATTTCTCTGTCTCTATCCAATAAATAAAATAATAAAATATAAAAAAGAAAGCAGAGAGAAGGAAAGCTCCCAAACATGTTTTGTGAAAATAGCATAATGTTACTACCAAGCCTATACGCAGGCCTTCCTCCACCTCCAATGGGATTATGCCCTGATAAACCTTTCACATATCAAAAATATCTAAGTGGAAACCACTGCTGAGTTGCTGGGACTGGCTGCTGCTACCCAGCATTGCAAGGGACCATAGTATCACTCACACGTGGTATCAGGGTTTTGTGCATGGCAGAGGAGGTGTCCTCACTGGTGTTTTCTCTCTGACCCCAGTACCACAGTTCCCATTGAATGTGCTTGTCTTTTACACCATTAAAAAGTAAAAAATTGGGGCTAGGAGGTAGCACAGCAGCCTGAAGCTCAGAGGTCCCAGGTTCAGTTCCCAATACAACAGTAAGCCAAAGCTGAGCAGTGCTGTGGTCAAAAGAATGAAGAAGAAAAAAAAAAGTCAAAAGTCATAAGAACAAAAAAAAGTAAAAAAAAAAAAGTCAAAAGTCATAAAAAAGTCAAAAGTCAAAAGTCATAACATGAACTAATGCAAATTAGGGACTGTTTGTCTAAAAAGCACAGACAAGGGTTTGGCAATGCTGCACATGATAGAGCGCACATGTTACAACTGAGGTTCAAGTCCTCAGTCTCCACCTGCAGAGTTGAAGCAGTGCTGCAGGTGTCTCTCTTTCTCCCTCTCTATCTCTGCGTTTTCTCTCAATGTTTCTGTCCTGTCAAAATAAAATAAATAAATAAAAGTTAAAATTAAAAAAACAAGCAAAACGCACAGACAATTTTCACTTTTTACAATCAGTGCAGGAACTCTTGGTGGTCTGAGCCAGCAGCGCTCAGTAGTCTATAGCGGGTGCAGACAGGAGACCCTCTTCACCACTTTGGACCCCCACCTCAGAGGCCACAGATGGGGCTGGGAGGATGAGGGTGGACAGAAGTCTTGGGTCTGTGCCTCTTCCTGAAGGATTCCTAAACATAACCAAGCTCCCCCACCAGCTGGCCTCTCTCCAGCTTCCTCCTTTCTCCTGTCCTGCTCTTTGGGCTTGGGGCTCACATGGTCCTGAAGCTACACCCTGTCTTGCTGCTCCCCTCATCCTGCCCACACCTCGGTAAATAGTCCCTTTAATAAATCTCTTCAAATTATCTTGTTTGAGTTCACTATCTATTTACTCTTCACACTCAGAATTGTATGGTTATGCTTAACCTTTGAATAACTCCAGAGAAAGAAGTCAAACATTCACCTCCATTGAAGCCCAAAAGGCACTAGATACAATTCAACAAGATCATCTTTTAAAAACAAGATTTATTTGGGAGTGAGAGGGATAGCTCACACAGTAGAGTGCACATGTTACCATGCAAGAGGATCCAGGTTCAACCACAGGCACCACATGGGAGCTGCTGTACAAGGGAAGCTTCACAAGTGGTAGAACAGAGCTGTGATGCCTATCCTTCTCTGTCTCTCTCCCACCCTGTCTTGGAAAAAAAAAAAAGTGTCTGCTGGGAACAATACCAAGACTTGAAATGTTTAGCAGTAGGTAGAATACCAGACTTACCAGCATGAGGTCCTGAGTTCAAGCCCCAGAATAGCATGTGCCTGCATGCTATTCTGGCTCTCTCTCTTTTTCTTATAAATGAATAAATACATCTTTTAAAATATTTTAAGTCAATAAGAACTATGACAGGTAGTCTGGGAAGTGGCACAGTGACTAAAGCATTGACTTCTCAAGCATGAGGTTCTAAGTTCAATCCCTAGCAGCATTAATACCAGAGTGATGCTCTGGTTCTCTTTCTCCCCTCCTATCTTTTTCATTAATAAATAAAGGAAGTCTTTGAAAAAAAAAAAAGAAGTACATCAATGAAAACTATAAAACATTGTTTAAAGAAATAGAGGATGACACAAAGAAATGGAAGAACATTGCCTGTTCATGGATTGGAAGAATAAATATCATTAAAATGGCAATCCTGCCAAAAGCAATCTATAAATTCAATGTAACCCTTATTGAAATACCAATGCCATATATATATATATATATATATATATATATAATTATTATTATTTGCCTCCAGGTTTATCACTGGTGCTCGGTGCCGGCACTACGAATCCACTGCTCCTGGTGGCATATTTAATTTTATTGAAGAGGACAGAGAGAAATTGAGAGAGGAGGGGGAGATAGAGAGGGAGAGAGACAGAGAGACACCAGCAGACCAGCTTTACTGCTTATGAAGCAGGCCCTCCCCCCCTGCCCGCCCTGCAGGGGGAGAGCCTGGGGCTCAAATCAGGACCCTTACTCAGGGTTCTTGAGCTTCATACTATGTGTGCTTAATCTGGTGCACTACTACCTGCCTCCTCCATGACATATTTCAAGAAAATTGAATAACATCCAAAGTTCATGTGGAACTATAAAAAAACACGAATAGCGGGGACACGCCTGGGGAAAAAGAAGACAAATGGAGGTATCACAATTCCTGATATCAGTTTATATCATAAAGCAATAGTAAGTAAAACAGTGTGATATTGGAACAAAAATTACATATGAACCTAAAGAACAGGATAGAGAGCCCAGAACTAAACCCACACATGTATAGGTACATTCTGTGCGATAAAGGAGCCAAAACTGCCCAATAGGGAAAAGAAAACCTCTTTAACAAATGGTTTTGGGTGAATTGGACAACCACATGTAGAAAAATGAAACTAGACTACCACCTAACACCATGCATTGAAATTAATTCAAAATGGATCAAAGATACAGATATTAGACCTGAAACTATAAAGTACATAGAAGAGTAAATACATTGGTGAAACATTTCAGGACCTTAACATCAATGATGTATTTGGAGACTCCATCCCATCGGCAAGGGAAACAAAAACAAGAATGAACAAATGGGACTATGAACTATGTCAAATTGAAAAGCTTTTACACATCAAACAAAAATTCCATAAGGATAAACAGGAAACCCAACAAATGAGAAAAGATATTTGCACACTCCACTTCAGACAAGCAGTTGATATCAAGCATCTACAAAGAATTCATATAGGGGAGTCAGGCAATAGCACAGCGGGTTAAGCACACATGGTGCAAAGCACAAGGACCTGTGTAAGGATCCCGGTTCAAGCCCCTGGCTCCCCACCTGCAGGGTAGTCATTTCACAAGCAGTGAAGCAGGTCTGCAGATGTCTGTCTTTCTCTCCCCCTCTCTGTCTTCCCCTCCTCTCTCCATTTCTCTCTGTCCTGTCAAACAATGACAAATCAATAACAACAACAATAACTACAACAACAATAAAAAAAAAAAACAAGGGCAACAAAAGGGAAAATAAATAAATATTAGAAAAAAGAATTCATATAATTCAAAAGGAAAAAGAACAACCCAATCAAAAAGTGGACAGAAGATAAAGAATAGATACACAGGTAATCGGGCGGTAGTCCAGCAGGTTAAGTGCAGGTGGTGCAAAGCGCAAGGACCAGCGTAAAGATCCTGGTTCGAGCCCTCGGTTCCCCACCAGCAGCAAAGTTGCATCACAGGCAGTGAAGCAGGTCTGCAGGTGTCTATCGTTCTCTCCCCTGCTCTGTCTTCCCCTCCTTTCTCCATTTCTCTCTGTCCTACCCAACAACAACATCAATGACAACAACAATAATAACTATAATAAAACAGCAAGGGCAACAAAAGGGAATAAGTACATAAATACTTTTTTTTTTAAAAAAAAAAGAAGAGATACACAGAGATACATTAGAGAAATACAAATTAAAGCCACATTGAGATTCCACCTCACTCTTGTGAAAATGGGCTTCATCAATAAAACAAGAGAAGATAAGTGTTGGAGAGGATGGGGAGAAAGAGGAATTTCTGGTATGAGTACAAATTGGTACAGCATTGTGGAGAATAGTATGGAAAACCCCTAAACAAATACAAATGGAAATACCTTATGATCTAGCAACTCCACTACTAGACATTTGCCCAAAAGATACACTAACACCAATTCAAAAGGTTATATGCACCCTCATGTTCATGACAGCTTTATTCACAATAGCAAAAACTTGGAAGCAACCAAAATGCCCTTTGACAAATGACTGGATAAAAAAGTTATGGGACATACACTCAATAGAGTACTACTCAGCAATAAAAAAGATGATTTTGTGTCCTTTGGGATAAAGTGAATGGAATTGGAGATTACGCTTAGTGAAACAAGTAAGGTGGTAAAGGACAACTACAGAATGGTTTCATTCATATGCAGAATATAGAGAACTGAACATACAAATGTGAAAAAAAAAAGAGCCAACCCATATCTAAGACTGTGGGAGAACTATAATGGTTAACTATGGGGGTGGTGATGGGGACAGAGACCTTTGGTGATGGGAGTGGTGAGGGAAAAAAGACTATATTGTAAACCACTAACCGCTCAATTGAAAAAAAAAAGAACTATATCAGATCTATATTAAGAGAAATTTCAAATGCAATGAATGGACAAGAGAAAGAGGAAGAAGAGGATGAGGAGGAAGAGGAGGGGAGAGGGGAAAATTAAACTAGTGGAAAGGCCTAACATTTTAAACTGAAAGACACAGATTTTTTTTGTCTGTAAAACAAATATATTTATTCTGCACTTTCATATACAATGGGTTGCTGCTTAATATAATACAAGAAATAAAAAGAAATTACAATGAAAGTTCAATATTCACTGTAGGCTACTAATACATCCCAGAACAAGGGAGAAATAAGAAAAGACTCATCTGTGACATTTGCTGAGAAGCACAAATGGACGGTGAGGAGCAAAACAGATATTCGATTACTCGGATGACACTGAGATCAGTACTGAGTCCTGTTTCTGGAGTGTGAAGTATTTTTGGTGAGGACTGAGCAGGGCTTGATGAAGGTGCTAGCTGGTTGTAACTAAGTCCATGCAGCACCTTGGGCAGCTCCCTTCCCAAGTCTTCCCTACAAACTCTCAACCTGTGCTCTAGTCACAGTCACTGCTCACACGTCACAGGGGCACGGCTGCTGTGGCCATATCCACACATGGCACCAGAGAGTAGCATCAGCTGGGTTACAAAATTCAGACACCTTATTCAAAATATAGCTCTCTCAGGAGTTTTCTTACTGGGGGGACTCTATCTCTCTCCCTTCTCTCTCTCTCTCTCTCTAGTGGAGCCACAAGATCCGACCTCCTCCCCATCACTCATTCCTGTCCTGCCTCAAAGCCTTGTCCAAACATAACATACACACACACCCTGAAGAATGCTAGCTTTTGAAAATCCTATTTTTTCTGACAAGTTCTCTTTCTTTTTGCCTCCAGAGTTATCGCTGGGGCTCAGTGCATGCACTTTGAATCCACTGCTCCTGGAGGCCATTTTTCCCCCATTTTGTTGCCCTTGTTATTGCCATTATTGTCATTATTGTTATTGGATAGGACAGAAAGAAATCGAGGTGGCTTGTGAAGCAACCTTACTGCAGATGGGGAGCCAGGGCGTCGAACCGGGGTCTTTGAGCCTGTCCTTGAGCTTCCTGCCATGTGTGCCTAACCTGCTGCACTACCACCCTGTCCTGGACAGGTTCTCTTTCTACCAACTATTTCAAATGTCTTTAGCATAGATATAAAACATTTGGCTCCTTGAAAGAAATAAATGCCTTACTTAACAAGTCAGAGTTTTGCCCCATGGCCACAAGGTGCATTTTTGTAGAAACAATAAAATTAAATAAATATGACTCTGAGGGTTAACAGAAAAACCGGCAACTTTCAGGGTTGGAAAGACAAGGATTTTAAAATAAACTCATAAAGGTGTTTTCCTTAAAGAAAGAAAAAAGACTTGCTGCTAAATTGAACTGATTTAAGGGTCATGTAGAAAACCAAACAAGTAAACAACAGCCAAAAAATTCTGCCAGAGAACTATGATGTTTCAATAAGGATTAGGTTTGGTTGCATATAACAGAGATATATCACTTAGGAGGTTTATACAAATGAACACATATTTCTTTTTTTTTTTAAAGATTAACCATATTTTTAAAGACTTTACTTATTTATTTATTTATTTATGAGAAAGATAGGAGGAGAGAGAAAGAACCAGACATCACTCTGGTATATGTACTGCTGGGGATCAAACTTAGGACCTGAATGCTTGAGAGTCCAGTGCTTTACCCACTGTGCCACCTCCCGGACCATGAACATATATTTCTTGCCCACAAAGGAAGCTCTGGGTGAGGCAGACAGCCCAGAGTTATGTTAGTTCCATGGTGCTCAGGACTTAGGGACCTTCTAGTTTTCTATCCCACCATCTTATTTTGCAGTTTTTATCCCAACTCTGCTCAGTGGCCCAGAATGGCTGCAGGAATTCTAGTCATCACCTCCACATCTCACACATGTTGTAGAAAGGAAAACTAGAGATGAGTAGTGCTCTAGTAAATTAATTAATTAATTAGTTAATTAATTAATTAATTAATTTAAAAGAAAGGAAAGAGAAATATTATGTCATCATCCAACAGGGAAAGTCACTAAAAGCCCAAACCACATTCCTATTGAGTTTGTCATACTTCCCTGGACTGGAGCTAGGCAATGCGGGTTCTTAGTGTCTTGCTGCCTCAAATGAAGCCAAGTTACAAAGGAGGAAAGGAATTAGTCATGGTGGTGAGTGTGGGTTTCTTTCAGTCTCTGCTGAAATGAGAAGTGGGGACTAGTCCTCCAGAAATTAAAACACAGTACAAAGCTACTACCATTAAAACAGGTTGGTGCCAGCACAAGGACAGGAAGGGAGGATGTGAAATTAGATAGAGACTATAACTGACAGCATGAGAGAAAACAGCAAGTGACAAAGACAGAGTCAATGAGAAAAAGATGAATCACTCAGGAACCCATGCATACATGAGAAGCTAGGTGTGCGCCTGGGGAAAGAAAGTCAAGCTGCAGCTCTGTCTCACTCCTCATACCAAAATAAATTGCAAATGGGTTCAAGATTTCAATATAAGGGGGCTGGGCAGTGGTGCACCTGGTTGAGCGCACATGTTTCAATGTGCAAGGACCTGGGTTTGAGCCCCTGGTCCCCACTTGCAGGAGGAAAGCTTCATGGGTGGTGAAGAAGGGCTGCAGATGTCTCTATCACTTTCCCTCTCTATCACCCTCTTCCCTTTGAAATTCTGGCTGTCTCTATCCAATAAATAAATAAAGATGAAGTAAATTTTAAAAACAGAGATTTCAAGATAAGGAATAAAATCACAAAGGAAAAAAGGGAAAATAGCAGAAATGTCCTAATACTTGAGGTAAGACTTGCTTCAGAAACTTCCCTCAAAATTCAAAAATACATAGACATGTGTTTTAATTAAAATATTCACATAAAAAAAGCCACTTGAAGCCAAATCAAGGTCTGCTGTTCAGCAGTATGGGGAAGGGAGGATTCTCAAACCCTATCACACAAAAGCCTTGTTTCTCTCTATGTAAAGCACTCCAACAAATCAATAAAAAGAATGACTACCCATTTGGGTTGGGGAGATAAGGAAGCAAAGGTTATGGGCAGAGCTCACATAAAAGTAGATGCGAATGGCTCAGCCCACTCTCGGTGGAAATTACAGGGCATCCATGCCCATATGTGTATCAGATTGGCACTGCCTAAGATTACACACTATTGGCAGCACAGGGAGGAACCCAAACTCGCACATTCATGTAATGGTTATGACCTCAGCAGAGGGCAATCTAGCAAAATTGCTCTGAATTGAGCATGTATGTCCAGGGCCCCAGCATCCCACCTCCAGGCAGGCATCCAACCTGCAGGCAAGCTGGGCACCAGGCCACCACAGCATGCTCCCCAGCTTGCCAGGAAGACCCAGCTGGTCAGTGGATACCCAGTGGATGGTACCACACCCACCTGGTCAGTGGATGGTCAGTGGAAGGTACCAAACCCACAGCTGGGATACTGTCTCCATGGAGGAAAGAGGGGACTTACATGTTCTGATTCCTCCTCTGTCTCTTTCCCTCCTTCCTTTCCCCCACCCCCATCTCTCTTCCCTTTGGATAATAACAAAACTTGAAAGGTAAGAGGGAGATTGTGGGGGAGAAAGAGAGACATCTGCAACATTGCTTCATGGCTCCTGAAGCTTCCCCCTGCAGGTGGGGAGCTGGGGCTTGAACCCAGGTTCTTGCACATGGTAATGTTTGCACTCAACCACATGCACCACTGCCTGGCCCCTCTGTTTTCTTTTGAGGCCAACTGACCTCCTACTATTCTATGCCTCAGCTTCCCCATCTACACTACATCCAGGGATATTGGAGCAAACATCTCTAAGATCTTTCTAGAGCAGCAAAGATTAATAAAAGAGGTGACAGAACAGAGGACTGATCCCATCATGTTCAGAAAAACATCTCTAGGAGGCACTGTTAATGAAGTGGGAATGCCCATTGGTGGCCGGAGGGGCCCCCAGTGTGTCAGTAAATAGAGGAGCCCAGAGAGGTGTCCTCATAGTTCTTGCAGAATTTCATCCAGGGAAGGCCCAGTACCTAGGCTGGGCACAGAGGAGCCCACCTTTGGGTCCCCATGGAGCTCTGAAGCATAGATTGTATAAGATGAATAGGAAATAAAAACTGAACCCCAGAGCAGAGCAAGGAAGGGGAGCAAACGATGGATCAGGCCCCACCTTCAAAACCAGGTCACTGTCCTCAATCCAGGCATTGGGCATATGAGATGAGGTCTATTCACTCATCAAACACAATTCAGGGTCCCCATTTCTACCCTGACCTTCAGGCCCTGCAGTCTCAAGTTCAGGCCCTCTGTGATGAGGCTTGTTACACTGAGGAGGGGCAGACCCATGGGCTAGCCTCTTCTAGGCCTGGGTTCCAGACAGAGGGAAGGGTTGTGTGAGTTGAGGGAGGGCGTGAGGCCCCAGAGGAGGGAGGCCCTGTCCAAAGTCTGTGGGGGAGGGGGGCGGGCGGGGGCGGCAGTTCCCAGGACTGACTTTCTGGGGAGTTCGACCCCGCACTCATCAGCATCTGATTTGCATGCCCATTCATCCTCTTACATTCCCAGCCTCCCAGAACCCCTTCCAGCCCAGGAGAAAGGGAACCAGCCTCCTCCAGCGCCCCCTCCACCCCCAGAGAAAAGGACAATAGGGGCTGGAGGGTGAAGGGGGCGGGTGGTTGACCCGCCAGCCCGGCAGGAAGCATTGTGTGTGAGGCCCTGAGTGTTTGCATAGTAAGTGCCTTGGCCGCTGACCACGGAACAGGCATCCCAAGAATGCGCAGGAGCAGGAGGAGGGGCCCTTTCCTCTAGGCTGCGCCGACCCAGTGCTAATACTTGGAGCCCCCCCCTACACACACACACACACACTCACACCTGTCAACGGTCAATGGGGAGATGTGATTGGCTGGGTCTAGGCTGGGTCTAGTGGGAGTGTCCTGGGGCCTCCCGGAACAGCGGTACAGGTTGTACACTTCACAACCCCAGGGCACCCGCACCCTTACATCCTCCTGGTAACCCTCAGCAGTCACACAAGACCGGAGACCTCTGCCCCTGACGGGGGGTGTCTTTCCCTCCCCTGCTGTTCTGGAGGAGGGCTTCAGCAGATGGCCGTGTGTCTGCTACTTGGCAAGGGGGCATCACAGGCAGCAAGCCATCAGGGCCAGGAGTAGAGCAGGATGATATCGCTAGGAGAAGGAATCTGGGGGCAATTGTTTCCTCCAGAAGTGGGGCAGCTAGCTGGGGAGTCCCCTGGGAACTAGAGAGAGGGCACACTCCTTTGAAAGGGACTACAATTATTTATTATGTCCTTTACTGACTTAAAAAAATCATTTATTGGGGCCAGGTGCACCTAGTTAAGGGCTCACAGTATAGTGCTCAAGGACCCAGGTTCAAACCCCTAGTCCCCACCTGCAGGGGGAAAGCTTCATGAGTGTTGAAGCAGGGTTTCCGTCTCTCTCCTTCCCTATCTCCCCTCCCCTCTCAATTTCTCTCTATCTATTAAATAATAAATAAATAAATAAATAAATAAAAATTTTAAAAAACAGTTTATTCATTGGTTAGAGAGTAATCGAGAGGTAAGAGGGAGCTAGGAAGAGACATTTGCAGCACTGCTTCATCGCTTGTGAAGCTTCTCCCCTGCGTGTGGAAATTGGGGCTTGAACACGGGTCTGCTCTACTGAGTGCACCACCTCCTGGTCCCCTACTTATTAACTTTTGTATGTTATTGAGGAGATGTTGATTTGTAGAGGGACTAACATGTACATGCATGTGTGCACACATAGATGCTATGGCCCAGGATAGTCCTGAGGACAACCAGCCCTCCACCGAGGCTGAGAAGCCAGAGCAAAGCAGTGAGTGCAGATGAGGCAGTGCTGGCTGGTGGGGAGGCAGGATATGGGCTGGGGAAGGTTCCCAAAAGGAGCAATTGGAGGGTAACCCCATGTTATATGTCTCCGTGTATGTGTGTGTGTTGGGGGGGAGGGTGCCAGATCTTTCTGGGCCTCCAGTGAGTGACCAGCGAGTGACCAGCACACCCCGGGTAGGGCAGGGTGTGTGCAGGCAGGGGACTGCAGAGAAGGGTCCAGTCTGGGAAGGGTTGCTGAGGGCCTGTCCACACACATTGTTTTGTTTTTTTTTTTTTTTGGTGTGTGTAGGGTGGGTATCTGAGTACAATTGGGACCTGATAGTCTGAGTGAGAATTTAGCCCCTGGCATATGACCCTGGCAAGGCTCCCAGATTCCAGATGGACACAAAGCCTGGGCAATCTGAAGGGAAGACTTGCAGGGGGTAAAGGCCTAAGGGCCAGAAAGGCAGAGGCTATTTAGACTCCAGGTCAGGTCCAGACTCTAGCCCCACTCAGATGTGACCCTGCCCCCAGTCCTGGCTAATCATGGATCCTCAGGGGGACACAGGCCTTTGTCCCTAATATAAGACCTCACATTCGGGGAGTCAGGCGGTAGCGCAGCGGGTTAAGCACATGTGGCGCAAAGCGCAGGGACCAGCTTAAGGATCCCCACCTGCGGGGTGGGGGGGGTCACTTGACAGGCAGCAAAGCAGGTGTCTATCTTTCTCTCCCCCTTTGTCGTTCCCTCCTCTCTCCATTTCTCTCTGTCCTAACAATGACGACATCAACAACAACAACAATAATAACTACAGCAACAATAAAAACAACAAGGGCAACAAAAGGGAAAATAAATAAATTAAAAAAAAAAGACCCAAGACCTTTATTTAAAAAGAAAGAAAGAAAGAAAGAAAGAAAGAAAGAAAGAAAGAAAGAAAGAAAAAAGACTTCACATTCACCCATGCTCCAAGCCTGTGCTTTGGAAGGGTAAACTGAGTCAGGGCATCTCATCTGCACATGTGCATGCAGAGACATAGGCTTCAATCCTACCTACTATGTGCCCTTGCCCAGGTCTCCCTCTTTCTCTCTCTCTCTGGAAAATAGACACAACTAGCTCTGTTTTTTTTTTTTTCTGCCTCCAGGGTTACTGCTGGGGCTCAGTGCCTGCACTACGAATCCATTGCTCTTGGAGGCCATTTTTTTCCTTTTTGTTGCCCTTGTTGTTTTTTATCGTTGTTGTTACTATTATTGTTGTCATCATTGTTGGATAGGACAGAGAGAAATTGAGAGAGGAGGGGAAGACAGAGAGGGGGAGAGAAAGACAGACACATGCAGACCTACTTCACCACCTGTGAAGCAACTCCCCTGCAGGTGGGGAGCCGGGAGCTCGAACCAGGATCCCCAAGCCGGTTCTTGCGCTTTGCCGCACCCAGCTCTTAATCCCAGGCTCCTAAGATGGAGAAGGGCTAGTGCCACTGCAAGCCTACTCCTTGGAGGAGGCACCCCACTAAGCCCCTCACCCCTCCACTGCTCCTGAAATTAAGGTGAAGTTGACATCACATCGAAGCAGCCAGTTAACAGTGAAGGGTTCTGCAATTCTACAATAGTCAGCATTCTGTGCTATGTGATCATCATCCTTCTGGAGTCCCAGAACATTCTCTTCACTCTCAAATGAGACCTCACTCTTAGGAGCAGTCATTCCCTCTTTCCCTCCCCTGGGCCCATTCCTGCTACCACCACCACCACCACCCCAAACAGTGACAGGCCCTTCTTATTTTGTTTTTGTCACCAAGCATGTGTTGGGCCTCATCTGCATGATGGGACATCAGCTTTCCCTTTATTCCTCCCTGAGCCATCCATTTGTTCCAGGAGGACAGACTCAGCTGGCCCCAGAGGCCACATATCACCTATAATACCCCCCCCACACACACACAAGCATGGCAATTTCATGCTGCAGTGAAGCACTCAGTTTTCAGATCAGAAGACTGAAGCTGGAAAGGGGAAGTGGAGGGACTAATCTGAAGTCACAGAGCCATGGCCCTGGAACTTGTTCTCCATCCGCTGTGAGGGCACCTCTGCCCCCTTCCCTGGCCTCTGCCCAGGCCCCCATGCTGTAGTCTCATCTCCAGAAGGGATGGGGGAGCCGGGCCCCCACAGAGACTTGCCTGGGCCCATCCCAGCCATGCTGCCAACAGGTACAGAAGATAAACAAGCCCCCACTTAACAGGGTAATTACTTGCTCTTGAGCGAGTATCGAGATGATTAATGGTGAGAACTGGCTGGGCTGTGCCAGCGGTACCTGGGTCACAGGTAGTGCCAGCCTTTCTCTGTCCAGCCCCCCCCCCCACACACACACACACACTTGCTGCTCTCTCTCTGCTGAAATGAAGTCTTCTGGTAGAAACAAGGCAGATCACATGAAGGCCCAACAGAATCAGGAGGTGGGGAGACCAGACCCACTGCCTCTCAGGTCTAGGGAAGTAAATGGGGGAAAGGGGGTGTTGGGCCCAACTCCAATCCTGGGGTTCTCCAAGGAGAGGTTTCTACTTCCCTAGTTTGAAATAACAAGCCAGGATCCATGGAAGGGAGTGACAGAGACTTGTGTGCAGAGCAAGGCCCAGACCAGCCTGTGGGACCTGGAGCAGGGACTGAGTAATTGAATGATTGTTTGGTTTATGGGAGAGAGAGAGAGAGAGAGAGAGAGAGAGAGAGGGAAAATACCATACTGGAGATAAACTTAAGACCTCACACATGCAAGTCTGGCACTCTGCCTGCTTCAACCCTCCCAAAATCCCCACTACAGCTCCTGATTGAGATAGATCCAGCAAGCCCAGGGCTGGCTGAAGGTTCCTGAGCCCACAGTGAGGGTGGAGCCATATATATTCCATGCCTTTGTAGGAGAGTGCCCCAGAGCAGATTGTGCAGAACCCCACATGGGACATCCAGAATAGATTTGGGGGCAGATGCTCCCCCACATGGGCGTACAGGATGCCAGACTCTGAGCCTGCCTCTAGGCCTCTCCTGACACTGCTTTGTCCCACTTTCTCCACCACCCGTCACATAATAACTGTTTCCCACGTTGTTGGAACTTTCACAGGCATGACTCTTCACAACTGCACATTATTCAATTAGACAGACATGTGGTGGTTTCCTCCCTGCCTCCCCTCTGCACATTTGGGCTGCGTCCAGGTCCCCCCGTTATAAATAACACAGCCAGGCAGCTCTCTGGGTTTCATGTTATTTCCTCAAGATAGACTCCCACAAGTAGTCACTGGGTCAAAACTCGAACATTCAGGCCTCTGGAAGAGCACGGACATCAGTCATTCTGGGATCGCATCTGGAGCAGAGAGGTCTCCACTGAGCCATGCCCAATAGCCGTACTTCCCCATTACTTCAGACTCTGGAGATTCTCCACTCCTCCATGCTCCATAGGCATGAAAGAGGTGCTCCTGCAGGATCTTAGAATTGCCAGTGACACCACAAGACTTGGGCACTACTGAGACTCTCAGGCTAGGCGTCCAAGGGTGGGGGGTAGTTCCATCAGTCTGGAGCATGCTGAGAAGAGCATGGGACTTTCTCCTCCCCTCCTCCCCTTCCTCCTCCTTCTTTTCAAAAGTTTGTTTGTTTATTTATGAGAGGAGAAAAAGAACCAGAGCATTACTCTGGCACATATGATGCTGGGGATGGAACTTGGGCCCTCATACTTGAGAGTCCAACACATACTCACTGTGCTACCTCCTGTACCTCTAGTCTGGGACTTCTCTGTCACATTCCTTGGGCCCACAGAGAAGCTCTTGCTAGAGAGAGATAATCTGAGGTCAAGGTCAGGCCACTGGAGCTGTCACTGAAACTTTGGGGTGATCTGGGCCAGCTCGTTCCCTGTTGGGCCTCAGTTTCCCATGCACAGCTCCAGCTGGGAAGCTGGGGCAGACCTGACCCAGAGTCAGGATTAAGAGACCCTCAGGGGGGGGTGGAGGAGGTGGCAAGAGGGTCCCTCTCCATATAAACTCACTATGTAGAGCCAGGTCACAGAGGGCCCCTTGAGCTGGCTGTGAAATTAATTGTAATTAGGGTTGGGCAGTAGTACATCTGGTTAAGTGCACATATTACAGTGTGCAAGGACCTGAGTTCAAGCCCCCAGCCCCTAGCTGCAGGGAGAAAGAAAGCTTCAAAGCAGTGAAGCCGTGCTTCAGGTATCTCTCTTTCTCCCTCTCTCCCTCTCTCTCACCTTCCCTCTAAATTTCCCTCTGTACTATCAAATAGAATTTTTAAAAAAATGATCCTATATAGTTAACATAGTCACAGCTGGGGACCAGGCTTTTATGTGGTGGTTAAAGTAGATACTGATTTCAGGCCATACGGTGCCCCCTCACTCCATTCACACATGCTAGGACCCTGTGTTGGGGTCTTTGGTCTAACAGCTGGCTCAGCAATGTGGGGGAGGACTCAGACACTGAATAGTGGCTTCCTGCCCATTTTAAACATTTTGTGAGACCCTTTGACCCAGCTCTTTCCTTTCTCCAGCCCCCACTCCCCAGCCTTTCAACCCCCTGTGGATTTTCCTGTTTATTGCACCCAGACCTTGACCTGGTTTGACTGGAGCGAAAGTATTGTCAGATTCCATTTTCTGGAATGGTCCTCACCCCTAGCAGGCCTGACTCTAGCCCTGGCCACACTACACTGTCCCATCCTGAAAACCCTCCCTGCTTCTCCAGCCTCCACCCAGCTTAGCTGTGGGAAGCAGTCCCAAACTTGCAGCCACAATGGAGGAGAGGCCACTGGGTGAGACTGCCCCTCAGCTGCAAAGGATCCACAGTCTGATTCCCAAGGCCCAACCAAGCCTAATGCCAATTGTCCAGTGCAGGACTCTGACCACAGTACAGTCAGTGATACTCACCAGCTCTGAATCTCAGAAAGCCCGGGCACCCTAGGAGAAGCCACTATCACATGTCTAAGACACATCAGTTTAGTTTGTGAGAGCAGGGTAGCCACTCCCACCTTCCAATCTCCAGGAGGAGCCCCCATGGGAGGATAATGTTGAAAAGGTGCCACACAGTGTCCCCATAATCAAGGTGCTTCAGTGATGGTACAAACTATAAAGTGCAAGCTTTGCCCTGTGTATTACCCAATACAGCTTTAGACAGATATTCTCCCAGAAGGCCTTGGCAGTGTAGGTGGCCAAGCTAGAAGCACCTACTTTTTTTTTTTTTTTTTTTTAACCAGAGTACTGCTCAGCTCTGGTTTATGGTGGTGCAAGGGATTGAATCTGAGACCTTGGAGCCTCAGGCATGAGAGTCTGTTTGCATAACTGTCTGCTCTCCCACCCTAAACTATAATTCACTAGAATTTTTGCCCTGTGTTATCTTTTCAATACTTGACCAGCCCCAAGGGATAAGTGGAGTAGGAAGAGGCAGTACCACTTCCTAGAGGAGAAAAGCAGAAAGGTATGGTGACCAAACTATGGTGGGTGACCAAATCAGAGAGCGACAAGACTTGGTTTCAAAACTGGATCTGCTTCCATCATTGAAGGAGAGGAATGTCACTGTGAAGGCATCTCCCATTCTGTGGCAGGGTGGGTACCTGAGGGCTGGGCCCCAGGGACACCTGTGGATAGCTGGTTGAAGACCTTGGTTCCAGGTGAGGCTGTGGCCCCGGATCAGGGCCTCCACTGGAGAGGTGTTACTCTGAAGGGTGTAACTGGCCCCACTTTACAGATGGAAAGGGTGCCATAGGACAGCTGGTTAGGATGAGGAAGAGTGAGGCTTCCCAGCTCCATGAAACCATGCTGCCACCAAACCCCCTGACCATAGAAATAAGACTGAGCTCAACAGAGGCCAGGGTGGTGTGTTCCTGCCTGGCTCCCAGGCACAGAACCAGGCAGGGTCTGGAAAGGCTCTGTGGAGTGGGAGGGGAAAATGCATGGCAGTCCAGCTTCTACCAAGGATGGAGCTTTCTTCTGAGAGTGAACATAAACCTCAGCCTGTGTGGGACCTCTGGCAGCTTCAATTCTCGCCCCTCCAAGGCTCCTCAAGCCCCTCAGAGAGCCCTGGGTGCGGAAACACCTGCTCCCCGTGGGATGGTGGGTGGGCACAGCTCAGTGCTGGGGGAACACTGGGGTCAGACGGTTTCTCAGGCAGAGCCAACACCTTCCCTCACCCCACAGCCCAGCCAGACCCCCCACCCCAGGCTCTGGGTTGAGGAAGTGGGCACAGAAGGGGGTGGGTGGGAGGTCTGTGGTTGGAGGGAGGGTGCCTATTGCTGAGCCCAGGTGGGAAATGGCTCTAGTGCTCTGCCCCCCTGCCTAGGGTGGGGGGAGGCAACGGTGTAACGTCTAGCAAGGCCATCCATGACCTGGGAAGGAAGTGGGTGGGTCACTGGCTTTGGATCATGGAGTCTGTTCCAATCCTCAGGGTGACTGACCTCAGGCATGTAAAGCTCAGTGCTTTACCAGCTGAAGCATCTCCCCAGATTCCGAGAGATTCTGGAAATTCTGCAGGACAGAAAGCAATTCCAAGGCCCTGCCTGCCCCCATGCCCCTCCTACTGGGCTAATTAGGATTGAGGTGCAGCTTTTTGATCAGGGATACTGGAAGGTAATAGGAGATCCAGGATCCATGGGACAGAATACAGCCTGTTCCCGAACTGGATTTTGTGGCCTGGGAAGTGACTCAGTGGATAAATCATTGAATTCTCAAGGATGAGGTCCTGAGTTCAATCCTCAGCATCACATGTGCCAGAGTTATGCTCTGGTTCTCTCCCTCTCTCTCTCTCTCTCTCTCCTCAATTAATAAATAAATAGTTCTTTAAAATTTTTTGAAAGAACTGAGTCTCACTTGGGGACAAACAGCATTTGTGCTGTCAAGGCCTCCCTAAGAGACTCATGTCACTTTGGGACACAGCTCATTTTGGTTTCCCGATGTACATCATCCCAACCAGCCCACATGCACATGGGCACGGCCTGCTAGAACCCAGAGCCCTACTGATTTGAAGATACCAAGGACCCTGGGCTGCAGGAGATGAGCTCCCCACTGACAGAGGGTGTGGCCACATGTAAGGAGGCAAAGAACAGAGGGGAGGATGGATCCTGGGCAGGCTGCCATATGCTAGCCCAGAAAGACCCAGACTGGCCTTTTCTTCTGGGTTAAGCTTCTACACTGCATCATGGACCATGAGTACTGTGTCAAACTGACCCCCCCCCATCCTTAGGAACACAATCCAGTCATACATGGGAAGTGGTGCTAAATAAAGAAGTGCAAAAATAGGGGGGTTGGGCAAAGGCACACCAGGTAGAGCACACATATGACCATGTGCAAGGACCCAGGTTCGAGATCCTGGTCTCTACCTTTAGGGGAGAAACTTCATGAGTGGTAGAGTGGTGCTGCAGATCTCTCTCTCTCTCTCTCTCTCTCTCTCTGTGTGTGTGTGTGTCTATCTCCTTCCCTATCCCTTTCTCTTTGTCTCTATCCAATGAAGAAGTAGATCACATATTTTTAAAAATATTTATTTATTTACCCCTTTTGTTGCCCTTTTTAAAAATTTCTTTATTGGGGAATTAATGTTTTACATTCGACAGTAAATAACAGTAGTTTGTAATGCCCTTGTTGTTTTATTGTTGTAGTTATTATTGTTGTTGTTATTGATGTCATCATTGTTGGACAGGACAGAGAGAAATGGAGAGAAAGATAGACACCTGCAGACCTGCTTCACCGCTTGTGAAGCGACTCCCCTAGGTAAGGAGCCAGGAGCTCAAATCAGGATCCTTACACAGGTCCTTGTGCTTTGCACCACATGGGCTTAATCCACTGCACTACCACCCAACTCCCTCCTGCTTGGTTTCTACCCTCAGGTTACCTGAGGAGATGTTAGGACTATGTCCAGATGCCCCCTTACTGCCTCATGTCCATAAAAGGCACTACTACAGGACACAGGGCCAGAACCCTGGAGCCCAAGACACAAGCTGGAATATAGGCCAGCTTCACACTGGATGGTGGTGCTCGGCCCCCAAGACCACTGGTTCACCTCCTGTATCACTCACCTGTGCCCTGTGATACAGTTTGGCTGAGGTGTCAGCTGCCACAGAGCTACTCCTCTGCTGTCCAGGGTCTCTTTCAGAACCCAAGCTCCAAGCTTTTGCTGGAGAAAGTCAGCAAACTAAGAAAAGGCACCACCAGCACAAAGAGGGCCTTGGGTATCTCGGGTTTGCAGGGTGGGGCACTGCTTGTGTCTATGTGTGTCCCTATCCTCTTGCTCATTGGCAGGAGTGAGCTGCATACCCTGCTCACCCACCCTCTCACTGCATCCCAGTTAAATGGGTGCTTGGTATGAGTAGCACAGGCATCAGCCCCACAGGGACAGTGGGTTAATCCTAATGTGGGCTCTCCAGGAGAGAAGTTCAGGAAGATCTGAAGAGCAAGCAGATGAACTTGGTTGAGCACACACCATGAGCAAGGACCTGGGTTCAAGCCCCTGGTCCCACTTATAGGGGGGAAGCTTCATGAATGGTAAAGCAGTGCTGCAGGCATCTCTGTCTGTCTGTCTCTCTCCTTCTCTATCTCCCCCTTCCCTCCTAATTTCTCTTTGTCTCTGTCCAATAAATAAATTAGACACAGGAGGCTCCTCTGAGTGTTGGCCTCCTCTCTGCTGCCTAAGTTCCTGTGTCCCTAAAGCAAATGTCACCTGGGCAAACCCGGTAAAAGGTACCATCCTCAATCCACTTGGAATCAAAGGTGCTCTCACGTATTTTCCGTTCTGGGAGACAACTCAGCTCATCCACAATCTACACAGATCCATTTGGGTCCTGTCCTGGGAAGGGGCTGGATCACTTGGCGTGGGTGGAGAAGGTGGTCCACACAATTTGCCATGCTTTTGAATGCTCTAGAAAAGTCTGGTGGTCTAGGGGGTGGTGTAGTGGATAAAGTGTTGGACTCTCAAGCATGAGGTCCTGAGTGCAATCCCCAGAAGCACATATAACAGAGTGATGTCTGGTTCTCTCTCTCTTTCTCTCTCTCATCCCCCTCACTAATAGACAAAAAAAATTTTTTTTCTAAAAGGTTGGGTTTTTTTTTTAAGTTTTATTTATTTATTCATGAGAAATGATAGAAGAGAGAGAAAGAACCAGACATCACTCTGGTACATATGCTGCTGGGGATTGAACTGAACTTGGGACCTCACGCTTAAGAGTCCAAAGCCTTATCTACTGTGCCATCTCCCAGACCATAACAAAAAATATTTTTAAAAAAAGAAGAAAAGTCTGGAGGTGCTGTTTCAACTACGAGGCTCCAACCTTCCAGGACAGAGCGCACTTACAGTAAGGCACATGTTTGCCCCTGTCCCTGGAGGCAGCCTGGAACACGGCGTGGAGAAGCAGGCATGGGACATTGAGCCCTTTAGCCTGAGAACAGTGCTCTGCCCAGCTCCTGTGATGACAAGTCCTGTGAGCTGCACTTTGTAATTTAACAGACAAAGGCATCTCATTATGTTATTTCAGCTAAACAGAGACCTGCTGGGACCAACCACGTGCCAGCAGGTGAGCGGGGAGGCAGGTGCTCAGCCAGTTTCCCCTGGTCTTAGAAAGTCACGGGATTCAAAAACCATCTCTCTTTCTCTCTCCTTTAATATTTTATTTATTTTAATAAGAGAGATATAGAGAGAAAGATACAAAGAAAGAAAAAAAGCTCTGGTTTATGGTGATGCTGGGGATTGAACCTGGGATTGTAGAGTCTTAGGCATGAAAAACTTTTGTCTAACCATTATACTATCTCTGTTCCAGACTCTTGGAAACAGAGTTGGCAGTCAGCTGAGGTAAAGAACAAACACCTCATCACAGACCCCTGCAAGCGTCAACCCGGCTTTGACCTAGCACGTTATGATTGGGCCCTCCTCAATCGCTATCGAACAGGCCATGGCCGGTGCGCCGCTATGTTCCATCGCTGGGGAGCCAGAGATGACCCGAACTGCCCCTGCGGCTACAGACAGACTATGACCCACATAGTCAAGGACTGCCACCTCTCCAAATTCAAAGGAGGTCTCGAAACTTTACATCAGGTTCAACCTGACGCTGTTGACTGGCTACGGAAGAAGGGCAAACGCTAGAAGAAGAAGAACTATCTCCCCAGCTCTTATTCTCTCCTTTTTTTTTTTTTTTTTTTTTTGAGATTTCTTTATTTACTACACAGGAGAGAGAGAGAGAGAGAGAATCAGAGCATTGCTCCAACATCAAACTCTGGACCTCATGCCTGAGAATCCAAAGCCCCACTCACTGCACCACCTCTTGGACCACTCAAAAAAGCATCTTTCAGAGGGTTGGAAAGACAGTATAATAGGTATGCAAAGTATCTGTCATATCTGAGGCTGGAGGTCCCAGGCTCACTCCCCAACACCACCATAAGCCAGAGCTGAGCAGTGCTCTGGTAAAAAAACAAACAAAACCATCTTCCATTCCATTATGTCCACCCTGGTTCTGGTCTCCTTGAGCTCTCTGAAGTCTAAAGGTTTCAGATAAGAGGGATTGAGTTTCCCAGCTCTGGAAACAACAAGTCCCAGAGCCAGGGGTCCTGTACCTGTACCCCCATCCTGGAGAGGGGTCCTCCTGCCTCTTAGCTTCTGTCACTGGCTGACAATGTTTAGCACAGGCATTAGCCCCACAGGGACAGCAGGTTCATCCTGATGTGGGCTTTCCAGGAGAGAAGTTCAGGAAGATCTGAAGAGCAAGCAGATGCACTTGGTTGAGCACACACGTTACCATGAGCAAGGGCCTGGGTTCAATTCCCTGGCCCCCACTTATAGGGGGAAGCTTCATAAGTGGTATCTCTTTCTGTCTTTCTCCCTGTCTTCCCCTTCCCTCAATGGGGGGGCCCTCTGCTCCTGCCCCACTTCACTCAAGTGCCTCCTTACTCATCCTCCTCCCCTTACTAGCATTCAGGCCTACAGAAGCCACCATCTTGCCTGCTCTCTCTCTCTAGCACAGTGGGGAAATGCCCATAAGTATAGTCTGGGTCCCACAGCCCAGGAGGGGTGCAGTGGCTAGAGCACTGGACTTCAAAGCATTAGGTCCTGAGTTCAATCCCCAGCACTGTATGTGCTAGAGTGATGCTCTGGTCCCCGCCCCCACCATAAATAAGGAAATCTTTTAAAAATATATAGTCTGGGTCCAAAAAAGGTTTGGGAGCACTGCAGCCAGGGAACTCATTCAGTTCCAGGGAAAAGCCATCTTTTCAAATGTCTGCAGAAGCTTCTGAGTGCTCCCAGGCCTGTCAATGAGCGCTCAGGCTAGCGGTGCCACCAGCTCAGGAACCTCCTCAGCATAGGCACAAGCTATAACTGCTGGAGGGGTAGGCAGTTCTGGCCCTTGGGTGCACGGGCAGATAGACAGATGAATGCACAGATTGATGAACACATGTTGAGTCTCACAGCAGCAGTCTGGGTGGGGGTAATGGAGGGAGGCCCCAAGAGTGCTCTCCCCCACACCTCCCCACCTCAGCCCTATGAGTTGCTGGCTTATCTGCTTTGCTTCACATTTCTTCCCTGAACTGACTCCAAGACTCACTGTTCTAAGTAGGGAGCTACACACTGGAGACCTAACTTTGGGTAGGTCCCAGGATGAGAACATAGCACCCAGGAGTGAGGCCCCTGGAGTGGGAAGGACTGGGCGTCTTCTACTCTCTCTAATCACCCAGGTGTGGGTGTGGGGGTAGACAGCAGAGCCCTGCCCCACTTTACTTACTGCCCCTACTGCAGGAGATGGGCACCTGAGAGTGAAAAGGTCATTGCAGTCCCCACCCTTGAGGTGGCCAAAGGTGACCAGAAGAATGGGGTGCTCACACAGGATATCAGTAACCCATGGGACTAATGCCATCTGGAATGCAGGTCCCCTGTGTAGGTCATCTGGTTAAGTGCCAATACACTGGGCCAGGAGGGGCATGGTCTGTCTGTCCCTCCCTGCCTGGGCATAGCCCCCATACCCCTACCCCAACACACACACATGCATCTCATAGCTTTGAGCTGCTGGAATGGTGCAACCTAGTTGCATTCCACTCTCACAGCCCTGCAAGTCTCCCTCCAACCCCCCAGTGAGGGAGGGCTGATTTACCTCATGCAAAGACCCCCAGAGCTGACACCCCCTCAGAATACAGAACCTGGGAGAGGGGAGGAGCTCCCTCCTCCAGCTGAAGGACTGAATCTCAACCACATGAAAGCCGGGCCTTTCTTGTTGATTTTGGAAAATTATTGCACCAAATGTTTACCAGTGAGACCCAGATTGTGATGATAAGGAGGTTGGAGAGGCCAAGAATCAAAGAGACAGTGAGATTGGAAACCACCCCCTTTTGGCCCCAGAACCCCAACAGCATGTATGTTGCTGGCGTTGCCACCACTGGTGCCTGTTTTCATTTAAATGGGCTGGAGCAAGTGTCTGGCCTTGCCAGTGTTCCCACGCCGACACTCAGCAGTACGGCTGGTTTTTGGCAAACTTTTTCCTTAGCTGTCAAGGCAAAAATATAGAAGAATCCTGGTCTTACTTAAGGATTGTTAAGACTCTTTTTTTTCTCCCTTCCCCCTAGAGACATGAAAATAACTCACAGATGTGCTGTACCTGCTAATGTTTGTGATGTGCTTTCCTCCAGGAACTGAATTCCCTGTCTGCCCTGTAATCCAAACCCCCATTTCTAAGCCCAATTGCTTTTTAACGGGGGTGGGGGGTAACGGTGGGGGGGTGGGGGTGGAGTGTGAGGGAAGATGGAAGTTCTAAACATATTTAAATGTGTCTGGAGCTAATGGGAGGAAACTCAGTCTACCCTGAGGACCCTGCCCAGGGCTGCGGGTTCTGGGAAGGCCATGGCTGAGGTCAAAGGCAAAGAAGCCACACCTGGAGGACAGGGCAGCCCAAGGGCACCCAAAGGGGAAGGATAGAGGGGGAGAGTCTGCTGGGGTCTCCTGGCCTCCCTTCAGTGACTTCTGCTAAGCCTATATACTTCCCCTGTAAAAATACAACATGAACTTAAAAAAAAAAAGAGTAGGGGTTTTCAGCAACCTAGGAGGTTCGCATGCCCAAGGCTTAGGGTTCCATCCTTAACACCTTTTAAAAAAATTTTTACTTATTTATTTTCCCTTTTTGTTGCCTTTGTTGTTTTTTATTGTTGTTGTTATTGATGTTGTCGTTAGATAGGACAGAGAGAAATGGAGAGAAGAGGGGAAGACAGAGAGGGGAGAGAAAGATAAGACACCTGCAGGCCTGTTTCACCACCTGTGAAGCGACTTCCCTACAGGTGGGGAGCTGGGGGCTTGAACCAGGATCCTTACACTTGTCCTTGCGCTTTGCACCATGTGAGCTTAACCCGCTGTGCTACTGCCAGACTCTCCCCTAACACCTTTTACTTGAGAACCTAGAGGGCTTTGCTCTGGCCTCTTCGTCACTCTCTTTCTCATTAAATGAATAGTGCTGGGAGATAGCTCACCTGATAGAGCGCACACTTTACCAAGCATCAGGACCTGGGTACAAGTTGAGCCCCTGGCCACCACATGGGGCAGGCAACACATATGGCAGGTTCTGTGGGGTCTCACCTTTACTGACTATCTCTTTCTGTGTGTCTCTATCTTAAACTAAAAGGAAAAGAGTCTGCCTGCTTTCATGGACCGGAAGCCCTAGTATAACAACAACAACATAGTAATAATGAGGGGCCAGGTGATGATGTACCCAGAGGAGCATACTGCTCACCCACGTCCAAGCTCTTAGTTCCCACCTGCAGTGGGGAAACAGCAATAACTGTGGTGGCAAGATAATGCTAATGATAATAAATAAATAAATAAATAACTATTTTTAAAGGGAAATTCCCAAGTATTTTTCATCATCCAAAAAGGAAGATAAGGAAGGTGTGTGGGGGCGGGGTGTGTGTGGGGAGATGGAGGAGGAATGGGGAGAGGAAGGGAGGAAGGAGAAAGAAGAGGGAAGAGCATGGGGAGGAGGGAGGAGCACCCCTCTCCCATGACTCAGACCTGTGGAGGCTCCCTCCACACCTTTTGTACTGAAGCCCAAGGGGTGTGGCCCAGCAGTTTCGTCCCCTGGGGCCCTTTCTTTTTCGAGAAAGTTCTCTAGAGCCACCCTCATCCTCCAGGCTAGTTGTGCCTTCTTCCTGATTCTCACTTACCCTCTGTCAAAATAAATAAATAATACATTTTGAAAAGTCAGAAAATGCTGAAGCAGTATAGGCACCAACCCTCAGAGAGAACCCTGGTGACAATTAAAAAAAAAAAAAGGAAAAGAAAAAAGCAATCAGCAATCAGTCTTTTTTTTTTTTTTCTTTTTGCCTCCAGGGTTATCACTGGGGCTCGGTGTCTGCGCTATGAATCCACTGCTCCTGGAGGCAACTTTTCCTATTTTTGTTGTCCCTGTTGTTGTCATTGTTATTGTTGCCATTGCTGTTGTTGGACAGGACAGAAAGAAATGGAGAGAGGAGGGGAAGACAGAGGGAGGACAGAAAGATATCTACAGACCTACTTCGCCACTTGTGAAGTGACCCCTCTCTGCAGGTTGGGAGCCAGGGGCTCAAACTGGGATTCTTACACGGTCCTTAGGCATCACGCCATGTGAGCTTAACCCACCGTGCTACTGCCAGGCCCCCAAAGCAATCATTCTTTATAAACAATTCTTCCAGGATTTCTGCTCCCCTGCTGCTCCACAGTCATCTTGGAATAAAGTTTCCTTGAGGGGTAACAGTGCGGGGATTGCACACATGTGGTCTTTGCCCTTGCCTTAAAAAGAATTATTGTATGTTCACCCCTCTTTTTCTGTACTCTCTCTTTATAATTGACCTCGGATTGATTGCTGGGACTTGGTGCCAGTACTATGAATCTACCACTACTAGTGGCTTTAAAAAAAAATTTTTTTTTTCTTTCTTTCTATTTTATTGGATAGGACAGAGAAAATCTGTGAGGAGAGGGGGAGACAGAGGGAGCATAATAGACACCTTACAGACTTACTTCACTGTTGCTTGTGAGTTGTCCCCCATCCTGCAGGTGGGGAGTGGGGGCTTGAACCCTGATACTTGAGCATGTTAATGTACATTCAGCTGGATGTACCACTGCCTGACCCCCCTCTTTATATTATTATTATTATTATTATTATTATTATTATTATTTTAGATGCAGAAAGAGGAGGTGAGGAGAGAGAATAGAAGAGAACACAGCACCAAAGTTTCTTTCAATGCAGTAGGGCCTGGGCGCAAACCTGGGTTGCACACATGGCAAAGCACCACACTATCTAAGTAAGCGATTTCTCCAGCCTCTACCACAAACTTATTCCTATCTGTCTTGCTAGCCCAGTATGGGTCCCAGGTCCCCCAGTATAGGCAGGCCAGGTGCCTGGCAGGGCTCCCTGGTCCCACTCAGATCATCACTGTCATGTTCTTAAATCGGGCATGGTGACAGTTTCCCATATCTTGAAGCTCCAGCACTGAAAGCCACAATGCCCACATCCCTCCTACATGAGCCCCTTCCCTCTCTTTTTGGCAGGCACCCCACCCCCCAACCATGAAATCTGGGACATCCAGGCTGGAGGAAGGGCTGACTAAGGCTGACTGTCTCCCTGGGGCCCCTGTCACAGCTAGAGGCAAGTCTTTTTATTTTTTAGAGATATATTGATTTCTTTTTATGAGAGGAAGACAGACTAGAATATTAACTCAGCTCTGGCATATGATGTTGCCTGGTCTTGAACCTAGAACCTCTGGGGCCTCAGCCTGTAAACTCTGTCCTATATACAGTATACTGCTCTGCCAGAACCCAAAGGAGAGCCTTCAACCCCTGAATAGCCAACACAGGGTGTGGGCTTCTGAGACCTAGGCCTGGAGTGATCCGAGTAGACCCATCCTCCAGGCCTTAAGAGACACTTCCAGGGTCACCATATGGGATCAGAACTCTACACAGACCTGGGGGCTGAGGGAAAGGGAGGGGGGTCTTGTCTCTGAGCCACAGGAAAATGGCAAGAAAGTCATCCCTCCCCCTTTATTTTTTAGATAGAGAGAAATTGAGAGGGGATGGGGATACAAAGAGAGACAGAGACACCTGCATCCCTTCTTCACCACTCATGAAGCTTTCCCCTTGCAGGTGGGGACCAGGGGATTGAACCTGGGTCTTTGCACACTATAATATGAGCCGTTTAAGCATCCCCACCCCACCCTCTTTTTTTTTTTTAATTGCCACCAGAGTTATCTTGGGGCTTAGTGATGAATCTACCACTCCCAGAAGCCATTTTTCTCTTTTTTAAATTAATTTTTACATTTATTTTCCCTTTTGTTGCCCTTGGGTTTTTTTATTGTTGTTGTAGTTATTACTGTTGTTATTGATGTCTTTGTTGTTAGGACAGAGAGAAATGGAGAGAGGAGGGGAAGACAGAGCAGGGGAGAGAAAGACAGACACCTGCAGACCTGCTTCACCGCTTATGAGCATGTGTGCTCAACTGGGTGCTCACCTGCCTGCCCCCCTTTTAGTTTGTTTTTATTTTATTTATTTATTTATTTATATTTTCTTTTAAAAAATATTTATTCCCTTTTGTTGCCCTTGTTGTTTTATTGTTGTTGTTGTTGGATAGGACAGAGAGAAATGGAGAGAGGAGGGGAAGACAAAGGGGGGAGAGAAAGACAGATACCTGCAGACCTGCTTCACTGCTTGTGAAGCGACTCCCCTGCAGGTGGGGAGCCGGGGGCTTGAACCGGAATCCTAACCGGTCCTTGCGATTTGTGCCACGTGCACTTAACCCACTGAGCTACTGCTCGACTCCCGATTTCTTTTATTTTTATAGTTACAAATTTAATAAACTTTCTCTAGCATCTGCCCTGGAGCAATAGATAGGTAGAGCCAGGCAGCTGGGGAGGAAAGCTCAGGGCGGTGGATGGCCCGTGGACGACTGGCCTAGTGGGAGGCCCTGGTCATCCCAAAGTCCACTCTTCAAATGACAAGTAGCAGGCAGCCCTGACTGTTTCTTCAGCTTCAGCACCCGCACCCAGGGGACCTGTTGCTCACCTGCTCTACCAGTGGCTTAACTATTGGGGGACTTGCCCGGGCAAAGCGCTCCCCAGCTCTGCGTGCACCTTCTCCCCTCTTCCCAGCCTTGTGGGTGGCAGAGGAGGCTCACAGCCCACTAGTGCCCTGGTCCTCAGTTCCCAAGAGGCTGCTGGTCCTATAGTGGTGACCACTGTGACCTAACAGGTGGACAAAATGTGGCAGAGTACCAGCCACACCTGAACCTGTGAAGGGCACTAGAAACCCATATGATCTGAGATGGCTTCCTGGAGGAGGTGAGGGCTGATGAAGGCAGACCATTTCATCAGAGGACAAGAAGTGAACCATCACAACTGGGACAGGACCAGCATAGGAAGTTTAGGGGTAGGGTGTTGGGGGGAGGGACTCCCCTATCAGACCTGGAAAAGCTGTCCAGGGACATGCCCAGGCAACCCACTTCAATGTTCATGGTGGGGTATGTGCACCCCAGACCTGCACATCACAAGTTTCTGCTTGAGGCTGGGTGAAGGTCCAGGAATGTACACTTTAGAGCCCTGGACTCCCACTCCTTCCTTAGGTCAAGATACCCTGTTGGTATCACCTTCTAGTGCTGGTGTGGTGGAGGGAAACAGGTGGAGGGACAGTGGTGGCAGCAAGTTCCCTATACTAACCCCCCTCCTGGCCTTGGGGAGTGATGCTCAGAGAAAGGGCAAGAGGCCCTAGGAAGCTGGACACTTGAGGCCCCTGGATTATCTCTGCAAGTAGGTCAGCCATGTTTTACAATCTGCTTCAAAGAGTGGAGGGGCCCTACCTGGAAGTGTTCTGGAGTCTTCCCACCACTGCCCCAGGTCAATGTGCCATTCACGGGCCACCTGCCCACAGCCCTGCCTCCAAGCCCTTGCTCTCACCCTGACACCCCTCCCTTCTGCTTCAGGGCTCCTACACAGTGCAGACCCATGCTGCACCCCAGTCTGACCTGCTCCCTGCTAGTTGGATCAGTCTGAGAGGCTGAGCAGTTGTGTGTCCACCCAGTCTGCGTGGTGTGTAGACAGCCCCAGTTCTGTGCCCACCCACCTTGCTGACCCCCCTACAAATGGAAGGTACCATGGGGGAGCACCAAACATGCCAAGATAAATCACTACAGCAGGAAGGAAAGGGTTCAGCACCCGAGGACTAGGACCCTTGGCCCAGGCTGCACCTCACACACATCGCTGATGCACCTGCTACCCTAGGGGGCTGGCAAGCATTTGGGGGGGGGCATTCAGGAATGAGCTAATGGCAGTGGGCCTCCCTAGTCCTCCCTGATAATGACACCCCCATTATCTGGAGGCAGGAGAGAGGCTGGAACCTGTAATGGCCCTTTGGAGAAGAAAGTGGCCTCTGGGCCCTCTTGTCCCTCCTCTCTGTTGGGCCAACCTCTGGCTCAGCTTGGGGCCTCTTCATTCAAGGACTAAGGATTACACCCTGGTAATCCCAACTTGATCCCACCATAAACTGGAACAGGCTTCATTGGGATACACCCCTTTGGGTTTCTGGAGTGGCTGGGTACTCACACTCCCTCTCTTCTTACTCCCCTTAGTTCCTCCAGCATCTATCATGTGATGCCACCCTCAGCCACCAAAGGGAAGAAGAAGGGGAGAAGGTTTCAGTTCTTGGACCATCACGACCCCCATTACCCTCCTCTCTAAACTGCACCAGCATGGGAAAGTAGATAATGAGGGAAGGGCTCAGGGGGCCAGGCAGTGGTGCACCTGGTTAAGTGTACATAGTACTAAGTACAAGGACCCACGCAAGGATCTGTGTTCAAGCCCCTGGCTCCCCACCTGTGGGGGGACACTTCACAAGTATTGAAGCAAATCTTCAGTGTCTATCTTTCTCTCTCCCTCTCTATCTCCACTCTCAATTTCTCTCTGTCCTATCCAATAAAAATGGAAAAATGGCACTGAGCCCCAGTGATAACCCTGGAGGCAAAAAACAAGAGGGGAGGGGCTCAGTGTGTGTGTACAGGGCATGTGTGTGGGGGCAGGGGAGGGCATTACTCAGGCTTCATTTGTGGCTGA
Source organism: Erinaceus europaeus (assembly GCF_950295315.1). NCBI lineage: Eukaryota > Metazoa > Chordata > Mammalia > Eulipotyphla > Erinaceidae > Erinaceus > Erinaceus europaeus. The sequence goes on from NC_080171.1 coordinate 27,454,510, forward strand.
GAAGGCTTGAGGCCTATTGTCAGAGACTTGGGATGCCAAGAGGAGCACAGGGCCCAAGGCTACTGGACATCCTCCAAGAGTCCAGGGGAGATGTCCAGGGGGACAGAGGAGGGATTCTGTACACTCCTGCAACCTGCTCCTCTCAGTTGTGGGAGGCAGTTCTAGGAGCAGGTCTCTGGGCCCTGCCCAGTGGAGGGGGGGTTGGGGGGGCTGTTTGGGGCTCTGAGCATGGGGGGGGGGGGCTTCAGGCAGGAGTTGGGCTCTGAGCTAGGGCTAATTGTCCCTCCAGGCTCAAAACCGCATCCCGGCTGTCTGCAATGCCTGCAACAGGTATGCCAAGAAAGATGGGCCCGGGTCAGGTGAGCCCTTCTGCCACCTCTCTGGGGCTACTGCCTTTCTGGTATTTCTGCAGTCCTCTGTGGTACTCTACCCAGTGTCCATGGCCAGGCTAGGCTCCTCTCTGGCATCACCTACTCTAGGAAGGCTATCAGGACTCAGGCTGGGCAAGGGCATCTCCTGCCCTCAGCGGCCCCCCCACCCCGCCCTGCGCTGAGAAGTGATATGGGTAAGTGGGTACTTTCTGCTCCCAGTGAGAGAGCAGGAACTGTGGACTCGTGGGGACTATGTAGAGCATTTTGGACTCCCAGTGCGGTTTGGCACTGTTGCCCAAATCTGGCTTGGAGGCGAAGAAATAAATCATCCGGAAGGAGCATGTGGGAGGGGCTCAGGGCTGCAGAGGCCCTAGTGGCTCTGCCTACCCTCGGGCACTTTCTGGGGCACTGGAGTGGGAGGCCCTGGGAGCAGGGGCAGCACTGAGAACCAGGAGCGTCTAGAGGCGGGTCTCCCCGGGGAAAGCCGGTGAATAAGCCCTACCGCGAGGGGCAGATCCCCAGCTGTGCGTTTGGAGCATCTAAGCCCATTTACAATGGCCACAACCAGGCCACCAGCTATCAGGGTCAAGTGCCCCTCTCCCTGCCCCGCTGTCACAGGCAGGGCGGTATGGCCCAGGCTTGCTAGGGCTGAAAGCTGGGAACGCTGGACTCCTGTGACTGGAGCGTTTGGGTCAGAGATGCTGCGAGGGCGCGGCTTTTCCCCAGGGTCCCCGCCCAGGGCGCCTCGTGTCCCCGAAATTTGGTCTGATCGCTCCTCCCACCTCCCCGGGCCCAGCTCCCCTCCTGGCACCGTCCCAGCGCGAGACTGCGCTTTCCCCTCGACGCCCGCGCCTCTTCTGCTATTGAGATGCAAATCATTGCCAATTGTTGCCTCTCGCCGCGCCGACCAGAGCTGGATTCTTCCGCAGTTCGGGCCAAACTTTTAGTCTCAGAAAACTTTCGAACGACAAGTAGTCCCTAAGGCTGCTCCCCACCCCTCTCGCCACCGCCGAAGTCCCCTGTCGCTAGGGCCGAGTTGCTGACGCTCGCCCCTAGCAGAGGAGGCGCGGGGCTGTCGGGGGCCAGCGAAGGGGCGCGCCTGAGTTGGGGGCTCCGGGTGCGGAGGGATCGGCGGGGGCGGGGCGGGGCACTGAGAGGGCGGGCCGCGGGGCGGGGGCGGAGCGCACGTCGGCCTTGCGCTTCAGTAGTGCCTCGGCCGCTGGAGGGAGCGCAGGGGTGCGGGGCGCAGGGCGCGGGCGAGGCTGCGGGCACAGAGCAGGAACTAGCCGAGTAGTGAAGCGGGGGCCGGGGGCCGCGGGCCGCTTGAGTCCAGCGCCGCCCTCCAGTCAGGAAGGAAAAGGCAGCAGCGGACCCCGCCGCCCGTGGGACCGTCCGAAGCGCGCGCGTGCGGCCCCACCCCGCCGGCCGGCACCGGAGGCCGCCACCCGGGCGCCGCGGGCAGCGGGCGGGCAGGCATGCCGCCGCTCCTGTCGCCCCTGCTCTGCCTGGCGCTGCTGCCCGCGCTCGCCGCACGAGGTAGGCGCCCGCCCGCAACTTTCCGCGTCCTTCCCAAACTTGGGCAGCGTCCTGCGCGCGCCCCGGCGGCCCGGGAGGGGGGAACGGGCGGCCCGAGGCAGGGTGAGGGGACTAGAGTCCCGGATTTGGGGGGAAGGACTGACTCACCGCTCCGCCAACTGTCCGTTCGGTGCGGACCCGAGCCGGCCGCGCCCGGGCCGGGCTTGAAGCCGTGTGCGAAGTCAGGCGTGAGACGCTGGGGCCCTGGCGTCCCCGGGTTCGCCCTTCGCCAGCCGCTCGTGGGATTCGCAGTCGGACGGCACACTGCCTACTGCTTTTCATTTTGAATCGAGTCGGTTTTGGTTTCCTGTTGCTTTTCGGGACCATTTATCTTTTTTTTTTTTTTCTCCTCTTTTTTTCCTTATTGGTCTCGGGGCCGCGGCGGGGGTAGATGTTGGGGCGCGGAATGTGGGACCGGGGGCTCCGCGCTCGGAGGCTTCAGATCCCCGCAGCTCGAGCGGGTAGCGGGCCGTGATGGGGCGTGAGGTTCTCACAGGACGACGAGCTTCCCGGCGTGTTTGGGGGAGTACGCGCGGAGCCGGCCAGGGGCGCCGGCCCTCGGGCTCCTGCCGCGTCGCGGGGTCCCCTCCCCAGCTGGCGGGGGCGCGCGAGCGGAAGACTGGCCTGCGACCTGTGGAACTTTCACTTTGCTGAGTTCAAGTTTAGAATCTTGCAAAGTGGGGAGGTGGGGGCGCTCATTCCCAATTCCACTTTACATCGAGGGGGGTCCAGAGGAATGTGGTGGTTATTAACTCCCCCACCCCCCGTTAGAGGTGAAAATCTGCTCCCCACTTCCAGGGGTCCTGGTCTCACCCTCCCCTTCCCCTTTTGGGGAGCTTAATTTTTACAGTGCCCTGGATAGGTGGAGCGTGAGAGACTGAATGACTCGACCCCTTCTCTAGGACGGGTCATTTTCACCCCCTTCCCATAGGTCTGGGGGCCTCCACAGGAGATGCCCTCCCGAATGGGCAGGTATTGGGTGTCTCGGAGGCGGGGCGGGCCCTGGGAGCAGCCCTTGGCCAGGAGGCGGGCTTGGCCCCGACAATGGGCCGCTCTGATTCCCGGTCTGGCCGGCGCTTTGTTGGCGGGCGGGGCGGCGGGCTTGCAGCTGTCGCATTTTCCCACGAGGGGGGAGCCGAGTGGCCGCGCCCCCCAGCCCCTAGTGCCGCCCCTTCGCAGAATGTATTTGAACAGCCAGATAATCGCGGTAGCGGCACTGCACTAACCCAGCGGCCTCCTAAGAGAGGATGGGTCTGGGTGTGCACAGTTTGGGACAGTGACCGGGGTCACCGCAGCTTTCCTCCACTGCCCTCCAGGTGGCATTTCAGGCCACCTCTCCCGTGGAACATGGCCTGTCCACCTGCCACTCCACCGCCCCCCTTCTCTTCTGATGACAGGGCTGTAGGCAGAATAATGGGGTTTAACATTGGGGGGGGTCTTTCTTGGGCGCCGCCTCCAGCAGCCCCCGCACACAACAAAGCCTCCCTCTGAGTTCAGGGGTGGGAAATGCACCACAGGGAGGGATTTGGGAACCCTCAAGACTCTAGGGGCTCGCTGACCCTGACCTGTCGCCCCTCCCCCAGGCCCACGGTGTTCGCAGCCCGGCGAGACCTGCCTGAACGGCGGGAAGTGTGAAGCGTTCTCCAATGGCACCGAGGCCTGTGTGTGAGTATGCGCCCCTGCGGGGACCTGTTGCTTTTGTGGAGAGCAGAGCCCCTGCCTTCTGCAGCGGGGGCTGCAGGGACAGAACACTGGGCTATTGTCTTGGAGAGATGGCCCAGAAGGCTGGGCGCAGTCACGTGCTACTTTTATTGGACAAAGTCTGGCAATTACTTAATCACCAGCAATTATGTGCGTGTGTGGAACTGGTCTAGTGGCTGGAAGTTCAAGCACTCTTGCCCACCTCCAGCTTCTTGGGATGCTGTATAGGAATCTCCTGCACCCTATTTCTCCCCTAAAACACAATTGCTCTGTCAAGAGGGACTCTGGACTAATTCTTGAAAGGCCCAAACCTTGCCACTCTGCCCACTGGGAATCCCTTCCAGGGCAGGTGATTCCCCCCACCCCAAACCAGGTGATGCCTGTTAGCAAAAGTGATCTAAGCCAGCCCCACCATCTCTTCCCTCCCTGTCTCTCTCCTCTCTGGCCTTAGGTGAGTTTGAAGAAGAAAAAGTTGGCACCCATTTCCCCCAGCTTGGGGGTGCATGGCAATAATGGTGGAGATTTTCTGGCATTTTCAAACTCTGCCCCTTAACTGGCTAGCCCATCTGCCCGCCTAGCTTTTATCTTTAGATATGGCCTGGTGTGCAGGTGTGTGTAGGTGCAATCCATTTATATTCTCTCTCTGCTTCCCAGTCAATACTGGTAGTCAGCCTTGGGCAAGTTTTTCTGTGGTAGCTGATGCCCTTCAACTTGAGTCCCTCCCTGATGGGAATAATGAGGAGGTATTGGATGGCTGGAAAAAGAGCCCCCCCCCCCCAGGTTGTGGAGGAAGGCTCCCTGGCGGTCCGGTCCATGTGCCCTCATTCCAATTGCTAGAGAGCCCATTCCCTTGACAACCCCCACCCCCAGCTCCTGCCTGCCCAGCCAGTGGGCACCACCCCTCCCGCCCCTCCTCAACCGAAGCCAATTAAGGAGGTCTGTGAGCATTTTAGTGGACAAAGCAGTTGTGTCTTTGTCAGAGATGCTAATGAATGCACACTGCTTTTTTTTTTTTTATTTTACTTTTCTGCTTTTTGGGGGCCTTTTTTTCCTCCTCCTGCAGAAGCCTCACCAACGCTTGATGCCCTAAATCTTGTTTCCTTTCATTCAGAGGCCGACAGCTGGGATTCAGTGGAAGTGCAGGGGCTATTGTTGGGGAGGCGGATTAATGCTGTGTGATTAATTGTGCAGCTTCCCCGCACTGCCTGTGCCGCTCACCCTCTCACATGGGCGGTGGGCTCTGCACTTCTGTAGGGGGCTGTGGGAGGGCAGGAGGGGTCCCAACTGGAGCCGTGGGAGGCGGGAACTCTCGTCTCAGTGCCACAAGCCAGTAAGGGATAGTCTGGCTTGACCAAAGCCACATGTCTGTACCAGAAAGGGGAGGCCAGGAAAGGGGTACCTCAGGGTTCAAGCTGCTGCCACCCCGTCTGAGCTGGCTTCCTGGCATGGTGGCTGGGATACTTTTAGGAGACAAAGAAATAGTATGGCATGTTTTCTCCACCCTACCCTCAAACCTGGCCTCTCCAGGAGCCCCACTGTCCAGGCCAGATCCCCAGTCCAGGCTTGGGTGCCAGCCTTGCCTCCTCCCTTGGGGCCCAGTGCCCCATCTTTGGCGGGAAGCCTGCCTCTGTCTGGCCTGGCATTCAGCCGAGCTTGCCCACAGAGACCCCATTGTGTACACCCCCAGATCCACTTAGAAGTCAGAACGGAAGTCATTCTCAGAGGCTCTTGCCGCTGGGCCAACCCGTGTTGAGGTGGGGGGGGGGGGGAGAGGATGACACAGAACAGGCTGGCTTGAGCCAAGCCCCAACCAGAGAGAGGTACAGGCCCAGTGCTCACTGCACAGTCTGGGGTATTGCAGCCCCTCCCAAGTAGCACCCTAGCTCCCTCTGCTTGGGTCCCCCCTTTCTGTGGACCCCAGGGGGTTTGCTGTGGGGAGCAAGACCAAGTTTGGGAGACCCAGCACACCCAGATGAGCAGAAGCCACAGTCTTTTCTTGAAGGTATAAGGTGCAAGCCCCACTGACCCGGGTGTGAATCCCATATTTGCAGCATCCAGTGTGACCCTCAGAAAGTTCCTTGACATTCTGTGTGTTCCTTGACACCAGGGCGTGGGAACCAGTGGTGTGATGGTGCCAGTGTCACTGTGCTGGCTTGTCAGTACCTGGTGAATCATCTGTTTCCACCCCGGAGAGATGGAACCTTCCCTAGAGGCTGCAAGTCAGGTGTCTATGGGAGTCAGGGTGGAAAAAGAGGTTTCTGTTGGTGCCGCCTGTCTTTGCAGGAAGTCACAGAGTGGCTGAGGCCTGGTCACGGCAGCCATGTGGGCATCTGCTGCTGCTTCTGTGGGCCAAGGGGGGATTGGTGTGACACTCTGCCCTCAGAGGGCTGCTCATCTCACTGTCTCCCGCTTCTGGTCATCAGTGCTGAAGAAGGGACTGGGATGTCTCTTTTTCTTCAGCTGGAGGAGTGGGTGGGGAAACATGTGGGGCCCATTGACCACCTGCGTGAGTGTGAGAGTGTGAAGATGGGTTGAAAAGGCTTACTCAGAGGGCTGGTGAAATAGCTCACTTGGGTAGTGTGCTGCTTTGTCATGTGCACTGCACAGGTTTGAGCCCCACTCCCACCACATTGAAGGTAGTAGCTTCAGTGCTATGGTCTCTTTCATTGTCTCTGCCTCTCAATCTTAAGAAAAGAGAGAAAGAAAGAAAGAAAGAAAGAAAGAAAGAAAGAAAGAGAGGATGGATGTGATCCAGGAGGTAGTACAGTGGTTAAGGTGATAGGCTGTCAAGCATGAGGCTCCAAGTTTGATCCCTGGCAGCACATGCACCAGAGTAGTGCTCTGGTTTTCTTTCTCTCTTCTCCTATCCCTTTTATTAATAAAAAATTAACATTTAAAAAAAGACTTATTTGGAGGTCTGCCCAGCTCTGGGTTAGAAGCTAAACCCCCGAATGATGAGGCTAACGTCTCTGTTTTGCAGGATGAACCTGTAAGTGACCACTGAAATGGGGTGAGTTGCAGGCCCAGAGCATCCAGGCAGTTTAGCTTTGGGCCTCCCTGTAGTTGTGACTTGACTCCAGCACTCTTGGTCCTGCCTGACTCCGGTCAGGTCCTCTGAACTCAGTTTCCAGATGGCTTAGTGGAACATAAGGATTTCATAAGGGCAGCCCAGTAGGCATCAAGGGTGTGGCCCTGTGCTCCCTTCCTTTTCCCTTCAAGCTGATGGTGCTGGTTTCAGATCCTCCTCCAGTGAGTTGCAGCCAGAGAACCCCACTGCATGGTGGGGTGCTGCTGGGGGCTGTTGCAAATGGAACTCTGAGGATCCTCTCCTACAAAGTCGTCAACCTGCCATCCACAGAGACTTGAGAGCACTGGTTCTGTTGGGCAGGCAGCCCTCAGCCCTATGTTGGTTACTTTCTGGAGTGGAAATAGGAGAGCAGCCCCACGTGCCTGGGAGGTCCCAGGTGGAGGTGGTGGTGGGGGATGGGGTGGGGGAGCTAACCCTAGAACACCATGTGGCTCAGTCTAAGGGTGTAGGGGCTGCACAGAGCAGTGGGCTGGACACTTGTGACACAGACCAGTGACACCAGCCCTTTCTCTAGAGTGTGTGCCCTCAGTGCTGCCCCCTGCGTCCCAGGCCTCCCCTGCCCACTCTGGGACTTCCCTTTAAAAGAGGAGCCTCTGGCAGGAAGTGACTGCCCTGTGTCTGCCTGAGGGAAAGGGGGAGGGGACAGAATGATGTCTGTCACCTGTCTGCTGTTTCCGTTGAGTCACCTGCTGGTCTTGGGCAAAGTGTGTGTGTGTGTGTGTGTGTGTGTGTGTGTGTGTGTGTGTGTGGTGGGGGGGAGGCTCCAGGAACAGGTTAATTCTCCTCACCCTTTGAGGCTGACAAAGGGCCCTGCAGAACTTCCTCTGTTTGTGCTGCGGCACCCTGGCTCCAGAGACAGGCTTAGAAAAACATGCTAGATGCACAGTGTCAAATAGAAAGTCTCACCTCCCGGCTCCCCCAGTGGGGAGACATCAAGGAACAGAAGATCTTTAAAGAAAGGTGCTTCCTGGGCCAGGCCCTATCTCTGAATAGCAGCCAACAATTTTTCCATTGAAAAAAAAATGTAAAAATAATAACAACAATTTCTTTTAGAAAGAGAAATAAAGAAAACCATATCCTTAAGAGGAAGAGGGCCAGGCAGGACATACGGTTGACGAAGGAGAACTTCAGTGGGAGAGCTGAGCTGGGGCTGGGTGAGGGGCTCCCAGAGGCTGGGGTGGTAGGGCAGGGGGTGCAGGCTGTCATGTCCCTGCTCTTCAGGGACCAGGTAACAGTTTGAAGCCCTTCACTCCTGCCTCCCCCTGCCCCCAGCTGGCATGTGGGGTGAAGGGCACCCTGGCAGATGGACCCACCAGGCAGTGCCAGGATAGACTGAGGGGTGGAAGGCAGCTTTTCTGTCTGCTTTCTTGTCTATATATAGTGAAATGATGTGGCGTTGAGAGTTGATGGTTTTCCTCAATTACTCAGGGCAGAATAATGACCCCACACAGACTTTCATCCCATGTCATAAAAGCCCTGGAGGACCATCTCGGCTCATGCTGCCGCCACCTGTCTTTAATCCCCACTTTACAGGTGGGAAAAACTGAGGCTGAGAGGTGAAGAGGAGGTTGGGTAAGGGGGTGGGGACCCACATCTGCCTTGCATCAATCAGCACTCCCATCATGTGTGGGCATATCCAGAACTTTCCAGAGTCTTCCCAGAGGCTTTAATGAGCGACTGGCTCCAGGGCAGCGTGACTGTGGGCCAGGAGGTGTTTGATGGACCCGAAGCGTCTCAGCGGGGGCTGGGGTGTGGTTGTCTTTGCTGGGGCGTGGGGCCCCATACTCCAGCCCTACCTCCACCACCTGGATGGTCTAGAAGATTCTGGGAGCCAACCTGGCTCAGCCACCCTCAGCTCCTCCAGGGGCCCCCGTTGACCCTTTGCAGATGAAGGAGGTGGATTAGTGTCCCCTACCAGCTCTCTTCAGCCTCATCCAGGCAGGAGCCTGCAAATGCCCAGGTGGTAGCTGTAGGTAGTAGTGTAGTGGGGGTGGAGGTGCCTAGGAGTCTGGCAAGTTCTGCCAGTCTAGGGCCTGCCCTGGCCTCTGTTGTTGTCTCACTCGCTGAGCTGGGGTGCACCTGCTGGGGAGGCTACTTCTAGTTGCCAGGGTGGGCTCTCCCCAGGAGGGACACTGTGCAGAGGAAGGCCCTCTCCCCAGGTGGCCTCACCCATCCCTTGCTCTCTGAGAAAACTAGAAAGCCGATGACAATATTAGAGGCTTAGGTATGTGCGTGGGTGTCTGGGTGGTAAATTACACTTGTAAAATTGCCCAGCTTCGCCTTTGTGACAGTGGGGTAAGTGTATGTACCCCTGCTTTCAACCCTAAGCCAGCCGGGGTCAGCACAGCAGTGGCCTCTGACAGGCTGCAGGCCTGAGTGAGTGTGAAGACCTGGCACTTATTTCTGGGCCCAGTGAATCAGGATGGCCTGGCCTGCTCAGAGCTCCACCCCAGCATGCAATCCCCACTGTAGCAGCCCTTCTCTGCTTGCTTGACACCCCCCCCCCAAAAAAAAAAAAAAAGCAAGAAAAAAAAAAAAAACCCACAAAAACCAGCTACCAGGCTTTCAGAGTCTCAGTGTGGAGCACCCATCACTGTGGAGCTAAAGGTGGGATTACAGGGACAGTTAATGGAGCACTCGCTAGGTGCCAGGCCTAGGGGCAGACTGGATCAGCCAGTGCAGAAGAGAAGCAGTGACTGTCTTAGGCCAGATGGCCCAGCACCTACTCTCTGCTCTCCAAGGGTCCTCAAGGTATGCCTTGTCTGCTATGACTTCGGCCTTAGGGTAAGGGTACATCTACCTGAGATAGGCAGGCAAGCAGGCAGACAGACAGCTGGATCAAGTCAGCAGGCTGTGCAGCCCTAGCTGGAAGAAGTGGTGAGGGCCAGGCAGTGCAGGAAGGTAGGGCTTTTGATGTTGAAGGGAGTGCAGCCAGGCTCTGGGCCCTGCCCACCCTCCGCCTGCTTCCTTCTCTTCCCCATTAGTGGGAACACCTGTCTTCTTGCAGCCTCAGGGTCAGCTGGAAGCTTCTGGAGTGCCCTGGGTGGCAGGCCACCCTTATCTTTAGATGTAGTTAAGGACCCTTCCACATTGCCTGAGGAGTGTGGGGTGGGGGCTCATAAATCATACCATTTTGTGAAGTTGGCATCTCGACACCTGCTTGTCCTGGCTTAGGGGTGCTGTGTGTCTCTAGGAACAAGAACCCTTCCTATACACACACACACCAGTGTTAACACTCTTGGGTGGTCCCTTCTTGCTGTAGGTGTCCCCATTCAACCCACTACCCCTGGGGTAGAAGCCCCTCTGTTCTCTGTTCAGGCCTATGGGCCATTGATACTGTAGAGGGAACTGACTGGGCTAAGCTGCCTTCTCCCTGATGCTACACTACTGCTTTGCTGGGCTGCCTGCTGGGAGATCTGGGGGAACCTCTTGGGGGCCTGGCTTCTCCTATCAAGGCAGTCCCTGCTCAGGTGAAAGGTCACTCTTCCCAGAGCAGCCCAAAGCCTATGTTGAGCTGGGACTATGGGTTTCAGGAGCCAGGAGGTGGCATACCTAGTTGAGCACCATACCTAGTTGAATTACCATGTACAATGACCAGAGTTAAGCCCCTGTTTCCCATCTGTAGGGCAGAAGCTTCACCAGCAGTGAAGCAGGTCTGCAGGTGTTTTTCTCCCTCTATCTCCCTGTCCCCTCTCAGTTTCTCTCTATCTTATTCAACAGTTATTAATAGGAAAAAAAAAAGAAATGGCCACTGGAAATGGTGGACTCATTGTGCTGGCACCGAACCCCAGCAATAACCCTGGTGGCAAAAAAAATAAAATTAAATTAAAAAGTGTGCTTTTTAAAAAATATTTTCTCCTTTTGTTGCCCCTTTTAAAAAATCATCATCATTGTTGTTATTGTTGTTATTGCTATAGTTGTTCTTGGATAGGACAGAGAGAAATCAAGAGAGGAGGGAAAGACAGAGGGGGAGAGAAAGATAGACACCTACAGCCCTGCTTCACTGCCTGTGAAGTGAATTCCCTGCAGGTGGGGAGCTGGGGGCTTGAACTGGGATCCTGATGCCACTGGTCCATGTGTGCTTTCCGCCATGTGTGCTTAATGCACTGTGCCACCGCCTGGCTCTCAAAAGTGTAGGTTTTTTTCTGGAGACTGCTGGTAGTCCCTAAGCCCTACCCGGGCCAATGGAGGCAGCCCTCTGGGTACTTGAAGCATCCTGGCAGGACCACCTAAGTGCCTGGTTTTAAGTAGACTTTTGGGGGTGCATTAGGGAGACCTCACCTCAACCAGACCTCCCAAACCTGAGTTGCCTGGCATATCTGCCAGGTCTGGTCTGGCAGTCTGTGTAGCAGGTGCCTGGTATCATCACAGAGCTAGTCTTGCTTGCAAGGTCTAGCTCCCCACCCCTCCTCCCCTCCCCACCCTACAGTGTGGCTCAGGCACAGGAGGGCAGCAGGGGGAGGTGTGCTCACTTGCTGACAGGCCACCATCTTGGGTGGGAAGGTGATTTTCTCCAGAGTAGTGGCCTCATTCTCATGTCCCCCTGCACCTGCCCTGTTCCGTTAGCTGCTGTGCTGAGTGTCAGCATGTGTCTCCTGAAGTGTTTGAACTGGTTGTTCTCTTAAGCTGTGTAAACGGTCCCCTTGTCACTGTTGACACTGTTAATTTGCTGAACAAACTCCCCCCTCCCACCTGTGTAGCAGAAGGCCCGTCTTACCCGGCCCTGGGAGACAACAGCATAGTGCTAGTTCTGGCCAGGCCAGGGGGTGGGGAGGCAGGCCCAAATGTCTGAGGTACCCCCACCCCATTCTCAATGGTTTTTGGCCTGGTGGGGTGGGGGGTGGGGCAGCAGCACATAACTGGAATCTGGTCCTCCTGAGGAGGTAAACTTTGGGCACTCTTGACCATCCATCCATGGTGGTCGCCCAGCTGAGTCCTAGCCGAGTCCCAGTTGAGGTTAGGGTGGGGACTGCAGGTAAGAGGCCTGCCGAAACTGGCTGGACACCCCTGGTGGGATGTACCCCAGTTGATGGGCCCCTCAGAAGCCAGGCCCTGGGGAGTTACTGTTTGCCCACCTCTGTGTCACAGGCAAGGGGGTGGGTGGCAGCAGAGACCATGGAGGCTGGTGGGACCTGGGCAGCATGGTGGGTGCATGTGAGAGCAGGTGGGTGGTAGTGGCTCACAGCCTCTGGAAAGTATCTGAGTAACGGCAGACTGGGGGACTGCCTCCCACCATTTCCTCTCAGTTTCTGTTGCTGGTGAGCGGAAACTGCGCAGTTACTGGAAACAGAGGTTTGGGGGAGAAGCCAGCGTTTTGACTGTGTGTGTTTTTCCCTGACAGCTTTTCAGTAAGAGGCACTGAGCTCATACAGCATAGGCAGGAGAGGCTGGGGGGCAGGCGGGGCCTGGCCACACTTCCGCCTAGCCAGCTCCAGGGGGCTGGGTGAGGCAGCTCCCTCTGGGTCTTCCGGGTCAACCCCAGGATCCCCCCCACACACACACACACCCCTCAATCAGACTAATCCCTGGGGGTGGGGGGGGTAGCCAAGGGACTTCCCCTGTAGCAGACAGAACTGAGATACCTCAGCCCTGCTGATTAAAAGCCTCGTTTGGGGGACCAGACAGGGCTGTTTGTCATAGGGGTTTCTATCCTCCCCAGCAGCACTAGGATCTTGGCTGCAGGCTGCCCAGTGTCTGCTCTCCCCATTGGGGCCTGTGCAAGCCTTGGGCAGGCAGGTGGGAGAATCAAGGTTTCAGGCAGCCTGGCTTCCATTTGCAGGGAGTCACAGCTCTGGGCCTATTGCCTCCACTCCAGGCCAAACATCCTGGTTCCCTGCTTGGTGGGTAGGGGTGGGTTCAGGTGTGCACCCACTGGTGCCTGTCTCTGGTATTCCTGTCAGAAAGTACCAGCCAGGCCCAGAAGCTTTTCCGTGCAAGGAAGAGGGCCCCTCATGAACAGCCCTGTACCTGTACCAACTAGCAGGGGTGGCATGTGTCCCCATGGGATGACAGTGCAACCCCTCGCAGGCCCACTTGATTTCTCTCTGTGTCCTCTGCAATGTCCTAGGTGGGAAGAGGGGTGTCTTGGTGGCTGTGCTGGGTCAGTGAGGGCTAGAGTAGATGGCCAGGTGTGTGAACAGTGTGCTATGCAGGTGAGGGCGGGGTTGGGGAGGAGTGTCTGCCAGTGCTAGGGTGGGGGGCTTGGCTGGGAAAGGAGGGGCTGGCAGTCTCTGCAGGCTGGAGTATGCATTCCACATGGCAACCATGTCAGAAGCAGCTCCCAGCCAGCCCTGCCATGCAGGCCTCCTGTGGGAGACAGTGGTCACCCTTCTGCTGGACGGGAGGAGGAGGAGGACAGAGGGACCAAGGGCTGGGACATTTTCTCCTGCCAGCAGCAGAAAGGCTCCCTGCCTTCTTCCCAGGCATCTCACACAGAACCGGCCTCCCCACCTCCTGGGTTTTGTGTTTCAGCCAAGCTGCAGGATGTAAGAATGCATTGTCTGCTCGGGGCCCTCCGGTCTGGGAAGATCAGATGAGGAGGTGAAAAACCCAGGCCAGCAGGCAGGGTGCAGGGGACACTCATCTCCCTCTCCATTCCCAGGGAGCACTGCCTGTCTGGGGGTGGGGGTGGGATCTACCTGTGCCAGGGTGGCCAGGACTGGCAAGAGAGGTTGAGAGCTGTGTTCTAGTCTAGGTATCACCTGCCTGCACCCTACTTTTTCATCTGTAGAGTGGGCACTGCACCTATAGGGGTAAGTGTCCAAACCCTACTCATTTGGGAGTTGTGTACCATTCTTATTTATTTTTATTTATTTATTTATTTTGCATTATCTGTATTTATTTATTGGGTAGAGACAGCCAGAAATCGAGAGGGAAGGGGATGATAGAGACGGAGAGAGACAGGGAGGCCTGCGGCACTGCTATACCACTTGCGAAGCTTTCCCCCTGCAGGTGGGGGCTGGGAACTTGAACCTGGCTCCTTGAGCACTGTAACATGTGCACTCAACAAGGTGTGCCACCACCCGGCTCCTTTATTTATTATTTTTAGGATAGCGACAGAAAAACTGAGAGGGGAGGGGGGGAGGGAGAGGGAGAGAGAGAGAGAGAGAGACCTGCAGACCTGCTTCATTGCTTACGATGCTTCCCCCCTGCAAGTAGAGATCAGGGGTTTGAACTGGGTCCTTGCACATGTACACACAACAGGGTGCATCACCACCAGGCCCTGCCCTTCTTTCACAAAGCTTCAAAAGGGGGTCTTGGTGCCATCCCCTTGTTTTGGGAGGATACTGGACACCGAGCCGACTGTCCTAAGTGCCCCTGGATAGGGTAGCTGCTTTGGGCTGAAGGACAAGAGCATAGCCATCCGTCTTCACCCTTCCCCACTCCCATATAGATGCTTGTCTGCAGACCAAGGGGGAAGTTGCAAGAATGGTTGGGGCTCTGTGCAGAGCTCCTACTGCTGTTGCTGACTTAATTAATCGAGTTTGGATTAAACCTCCCTTGGCGGCTTGCCTCGGTGCTCATCGATTGCTTTGTTCTGGCCGAGTGTCTAGGGTGCAGGTCTGCACTCTGCCCTGCTAGGGAGGCCCTTGGTGTGTGTGGGGGCACCTGGTTGTGGGGGCACTCTGGGTTCATCCACAGTGCCTCCTGAGAGAGATGTTTGGTAGGGAGTATGTATGCTTCCCCAGACTCCACTGCTTTGGGTCTCATTTTCAGGGGACCCCAGTGGGATTCATGGGGCTCTCAGTTTTTGGTTTCTGGGAACCCCTGAACTCTGGTTGGCTGAGCCTTTGATGGGATGGAGATCGCCCTCCCAGCCCGGGGGTGCGCCTGGGTGCCTCTTGGGAGTTGCCTGACCTCCTTCCTCCTTTCCAGGCCCTCTGAGGGGCAGCCGCTTCCCACGCTTGGGGTGGGGCATTGCCAGCATGGTGGGGCCACAGTGCCTTCGGAGATCATTGTTTTTCACCCCCCTGCAGTGGGAAAGGTGGCTTCCAGGGACAGGTTCCAGTCCCCCACACAAAGGGCTTCCCCGGAGCCAGGGAAGGAAGTGCATTTCCCACACTTCCTCTTCCCAGCGTATTTTAAACCTTCTGAGGATACAATTTGGGAAAAAGAATCAGGACAAAAGACCCTGGGAGTAACTGCTAAAGACTCAGCAGTGTGTCTCTTCCTCTGCTTTCTGGTCTGGAATGCCACTGTTGTTTGGGGCTGGGGTTTGTCTCTTCTGGACAGCCCCTCCTGGGCCTCCCCCCCCCCCCCCCCCGCGCCCCTACAGCCCTGACAGTTCTCTGAAGCTCCTAGCCTGGAGTTCTAGTGCTGCCCCAACCCAGTGTCTGTAGAAGCCAGAGGGAGACCACAGCTCTGTCCGTGCTGCACTCACTTCCTGAGGCCACAACCCATACAGGGCGAGCACACACTGGGCCACCTGACCCTCACAGTGGGAGGGGGTTGGAAGTGACAGAGGAGGAAAGGGCTATGGTCTGGGTCCTCAGGGAGCACTCAGTGTCACTGGGGGGACCTGGCTCACACAGGTGTGTGGGCAAAGGTGCCTGTTTGAAAAGGATCCAGGGACTGTTCATGCTGTGACTCTTTGGGAGGCTTTGGAGAGGTGGCAGCAAGGAGCGCTGAGGAATTCTCAGATACCTACTGCTCCTATCTCCTAGGGCTTTGTCCCCCTTGGAAAAGGACCAAAGGAAGGGCCAGTTGGTGGCACACCTGATTAAGTGCACATACTACTATACACAGCAGCTAGGTTTGAACCCCTGATCCCCACCTGCAGGTGGTGGGTGTTTCACAAGCTGTGAAGCAGTTCTGCAGATGTCTTTCTTTCTTCCTATCTCCCTTCTTAATTTCTCTCTGTCCTGTCAAAACAAGAAGGGGGAAAAATCAGAAAAAATGACCATAGGGAGCAGTGGATTCATCATGCAAGGCATATGCCCTAGTGACAACCCTAGTGGTAATTAAGGAAGGAAGGAAGGAAGGAAGGAAGGAAAGAAAGAAAGAAAGAAAGAAAGAAAGAAAGAAAGAAAGAAAGAAGGGACCACAGGACCCTACATGGGACACAGGGGACAGTCAAGAGCATGGAGCCCCTGCACCCCCACCTGCTAGATACATACTATCCTATAGCAGCCCTCACTTCTGGTAGGGAGTATACCCCCTGTTAGGGACACAGACTTTTGTGTAAGAGAGGGGCTGAGGAGCGAGGACTATCTCCTGGGTGTTGAATAGGGACAGGGTGAGTGCCAGGGGTCCTTCTCTGGGTCAGGAGCCTGATTGCCTGCCTAGTCTGCTCTCTCTCCCCCTTCAAGAAATAGAGGGGACCACAAGCCTCCCCCCGGCCTGCCAGCTACTCCTCCACTCTGGGCTAGTGCCTCTGTTGCCCCAACTAAGGGTCTCCATGGGCCTGGCCAGCTACTGGTCTTGTGCCTGGACCTTGGTTTGGATGCAAGGCAACAGGCCTTTGTGAGCCTGTGCTTAGGACCAGGCTGCAGGTGGAGTGTGGGTGACTGTGCTATGACTGCCCCTGCCCCCACCAGGAGGCATGCTCTCCTACTGTACAGAGAGGCATGAAGGGAAGTAGCTATTGAAGGAAGGGTCTTCTGGGCAGGTCTGGGATGCTGATGAAGGAGGTGGCCCCAGGTTCTGTCTATGCCTCTGGGGAACAGGCAGCTTGGGGGTGGATATTTGGGGAGGAGAGAGCCCCCTTTAGTGTCCTGAGGGTAGGGGAAACTTTGCTCTTAGCCTTAACCGGAAAGCAAGTGGGTGCCACAGTGAGGGCCTGCATGTGGGGGCAGGTGGTGGGGTGTCCTCCTTAGCCACCACGCCGGGGACATGCACAGCCAACTCTTGACGAGCGTGGCTACTAACAGCAGCCTCTCTGGTCACCATTAGCAGGGCAGCTGCCCAGGCATGGTGTGAGGGGCCAGAGCCATGCAGGGCTGCTGTTTCTGTGTTGGGGGGATTCCTGGTCCCTTTCAGCATGGAGCATTTAGCACTACCATGCTCTTTACTGGTTGAGTCCAGAGCACCTTCCTTAGGTGCACCTGGCCTGGCACAGGAAACACTTCCCAGGACATGCCCCATAAGTCACTCAGGAATCAAATCCAGAGTAGCCCAGAGTTGAAGTTCCCCAGACCAAATAGGCCACTGTGTGCTCTCTGGGCCTCTGAGCACACCCTGTGCCCTGCTGTGCTCATGGGATGCTGAGGCCCAGGTGGGCAGCAGGTGAGCAGTGCTCATTGTGTCCACACAGGGTGGAAGGCCCCTCCCCAGTGTCTCCAGATTTCTCCCGTAGGTGGAGGGAAGGATGCCACATCACTGGCCACCAGCTGCCAGGTTGCGGGGCCCCTTCCACTGAGCTCTGCTCTGCCCCATGCAGTCTTGAGGAAAAAGCTGACTAAATGACTCCTCACTGGCTCAGCCCCCACCCCAAACTCTGTGCTGGGGCAGAGGGAGCTGTCATCTGTCCCCTGGGGGTAGCAGATGGTCGCTTACTTAGAAAGGGAAACAGCACAATTTAGAATTCGTCCTGGGTGAAAGGTCGCGGCAACATCTGCCTCTGGATGCTTTCTGGAGTCACATTTCTATGGAGTGCTGGAGGGGGAGGGCAGGACCCGGCACAGTGGAAATATTGAAGCCAGGACAAAGCAGGCCCGCGGCTGTGGAACGGGCACAGAGACACCACGCGCACACCCAGGGCCGCTGCTGCCAAAACAGGCCCTTCCTGCCCCACACCCACCTGTCACTCACCTGCTGGCCTGGACTCTGCTTTCATGGGAAGGGAGAGAAGGCAGGTGCATGCTGGGGTGACCACCTGTGGGAAGGGACCACAATGTGGTCATTGGGGTCTCGGCAAGGCCCTAACCTGGACACTCTGGAAAGTCCCTATTTTGGAGGCAAATGTTGAGTGTAACCCCTCAGCAAGTTGAGGTGCTCATTGCCACCAGGATCCTCCCCTCCCCATGCCATCACTAGACCAGGTGTCAAGGACAAAATGGCCTTGAGGGGGCTTGGTGACAGGCTGGATCTGGCCATAGTGTCTCCCTTTTTCTCAGGGAAGTCCAGATGCCACTGTCAGAGGAGGGGACAGGTGTCTGTCCCAAGAGTGACACCTTGGCTAACCTGGGGAGGAGATGAAACATGGGCTGGACTCTTTGCCCAGGCCCTGCTGAACCTTGCATCTGGTGCTTCTTGGCCAGGGGCTTCCCCTGGTTGCCTCTGTCCCTCCACTGGCTTGGTGGGTGGGTGGCTGTGTCCAAGCCCCGCCCGCCTGCCCGCCTGCCTGCCCAGGAAGCATGCCTTCACGGTGTTGTCCGCCGCCAGGCCTGCTAGCTTGGGGAGACAATGGGCCCACTCAGCTGCCACCCTCCCCAAGGAGGAGCCTCCCGGACTCCTGCCCCACCCGCGGGGGTTGGCTGCTCTCCGCTCCCGGGCCACTCCCGGGCAGGAGCAGCTGCTGCTGGCTCCCCAGCCATGGGCGCACCTGCTCCAAGCTGCCCTTTGTCCGAACTATGGAGGCCTGATTTCTTGGGTGGGGTGAGGCTGCCCGTCATGGTCAGCCTGGTCATCACTCTGTGATGCACTGGGCTGAGGCAGACCCTCTCTTCTGTTCCCAGGGACACTTTTGCATGGCCACAGGCTCCACTGTGGTGTGGTGGGTTCTTTGTCCTACTAGGAGATACCTGGTAGCATAGTGGTGGCAGTGACAAACCTAGTTAGGAGAAGGCTGACATTTGGTAGCCTATGTAATTTCCTGCAAAGCCATAGGCTAGGACCCTGCCCTGCCTTGCCCTCTCAGGTGGCTTCCCATCCCTGGGACCCCTCCCCCCAGGAGTGGACAGGACAGGCTCTCGCCAGCTTTGATGACCAAGTGCTCTGTCCAGCACCCACCGCCTAGCTGCTGTGCCAGTGGCTGGGAAAGACAAGGGCCTTTTCTCTGACTGGGAGTGGTGGCCAGGGCCTCTTGACAATGGGGGGCATTGAGGGGTTGGAGGAGGAGCCTCCTCTGCCCACACAGGCCCCACCCCCAGCTCTCTGGGTTCCCAGCTCCGCCCCTGCCAGCTCTGGGTAGCATGTAACTGAATCTGAATCCCTAGACTCCCCCATGTGGCCTCCTGGGAGCCTGGGGTGCTGGGGAGGCAGGTGTGGACACGGGCCTGAGGGGCCTGAGCAGTAGGGACACACTCCCGGGCCTCCCCTTTCCCAGGCTGACTGGTCCTGAGTTACCTCCCCTGGGCCCCCTTCCCCTGGCAGGGGGCGGGGTAGGCATTTGTTTTCTTTAGACCAGTTGCTTTGGGACTTTTGGCTTCAAGCAACAGATGGTGGGCCAGAGTGGCCATTTTGCGTCTCCCGTGTGCCCTCCCCACGCCGTGGCCACAGAGCAAAGCTGTCATGGGAGACAGATTCCTTCTGGGCTGCAGGGACAGCTGCTGAGAAATGCACAGAGGAACACCCCCACCCCAGCTCCCGCCCCACAGGCAGCCCCTGAGGGGATGTGCCTCTTCTGGCATCACCCATGCCTCTTTGATCTTGACCCCTGGAGCAGGCAATAGGCAGGGGAGGGCTGGCATCCATGGGGCAGTGACTCTGTGTAAAGACTGGCAGTGGACTGCTGCTCTTGGGTGGACTCTGCAAGGAAGGTTGTTCCCTGCTTCATAGACACCCCCCCTTCCATCCAGGGCTCAGCTGTTCCCACTCACTGCCACCAGGTGGGAGAAGACCCTGCCCAGCCAGTGCCCTGAGCTGTGAGTGCTTCATTGGTCTGCCCTCCCAGGTCACTGCCGGGAAGGCCACCCTGGTACAGCTCCTGTTCTGCCTCAGAGGCTTAGCTGCTGGGAAGGGCAATGCCTGGCTGGTCCCACAGCCTTTCCTGAGCTTTTCCCATGGGCACAAGGACAATTTATGGCCCTGCCACTGGAAAGGGGGCCAACAGGTGTCTAAGATGAGTTGGAGGGTCTCCCTGCAGGGAGCAGGGAACCAGGCTTGGGTGGTGGGGGTTAGGGCGGCTGGTTGCCCCTCCAGCTCCTGGAGGCTTATCTGAGCCTGTGCAGCAGCTGTGAGAGGAGACAGATCTTCCATCCCAGCCACCTGGGCCAAGCCTCAGGGCGGGAAGTAGCTGGTTGCAGCTCCTTAATGCCTCCTGGCAGGCTATCCCATAGACTTCCCAAAAAAGGGAATTTGTCTTGCCTGGCAGGGGGGGCGCCCCAACTCCCTCCTCCTGATAGGCCCCAACTGAAAGAATTTTAGGCTGAAAAGAAAATGAGAAGCAAATCCCTCCTTTGCATTGCATAGTTGCTGTTGTATTTTGAAAGAAGTGGGGGGAAAAAAAAACAAAAAAACCATGAACTCTTTTATGAACCATGAACCACATACTGCATATTCATGACTGAAAAGCCGCAGAAGAAAAAAAAAAAACTGTTAGGCCCCAAAGCAAAGATTTTACAGAACTCTATCTCCTCTCCACCGCCCAGGAACATCCAGGGCAGATGCATGTTCCCCTATGGGTTATAAATCCTACCCATGTTCTGCAGGTCTGTCTTGACCTCGTCCTCCCTTGTCCCTGGACCTGTGCTGGCTGACCAGAGGTGGGGTGAGCCCTGGGACTATCTGGCTCCCCAATTACAAGAGTCATTTCTTTTATTAATTGAAGTGGAACTTGTCAGTATAAAATCAACCATTCTCAGCAGTCCAGGAGGTGGTGCAGTAAAGAGTGTTGGAATCTCAAGCATGAGGTCCTGATTTCAGTCCTAGGCATCACACGTACCAGCATGATGCTCTGATTTGTGTTCTCTCTGTGTGTGTGTGTGTGTGTGTGTGTGTGTGTGTGTGTTTTAATATTTTATTTTTGTATAGAGACAGAGAAAGTTTTAGAGAGAGGGAGAGAGGCACCTGTACCACTGCTTTACCACTTGTGAAGCTTCCCCCCTGCAAGTAGGAACTGGGGGCTTGAACCCGGGTCCTCGTGCATTATAGCAAGCATGCTCTATTGGATGTGTCACCATATGGCCCCTCCTCTGATTTTCTCTCTCTCCCTCATTAGCAGTAAAGTAATTTTAAAAGATAAAAAATAAAAACATCCATTTTCCAGTGTACGGCTTAGTGCTACCTGTGTTCCAGTGCTGTTTCAAGGCCTCTGCCCTAACCTGATCTTCCCCCACCCGCCAACTGGCCAGGCTGGGGTGAGCCCTGAGGGGGCCCTGCTGCCATGGCAGGCTCAGATAGGCTCCGGTGGAACTGACCCTGTTCCGTGTCTTCACAGCTGCAGCAGTGCCTTTGCAGGCCATCGATGCCAGGCACCCAACCCATGCCTTAGTGCACCCTGCAAAAATGCAGGCACCTGCCACGCCATGGACCATGGAGGCCTGGTGGACTACACTTGCAGCTGCCGTGTGGGCTTCTCTGGGCCCCTCTGCCTGATGCCCCAAGACAATGCCTGCCTGACCAATCCTTGTCGCAATGGCGGCACCTGTGACCTGCTCACACTCACTGACTACAAGTGCCGGTGCCCACCAGGCTGGTCAGGTGAGGGTACACTGGGCTCAGAGGGGGTGGGGGTGAAGAGATCAAGCATCCCAGGTGCTTGTGAAGAGGTGAACTGCCCACATCACCAGTGTGCTTAGTGACTCCCAGACTGGGAAGGGGTTTGGAAAAGGGCTTCTGTGATACAGAAATAGGTCAGAGCTCCCCTCCCAAGTTCCAGGGCCCCTTTACCTTCACTTGGTGCCTCTGATCAAAGGACAAACCATGTCCAGAGTTGGTCTTTCTCTCCTCCCCTGGAAGAGCATAGGCCTCCGTTAGGAACCTGGCTGCAGGTGCTCTGGAAACAGGAGGAGGAGCTACAGTGTCGAGGATGGCAGGGAGGGGGTGGTGGTACACCTGGTTAAGCACACACTTTACCATGTGCAAGGGCCCTTACCATGTGGTTTGAGCCCCTGCCCCCCACTTGCGGGGGGGGGGGAAACTTCACAGTCAGTGAAGCAAGTATGCGGGTATGTTTTTATCTCCTCCTCCTCCCCTCTCAAATTCTCTGATTTAAAAAAAAAAAAAAGGTTGCTTGGAGCATGAATTCATCATGCAGGCACTGAGTCCCAGCAATAACCCTGGTGGCAATTCAAAAATTAAAAAAGAAAGAAAGATGACAGGGCTCTGGAGCATAGAGCCAGGGCCAACCTCTCATGGTGCCTGAAGGTAGCACCCTCTGGATCTGAGGGAGTCCCATGTGACTATTGCCTCTGCCCTCATCCCACAGGGAAGACATGCCAGCAGGCAGATGCGTGTGCCTCTAACCCCTGCGCCAATGGGGGCCAGTGCCTGCCCTTCGAATCCTCGTTCATCTGCAGCTGTCCAACTGGCTTCCACGGCCCCACCTGCCGGCAAGACATCAATGAGTGTGGCCAGACCCCCGGGCCCTGCCGCAATGGTGGCACCTGCTACAACGAGGTGGGCTCCTTCCGCTGTGCCTGCCGGCCCACCCACACCGGCCCCCACTGTGAACTGCCCTATGTGCCCTGCAGCCCCTCACCCTGCCAGAATGGAGGCACCTGCCGGCCCACAGGGGACACCACCCACGAGTGCACCTGCCTGCCAGGTACCGCCTCCAGTTTGGAGAACACATGCTTGGGGTGGCGCCCTGAAGGAGGGTTGGGGTACAGAAATGGAGCATCTATTGTGGGGGGTGTTGGAGCAGGCAGGTTAAAGGGTATGTGTCCCCTGAACTCAGGTGCTCAAAGGTAGCCCTGGCTGGGGTATGTGGGCAGCTCTAAAATGGAGGGTACCTGTCGAAGATGAGTGCCCCTTCACAGTCCCCCACTGCCCATTCTGCCCCATGGGGTCTGAGGTGAGCTGGAAAGCTAGCTCCCTGACCACAGTGTGCAAGAGCCCCTGAAGCATCAGGCTTGGGCTCCCTAGTGAATTTGGCTGATTCTCCCTCTGCCTCAGGACTTCCCTGTCTCCTCACCCTGGCCCCGTCTCCTGCCCTCAGTTTTCTGCATAGCAGAGCTAGTTCCAGCCCCTCTAGAGCCTCCACTCCTACAGTTCCCCAGCACCCATGTGCAAGTTGTAAAATCCCCACAGCTTTGGGGAACACTGTCCCCAGTGTCTGGGGCTTCCCCTCCTTCCCAGTGAGGGCTGGGCTCTCCTCTGCCCTTCTTCTTGGGGGGAGGAGAGAGGACAGGCACAACCTCCACACACACCCCAGGGACCTCACTGTCCTTGGTCATGGTTTTTCTTTGAGTAAGTCTTGCTCTAAAAATAAATGGTCTGAGGAAAGGGTCTGACAAGCTCTGTGCCAGCTGTGCCCTGAATTGGTTTGGCTGAATTGGGCCGGAGAGGGTGATGGAGGTACAGTTTGGTGGTGGGTGGCATCACAGGGCACAGCTAACCTCTGAGTGACCCCAGAGTGGCCCTAGCCCCCACACCACCCTGGCCCAGTCCACCCCTGGGAAGAGGAAGTACTGGCGGTCACTGTCCCCAACCCAGGGCCCTGTCACCACAGCAATCACCCTTTCGTGCAGACACTGGGTGCGTGCATTTCCTGCATGTCACTGGGTGCTCCCTGCCACCTCCTCCCCACCAGCACCTCTTGGCTCTGGGGGACTGGGACCAAACCCTCTTGCCAGATCCACCCCAGCTCTGGGTTCCAATGCAAACAACAGTTGTGTGACTTCAGGCTTGGGACCTCACATTTGGCCACATGAGTTAAGAAGGGGCCCCACCAGGGGAGCTGGTGCTGACCCATGAGGGCAGGGAGGGGAGGAGCACTCTCAGTGAGGGCAAGGGCTGCCTAGAGCTCCACCCCAGGGCAGAACAGGAGCCTGAGAGACAGGGGAAGGAACAGCATTCCAGCCCACAGCAGAGGTGGGCCCCAAGGTGGGGTGTACTCCCAGATCACTATACTACTAGCATTTTGGCTTTTCTTTACCCCACCCCCCCCTTTTTTTTTTTTTTTTGCTCCAGGGTAGCGGATGAGGCCCAGTCATCTTGGGTCTCTGAGAGCAACAGGGAATCAAGGCGCCGGGAGGGGCATTAATCAGTAACTGGCTGCAGGTTTGGCCGCTGCCAGGCACCCCCTTCTGGGTTGATTATTGAGCCAGCAGCAGTTGGGCAGATTAATAGCTAACTCAGTGGCTGTGGGGTGCTACTTGGAGCCAGAGAGGCTGAGGAAGGGCAGCTGTGTTCCTGGAAGGCGGGTGTCAGGTCTCTGCACCTCCCTGCAGCTCCCCCTCCCATCCTGCTGCCCCACCCTCTCCACATGTGTGCAGCTCCTGAAAAGTGAGCAGTCTGAGGCACCCCACAGAGGGGTGGTGTGGTGAGAGAGCTTCCTGCATGGAGACTGGCCTGCCAGCCACTCCCAGTTACAGGAACCACTGGGAACTCTGTTGCATGGGAAGGATTTTACAACAGAATCTTCTGAGTCCCCATCTGACTCCTTAGAGAGGACTGTGCCACTGGTGGGGTCTGGAATGTGGGGACCTGGCATTGTATACTCCAAGGTGGGGGGCGGCTCTTCATGCAGAGCTGGTATCCAGGCAAAGGCAGCCTGGCCTACAGGAGGGGCTAACCTGTTACTATGTCCTTCTAGGCTTCACTGGCCAGAACTGCGAGGAGAACATTGACGATTGTCCTGGGAACAATTGTAAGAATGGGGGCGCCTGCGTGGATGGTGTCAATACCTACAATTGCCGCTGCCCACCAGAATGGACAGGTGAGGGGGCCTGCCTCACAGGATCCTGAGGCCCTGGGTTCAGTTCCCGGCCCCACTCTATGGCACAGCTGAGTGTTGCTCGATATGCCTTTCTCTCACTCATAAAGATAAATAAGTAAAAATTTTTAAAGAGGCTAGTCAGGATAGAAGGTCTTTTGCAGCTTGCTAGCCACAACAGAGTTGTAACCCCCATCTTGGGGGTGATGGGTAAACGTCCCCCCTTCCCCCAGGGAATCTCTGTCCATGGTTAAAGCATCCATACCCAAGCCTTGTCTGGTGCTTGGAGTGATTCAGGCTGATCAGCTCCCCAAAGGCTTCCTGGTGGTGGAGGCCCAACTCAGTGTCCCGACACTTCAACAGGTCAGTACTGCACTGAGGATGTGGATGAGTGCCAGCTGATGCCCAACTCCTGTCAGAATGGTGGCACCTGCCACAACACCCATGGTGGTTACAACTGTGTGTGCGTCAATGGCTGGACGGGCGAGGACTGCAGCGAGAATATCGATGACTGCGCCAGCGCTGCCTGCTTCCATGGCGCCACCTGCCATGACCGTGTGGCCTCCTTCTATTGCGAGTGTCCACACGGCCGCACCGGTGAGCCCCCAGCCAGGCGGATCAACAGTGACTGTTGTGGTTAAGCCCTAGAACCTGATATAGGCACAGGTTGTGGCCTCTGGGCGCCCTAAGAACAACTGAAAGGGGTCTCTGTAGAACGCAGCAGGGAGGGGCTGGTGATAAGCCCCAAATAGCCTTGCCTAGGGGGTGCTAAATAGGGTTGTGAGAGAGTACTGCAGAGATAGGCTCCCCACTCTGCAGGCCAGGCACGGTTGGACCCCTGCCATGGGTCCTGCTGATCACCGCCCACCCTTGTCTAGGCCTGCTGTGCCACCTCAATGATGCCTGCATCAGTAACCCCTGCAACGAGGGCTCCAACTGTGATACCAACCCCGTCAATGGCAAGGCCATCTGCACCTGCCCCTCAGGCTACACGGGACCTGCCTGCAGCCAGGATGTAGACGAGTGCTCGCTGGGTGCGCAGGGGTCGTGGCCTGGGGGTGGGGAGTGGTCTGGGGCTGCTGTCAGGTGCGCGGACCTGGGGAATTGACTGAAACAGACCCTGCCCTTGGGGGGGCTCCCAGCCTGATGGAGGAGGCAGGTGTTCCCCAAGGTGTTCCAAAATAGGGGTGCTGAGGGTTGCCCCTCATCTTTGCTGCACCCCTACCCCCACAGGTGCCAACCCCTGTGAGCACGCAGGCAAATGCATCAACACCCTGGGCTCCTTCGAGTGCCAGTGTCTACAGGGCTACACGGGTCCCCGCTGCGAGATTGACGTCAACGAGTGTGTCTCCAACCCATGTCAGAATGACGCCACCTGCCTGGACCAGATTGGGGAGTTCCAGTGTATCTGCATGCCTGGTACAGCCACCGGGCCCAGCAGAGTCGGGTTGGGCAGTGGGCAGGACCCTGGCCTTCTGTGCTCAGGGTTGACGGTGTAGGGGCCACAGAGGCTGCTCAGGGCCTGCACCCCTCACAGTACTACCCACCCTTCTCCCCAGGTTATGAGGGTGTGCACTGTGAGGTGAACACGGACGAGTGTGCCAGCAGCCCCTGCCTGCAGAATGGCCGCTGTGTGGACAAGATTAATGAGTTCCACTGCGAGTGCCCCACAGGTGACCCCTGACTACCCACAGTTCCCACTGGGAGGGATGGGCAGGAGCCCTATGTTCCTCTCTGGGTGCTGCTGGACTGGAGAGCAAGAGCCTCTCCTTGGATTGGGTGGGATGTTCTCATGTGTCCTCCAATAGGCAAGGCTGGGCTGGGTCATGGGCCCTACTTTGAACATACTGGCGTAGGGGAGACCTGCTTTGCTACTGGGGTTGCCCTGGAGGGAAGCATGCCTTTGGAGCAGCAGTGTTCCTGTATCCCACCCCCCTACCCCCCACCTTCCAAGGGCCTGTGTGGGGAGAAAGGCTGCCTGAGTTCCCAGGGTGGCTGGCAGGCTCATTGCCAGGGGGCTCTGGGGCTCAGCACTGATCCTGGGGAGGCATTCTGGGTCACATCTTCTGTCCTCCAGAGATGGAGCCATCCCAGACACCAAGCAGGGGACCCCATTCACAGCCGACAGGGCTGTAACCATAGCAACCAGAGTAGGTCCAGAGAAAGGGTGGCCTGCAGCCTGCCTGGGAGAGCGCTGACCCCAAAGGCTGGAGACATGAGGGTGGGGTCCTGAGTCCTGGTCTAAAGTGCACTGGGAGAGAGCCCATTTGGGGTGCCCCCACCCTGGCCTAATTAGGGGAGCCTGTGGGACTGGACTGCCCACATCTGACCCAGGTGCTCCCCGGTTTCAGGCTTCACTGGGCACCTATGCCAGTATGATGTGGATGAGTGTGCCAGCACGCCTTGCAAGAATGGTGCCAAGTGCCTCGACGGGCCCAACACCTACAGCTGTGTGTGCACAGAAGGTGGGCAGCCTGGGGAAGGAGGGAAGCATATGCGGGCTGGGGGACAGGGGACAGGGTCTCCAGACCTGGAGCGGGGGGCAGCCTGCTCTGACCTTGGATATGGGGGCATCCCTCAATGCAAGACCCCTGGCCCCTCCCAATGGGCATGGTCACCCCAGCTTGGCTAGTGGCATGGCCTCCTGAGCCCTTCTCCCACCTGCAGGCTATACAGGGCCCCACTGTGAAGTGGACATCAACGAGTGTGACCCCGACCCCTGCCACTATGGGTCCTGCAAGGATGGGGTGGCCACCTTCACCTGCCTGTGCCGGCCTGGCTACACTGGCCATCACTGCGAGACCAACATCAACGAGTGCCATAGCCAACCCTGCCGCCACGGGGGCACCTGCCAGGATCGCGACAATGCTTACCTGTGCTTCTGCCTGAAGGGGACCACAGGTGCCGGGGGGTGCGGGGGCAGGAGGGCAGTGGGCTGGGTGTGGGACACAGGAGCTGACCCCCCATTTTGCTCACTCCAGGCCCCAACTGTGAGATCAACCTGGATGACTGTGCCAGCAACCCCTGTGATGCTGGCACCTGTGTAGACAAGATTGATGGCTATGAGTGTGCGTGTGAGCCAGGCTATACAGGTGAGTGACTCATCCAGGAGAGTGGTCATGGTCCTCTCAGACCAGGCGCAGGTCTTTGAGCTCAGCCTCAGTCCCTGGGGTGTGGGGATCCCTGGGGATGGGCTGTCACAGATTGCTGCCCAGGACCCAGCCACTAGATAGCCAGCCTTGACCACCTGCTGGCAGAGATCATGAAAGGACTTGGTCTCAGGTCAGCACCAGGATGGGCCTCCCTGGCCCTTTGTCCCTGGTCAGAGCCAGCCCAGCAGGGGAAAATTCTCTGGCCTCCTGGACTCATCTGGAAGCTGGGACTGTGAGATCACTCTGCCCACATAGCATGCTGCCAGTTAGAATGGACCCAGGAGAGGACTCAGTTATCATTTCTGGCTTCCCAGAAGGGAAACTGAGGTTCAGAGGGGTGGGAACCTGCCTATGGAGATCCCTCTTAGTCCTCCAAAAGCCAGGCTCTGGGCACCATGTCTGAGCACACCTCCACCCCCAACCCCCGCAGGGAGTATGTGTAACATAAACATTGACGAGTGTGCAGGCAACCCCTGCCACAACGGAGGCACCTGCGAAGATGGTATCAACAGCTTCACCTGCCGCTGCCCTGAGGGCTACCACGACCCCACGTGCCTGTCTGAGGTCAACGAGTGCAGCAGCAACCCCTGCATCCACGGTGTCTGCAAGGACAGCCTCAATGGGTATGGGGTGCCATCTGGGTGTATCCACACTTGGGAGAGCCAGGAGGAGGGCAAGTGTTGGTGCAAGGGAGCTGGCCCCACCAGGCGTTGAGGCCCTTGCATGAGCCTGGCACAAGCAGAGGTTCCACCCGGACCCCATAGATAGATCCTCCCCAGGACAGATGTGCTCACTGCCTGGGTCCACAGGAACTTGTGAGCCTCAGTGTTGTCTCAAGAAAATGGCACCATCTCATGTGTCTGGGACATGATAAAACAAGGACAGGGTGGCTTTTGTCACACTCTTGGAGCAACCCCGGAGCCATAGACTAAAAGGGGACCTCTCATCACCCTTGACAGGCCCCTTTCTTCCACACTGGGTTGTATAAAGAGGTCGTCTCAGCGCTTCAACTGATGAAGCAGGGTGCAAGGGAACAGCCATAGGATGCAGAGATGGAACACGCAGGCCACCCCCAGCTCCTAAGGAGGGGAGGATGCTGGAGGCAGAAGCAATCCTAGTGGCTTGGTGAATTAAGAGACCAGGAGGGCAGCACTGCAGAGCACGGGAGTCCTGCACCCCCACACCTTGCACTGTACACCTCTGCCTCCTGGTTGTACTCGAGTTACAGAAGGAGAGAGGAAAAGAGACATCTGTAGCATTGTTCCACCACTCGTGAACATGTGGGGACTGGGTGCTTAAACTTACGTTCTCACACATGACAATATATGCACTCCACTTGGTGCACCACTCCTCAGCCCTGAGCTACATTCTTTTTTTTTTTTTTAACAAACTATGAGCCTAGTGGGTAAATGCAGTCTTGGATTCTGTGAGCTGATCTAGCAAGGGGTCTTAGGGGCCTCAGTGGATCATTGGCCAGAAGTCCAGAGGACCATCTAGGTCTTCATTGTCATCTGAAGTGGGGCCAGCTGTGGTACAGAGCCCTTTCAGGGAGGTCCAGGCCCAGGCCCCTCTACCTCTCCCTCCCACAGCAAGTACAGACCCTTGGGGGCATGCTGACCCCCTCTGGCTCAGCACACATTTCTTCCTGGGTACTGGGAGACAAAGCAGGGCATGGGGTAGTGGTATGAGAATGGAATTGTGAGAGGGGTGTGACTAGAGTCAGAGAGCCCCAAAGGGTTCAGGTAGAGAGGACACAGGACTCCTGGGGTCTCTGGTGTGTGCCCCATGATGGTCTGTCTAGATGGGGCCATAGGTAGGGTCAGTGGACCCATGGTCTGGCTTTGCAGAGAGGGTTTTGCTCTGGTCTAGAACACACAGCAAGTTAGTAGTGGAGGGTCTTGTGATGCTGGGATGCCACCACTAGCATTTCAGTCCACTGCCCCAGTATGAACAGCCAGGACCCAGAGTGGGGACCCCACCATAAAGGACTGAACAGGTCATAGTGGGGCCAGCATTCCCCTGCCATCAGCTACAGGAAGGTGGTGGAGGCCTGAGTGCCCACCACACAGGTCCATGCCTGAACTTCAGTGTGGTCCCCTCTGTAGATACAAGTGTGACTGCGACCCAGGCTGGAGTGGAGCCAACTGTGATGTTAACAACAATGAGTGTGAGTCCAACCCCTGTGCCAACGGTGGGACCTGCCGGGACATGACCAGCGGCTATGTGTGCACATGCCGGGAGGGCTTCAGCGGTGAGTGGGGTGAAGTAACCCTTGTGTGGGAAAGCCCAGGCCCACGCCCCTCTGCCTCTCCCTCCCACAGCAAGTGCAGACCCCTGGGGCCATGCTGACTGCCTGGCTCAGCACATGTTTCTTCCTGTGTATTGGGAGCCAAAGCGGGGCCTGCGCAGGCAGTACAGTGGGAGACCCTCCCTGAGCCTGGTTTCTGGTGGACACCTTGCCTGCTGTCTGTCTGCAGGCCCCAACTGCCAGACCAACATCAATGAATGTGCCTCCAACCCATGTCTGAACCAGGGCACCTGCATCGATGACGTGGCGGGGTACAAGTGCAACTGCCCTCTGCCCTACACAGGTGGGCAGGGCCTGCTGGGAGGGAGGGTTCCTGCTGGGGTTCAGAGGGTGGGCAGCCTTGTGGTGCCGTATCCCCTGGGTTTCCAGATGGTACCTCGGTACCTCACTGCGTTTGAGGTCTGAGGCCTGCTCAGGTCTTGCCCTGCAGGCACCTGCAAGCAAGAATTCAGGGAAGAAAAGCTTAGTATTGTAGCTGGCCTTCAGGGGTGAGGAACTAGCACCCTCTGGCAGAGCCGGAGCTGGCTTGGGCTGCTGGCCTCCCAGGGCCCCAGATCACCCTCCCCATCCAAGGGCCCGGCCTGAGGGATTCCTTTGACGCAGTCCTCTTTGTGTGAGGGAACAAGGCGCCCTCTGTTCTGCTGAACAGAAGTGGGAGACGGGTCCCGGGCAGCCCGGCTTCTGCCGTCAGCCTGGCCAAGGGGATCATGGGAAGTGTTCCCCCTGGAGAAGGCATTTGTAAAGTGTTAAAGAAAAAAGAAAGCCCATAACAACTAAAGGTTGCCCGCCTTCCTTGGGAACACAGGCAGGGGGCGCTACCCTGAGGAGACCCAGATGGGAGGGGTGGTGTCCTGACTCGTGGCTGTGGCTTCCCAGCAGTATTTTCTTGACCTGAGTGAGGGCCATGGATTTTTCTCTCCTGCATTAGCCATGAGCCCTGCCCCCACACCTCGCCTCTGCGCCCAGGCGCACCCAGGTCCCCCCTGACATGTTCATATCTGAGGCCGGAGAGCCTGGTGGGGAGGAGCCGGCCTGTGCTGACCCGCTTCCCGTCTGCCTGCTTCCTGCTTCCCTTTGCACAATTGTCGGAAACTCTGGCGAATTTCCTGCCGGCCCAGGTCACCGTGGAAACCTCTAGAAAGAAAGGCCCTGGAAAATTGCACCAGCAGGCCAGGGAGATAATGGGCAACAGGGAAGATAACGCTTCCTTGCTTCCTCAGGAATCAACCCCCAGGCTGTAAACAGGAAGACTGTCGTGGGGCTTGTGGGGAGAGACACCCCAATTACACATAGCCTCTGCCCCAGAGTGCTGACACCCAGTCTATACTCCCCGATAAGCAGGGCGTCCTCGGGGCTGGCAGGTCCTGGAAAGGATGTTGGGCTTGCCTTCCTAGCACTGTGGATGGTGGCCTTGTGACTCAGAGGTCCCTGGGGGTAAGGCTTCAGCTGCCTCCTGAAGCCCCAGAGGAGCCAGGGTAGTTTTTAGGTCCAGGCATTCATCTGGTTTGTCTTAGCCATACACCCTCCACCACACACACAGTTTAGATTCTGACTCCCCACATGGTCTACCAGTGTTTTGCTGCATGCTTTCTCCCACGCCCCCACCCCCCCACCCCGCCCACAAACACACACACAGGGTTAAAATAGCTCTGACAGCAGAATACCCCGCAGACGATGGACAAAGTACCTTGGCTGTGTGTAGGGTGTGTCAAATCCCTGGGCCAGGCTCCCTGGTCTCACCACAAATCCCCCCCCAACTCCCCTGGCAGGAGCCACATGTGAGGTGCTGTTGGCCCCATGTGCCCCCGACCCCTGCAGAAATGGTGGCCAGTGCCAGGAGTCCGAGGACTATGAGAGCTTTTCCTGTGTGTGCCCTGCAGGCTGGCAAGGTAAGACCACTGCTCCCTGAAACCCTCACTGGGTCAGTGCCAGGATGGGCAGGAGAGCAGGGGCTCAGGGTGGGGGGGGGGTGGTAAGCACCTTTCCCCCACACATTGGAAATGAGCAGAACCTCTGCCTGACCAGAGTTCCTGTCACCTGTTTGCCCCCAAATTGGACCTGGGCAAGTGGAACTGCACTCCTGTCCCCAGGAGTCCTCAGCGAACCTCCTTGGGGCTGTGGAGACTCCAGTGTGGGGCTGAAGTGAGGAGAGGCCTAGAGGGTAGAGCTAACTGCTACCCCACCCCACAGGGCAAACCTGTGACGTGGACATCAATGAGTGTGTCAAGAGCCCCTGCCGCCATGCCGCCTCCTGCCAGAATACCAATGGCGGCTACCGCTGCCACTGCCTGGCCGGCTACACAGGGCGCAACTGTGAGACGGACATCGACGACTGTAGGCCCAGTGAGTGGACCCAGGCTTACCCACCTTTGGGTGCTGAGGCTTGCAGCAGCTCATCAGGATTATGTGGGAGCATAGATATGGAAGCAGCAAGGTTGTTGGCTTTGTCCATTGGGCTCAGCCCAGGAGGGAGGCCAGGCTCCATGCTGGAGGGAGCATTAGGGTTGGCATTGCTTATGGAGCACCACTGTGGACTGTGGGTCTTGTGTGAACATGCAAGATGGTTCCAGGAGCTTTAGGGCCAGATGTCCTGGCATCTCCCATATCTCAGAGCCCAGTCCAATCCACTGTAGCTCTTGTGAATCCTTGCCAGGACTGCATGCTCTCTCCTACTCTGTAGCCTGAGGGGCACAGATCCCCAACAAGAGATGTGCAGGCATGGCTCTGCCTACTACTGGGCACTGGCCAGCTTCCATCTCCCCCTGACTGCTCGCCCCCCCACCCCAGACCCCTGCCACAATGGCGGCTCCTGCACTGATGGCATAAACACGGCCTTCTGCGACTGCCTGCCTGGCTTCCAGGGTGCCTTCTGTGAGGAGGACATCAACGAATGTGCCAGTAACCCCTGCCGCAATGGTGCCAACTGCACTGACTGTGTGGACAGCTATACCTGCACCTGCCCCCTGGGCTTTAGCGGCATACACTGTGAGAACAACACGCCCGACTGCACGGAAAGGTGAGCAGGGCTGCAGCACGGGCAGGTGTGCAGGTGCGGCCCGGCCAGGGATGGGGGAGGTAGATGGACAGTGTCTGGCTCCTGCCACTTCAGGCAGGTGTTCACCCAGGTATCACTAGGCGTTGGCTGAGTTCAGTCACCCGCTGTCCAGTATCTGTGGCGCTCCTCCTCAAAAGGCCATTCATTGTCCACTGACCAATGTGAGTTAGAACCAGAAGTGCAGGCAGTTGCTCCTGAAAATATGCTGCCTTTCTTTCTGTCAGACAATAAGAAATTTATAACCACCTATCCTCCCACCCTCCTTTTTTTTTTTTTTTTTTATTTGGCTGCCAGGAAGCTCATTATTAGATATCATTCTTGCCCCCTGGTTCCTGACATAAATCTTTCCCCATGTTCTGTGCAGGTTTCTGGTGTCTCCTTTATATTTTTGGCTTAACTACTGTGTTCTAGGTGTGCTATAAAGATTGTCTCAGTGTGGCTTACAAAGAGGAGAGATGAGAGTTGGAGAGACATTGCAGTGGTTACATACTAGACTTGCATGCCTAAGGCCTCAAGTTCAATCCCTGGTATCACCACTACCACTTGCCAGAACTGAGCAGTGCTCTGGATTCTCCTGTGAAAATAAATAAAAAGTAAATTATATGTATATGTGTATATATGGCAAAGGAAGGGGTTGTGACATAGTGTGAGGGTCTGAGGTTCCTGTGGTTAGCTAGGCTACTTCCAACCTGCTCTGGCCATCAGACCCATCTGGCCAGTCAGTGAAAGGGGTAATGTGAGTGTGGGGTCCTGCTTGGGCAGTGCCCTGTGCCCCGACTCAACCTCCCTCTCTGCTGCCTATCCACCTCTAGCTCCTGCTTCAATGGTGGCACCTGTGTGGATGGCATCAACTCTTTCACATGCCTGTGCCCACCTGGCTTCACGGGCAGCTACTGCCAGCATGACATCAATGAGTGTGACTCCAGGCCCTGTCTGCATGGTGGAACCTGCCAGGATAGCTATGGCACCTACAAGTGCACCTGTCCGCAGGGCTACACTGGCCTCAATTGCCAGGTGAGAGAGCAGACTGCAGATGCCAGGGGGAACATTGGCCTGAGTCAGCTGGTGCCTGCTACCCTGCTGGGCTGCTTCATGTTATGGGACAGCGGTGGGGGGAGGAGGATTGGGCTAACTTCATCACATGGCACCTGTGATTCTGTATGGCCAGCCTAGTGCCCTGTTCTGATTTAGGAGCTGCCATTTGAGTCGTCAGAGTGAATGGGGCATCCCTGCTCCCAAGTAAAGTTATACAGCCAGACAAGGGCAGGTAGTGTTTGTGAAGAATTTACACAGGAGTAGTCAGGCTTTCTCTCCACTGATGATTCCCACTTAATGGCAGTGGTTAGAATGACTCAACCAGGGAGTCGGGCGGTAGCGCAGTGGGTTAAGTGCACGTGGCGCGAAGCGCAAGAACTGGTGTAAGGACCCTGGTTCGAGCCACCGGCTCCCCGCCTGAAGGGGAGTTGCTTCTCAGGCGGTGAAACAGGTCTGCAGGTGTCTTTCTCTTCCCCTCTCTGTCTTCCCCTCCTCTCGCCATTTCTCTCTGTCCTATCTAACAATGACGACATCAATAACAACAACAATAATAACTACAACAATAAAAACAACAAGGACAACAAAAGGGAAAATAAATATTTAAAAAAAAATTTAAAAAAAGAAAGACTCACCCAAGATGTTCACTTCTGTGGCAGCCAGTGGCCTGGCACTGCTATATGCCAGAGAGCCCTGCCCAGTCCCCTGACCTATTCCCAGAAGTCAGTTGGGGTCTCAGCTCCCCTGTGCTGGAGGTTCTGGGGAGCACGCATCCACCCTGTGGGTGAGCTGGCTATGGCAGGAGAGTGAGTGGCTTGTCATTCCCAGAATCTTGTGCGCTGGTGTGACTCCTCACCCTGCAAGAATGGCGGCAAGTGCTGGCAGACCAAAACGCTGTACCGCTGTGAGTGCCCCGGAGGCTGGACTGGCCTCTACTGTGATGTGCCCAGCGTGTCCTGTGAGGAGGCTGCGCAGCAGCGAGGTAACCCCGAGTTCCTACCAGCCCCATGTCCCATGACCAGCCGCTGCCACCCACACTGTGCTGCCTGGGACCAGATGGGCTGGGTTCACCCCTTTTATACTGCGCCCCACAGCCATCAATGTCACCCAGCTGTGCCGGAATGGTGGGCTCTGCATGAATGCTGGCAACACACACCACTGCCGCTGTCAGGCTGGCTACACAGGCAGCTACTGCGAGGACCAGGTGGATGAGTGCTCCCCCAGCCCCTGCCAGAACGGAGCTACCTGCACTGACTACCCTGGTGGCTATTCCTGCGAGGTGGGGGCCTGTCTCTTGGGGGCAGGGAATGTCTGTTAGCTTCAGGGAAGACTATACCCAACAGATGGCAGATAGCATTTAGTTCCATTAAAGGAGGGCAGGGCAGTCAGGGAAGACTCTCTGTAAGAGATGTCCTTTGAGGATCCTGGAAAGGGAGAATGCACTGAGATGTAGGACAGAACTTAAGTTCTCCCAATATTGTCTGATCTCAGTTGCCAATTACCTGGAGATTCCCTTTGAGTTTCTCAGGATGAAGCCTGCCCTCCCCCTATACACACACACACACACACACACACATAGTGTGGACAGTGATTTAGCTTTCTGCCGTCAAATGCTCTACCACTGAGCGATACCCCCCTATTTAGCTTTCTGAACTCTCCCCAAGGCTAGCAGGCAAGTGTTTTCCTCCTAACCAGCCAGGAGTTAGGAACTCAGGACTTTGCTCTTCAGGAGGACAACTCATGTGTCCATCATTCATCCTGTACAGTGGGGTGTGGGGCTCTGACTGCCCACTGATCAGCTCTTCCCCGACAGTGTGTTGCCGGCTACCACGGGGTGAACTGCTCCGAAGAGATCAATGAGTGCCTATCCCACCCTTGCCAGAACGGCGGCACCTGCATCGACCTCACTAATACCTACAAGTGCTCCTGCCCCCGTGGCACACAGGGTAAGGCCACCCCCAGGGCTGGAGGTGAGGGTGATAGGCCTAGCCAGGCCCACCCTCTTTGCCCAGTGGAGGGCCCTGGCAGGTGCAGGCCCTGAGGAGGAGCCTCTGCTCTCAGCAGCATGTGTGCACTGCCACCACGCCCCACATCCTGGCTTCTCTAGTGTCCAGGTGGGCCCAGTCCTGGCCCCTGGTCCAGCAAGTGCCCTGGGAGGAGCAGGCATGCCCTGGAGACAAGGGACTTGTGAGCACAACCCCTGACTGACCGGCCTGCAGGTGTGCACTGTGAGATCAACGTGGATGACTGTAACCCCCCTATCGACCCCATCTCTCGGGGCCCCAAGTGCTTCAACAACGGCACCTGTGTGGATCAGGTGGGTGGCTACAGCTGCACCTGCCCACCGGGCTTCGTGGGTGAGCGCTGCGAGGGTGACGTCAACGAGTGCCTGTCTAATCCCTGCGATGCCCGAGGAACCCAGAACTGCGTGCAGCGCATCAATGACTTCCATTGCGAGTGTCGCGCTGGCCACACGGGTGAGTCCAAGGGACGGGATGCTGCGGGCAGGGGGAGGAGGCGTGGGTTTGGGGGGCCTGGTGCTTTGCCCATAGCGCAGGGATCCCTCATAGCCGCTGTCACCCCAGGACGGCGCTGTGAGTCCATCATCAATGGCTGCAAGGGCAGACCCTGCAAGAATGGTGGCACCTGCGCCGTGGCTTCCAATACAGCTCGAGGATTCATCTGCAAGTGTCCGGCGGTAGGTGTCCAAAGTGTGGTGTGTGTGGTAGGGGTGGACAGCGGGCATATATACACGAGACCCCAGCTCTGCAGTAACTAACCAGTAAATCAAAGGCCGTTCCACCAGGGCAAGCCTGAGGTTGCTCTCCCGACTGGGGATGCTGTGGCACCTCTGTGCCCCGGGTCCCGGCTCTGCCTGAGCCCCCATGCCACCCCTCCCACAGGGATTCGAGGGCGCCACCTGTGAGAATGACGCACGCACCTGCGGCAGCCTGCGCTGCCTCAACGGCGGCACCTGCATCTCAGGACCTCGCAGCCCCACTTGCTTGTGCCTGGGCCCCTTCACTGGCCCTGAGTGTCAGTTCCCCACCAGCAGCCCCTGCCTTGGTAGCAACCCCTGCTACAACCATGGTACCTGTGAGCCCACAACTGAGAGCCCCTTCTACCGCTGCCTGTGTCCCCCCAAGTTCAATGGGCTTCTGTGCCACATCCTGGATTATGGCTTTGGGGGCGGTGCCGGCCGAGACATCCCCCCGCCACAGATCGCTGAGGCCTGCGAGCAGCCCGAGTGCCAGCAGGAGGCGGGCAATAAGGCCTGCGATGTGCAGTGCAACAACCACGCCTGCGGCTGGGACGGTGGTGACTGCTCCCTCAACTTCAATGACCCCTGGCAGAACTGCACGCAGTCCCTGCAGTGCTGGAAGTACTTCAGCGACGGCCGCTGCGACAGCCAGTGCAACACAGCTGGCTGCCTGTTCGACGGCTTCGACTGCCAGCACGTGGAGGGCCAGTGCAAGTAAGGCTGGGGGGCTCCCTCTGCAGCTCATTAGCAGGCCCGGGCTTCAAGGTCCAGAGCCGAGGGTGGGTGGCAAGCTCCTGGTGTGACTCAAGCGTCCCCCACCCCCGCAGCCCCCTGTATGACCAGTACTGCAAGGACCACTTCAGCGATGGCCACTGCGACCAGGGCTGCAATAGTGCCGAGTGTGAGTGGGATGGACTAGACTGTGCGGAACATGTGCCTGAGCGTCTGGCGTCTGGCACGCTAGTGGTGGTGGTGCTGATGCCGCCTGAGCAGCTGCGCAACAACTCCTTCCACTTCCTGCGTGAGCTCAGCCGCCTGCTACACACCAACGTGGTCTTCAAGCGCGACGCCAATGGCCAGCATATGATCTTCCCCTACTATGGCCACGAGGAGGAGCTGCGCAAACACCCCATCAAGCGCTCTGCTGATGGCTGGCCCACGCCCGCCGCCCTCCTGGGCCAGGTCAAGGCCGTACTGCTCCCAGCCACTGACGGCTCGCGCCACCGCCGGGAACTGGACCCCATGGACATCCGAGGGTGAGTGAGCACTGGCGCCTGTTCCTAGGTGCCTC
The DNA here is from genome assembly GCF_950295315.1 of Erinaceus europaeus. Taxonomy (NCBI): domain Eukaryota; kingdom Metazoa; phylum Chordata; class Mammalia; order Eulipotyphla; family Erinaceidae; genus Erinaceus; species Erinaceus europaeus. The sequence continues at coordinate 27,492,542 of NC_080171.1, forward strand.
CCTGGGCCAGACCTCCAGCCTGGATATGAGGGCGTTCTCTCTACTGGAAAGAAAAAGCACCTGCTGTGCAGGAGGACCTGGGATTTCCCTGGGCTCTTGACCTGCTCGGGGCTTGGGGTCAGCTCCCAGGAGAGGAGAAGGAAGGCTCTTGGGTTTGTCCTTTTGGGATGAGAAGTGGGAGTTTTGGGGAAAGGGTAGTGAACTAAGTGCATAGAGCTCTGTGCACAAGAACCCGGGTTCAAGCCACCCCCCCAGCCCCCCACTTGCAGCAGATATGCTTCACAAGTGTTGAAGAAGGTATGCAGGTGTCTATCTCTCTCCCTATCTGTCTCTCCCTCCACTCTCAATTTCTCTCTGTTCTATTGAATAAAATAGAAAAAAGGATAAAATACCTTAGGGAGCAGTGGATTCTTAGTGCCAGCACCAGTCCCCAGTGATAACCCTGGAGGGAAAAGAAAAGAAAAGAAGAGAAGAGAAGAGAAGAGAAGAGAAGAGAAGAGAAGAGAAGAGAAGAGAAGAGAAAAGAAAAGAAAAGAAAAGAAAGTGGAGCTGACAGCTCCCAAGGGAACTACAAAGGATGGTGGGGGCAGAGAGGGGAGCCTGTTGAGTGGTGTCTGCAGTGAGCACTCCATTGTGTTTCCTTGGTGCTGGTGCCAGGCAAGGGCCCCCTGCTTCCCCTTGGTTCTTGCTGGTCATACCCAGTTGCCCCAAGCTGCCCCCCACCCCAAAGTCTGAGAGCATGTCACTGTGTTCCCATGGGAATGATGCCAGGGGTCCAGAGCTGGAGGCAGTTGGGCAAGCAGACTTGGAGCAGCCTCTGACCAAACCCGTGATCGGTCATATCCCCAGGTCCATCGTCTACCTGGAAATTGACAACCGGCAGTGCGTGCAGTCCTCCTCACAGTGCTTCCAGAGCGCCACTGATGTGGCCGCCTTCCTGGGTGCCCTGGCCTCACTGGGCAGCCTCAACATCCCCTACAAGATCGAGGCAGTGCAGAGTGAGTGCTCCCCACCCCTGGGACACACTAGGCAGCTTGTTTTGGAAGACTCCTAGAGGGTGGCAGCTCTTATCTCCCCCCCCCCCCAAGGGCTCTCGTGCCGCCTGCCACCCACAGGTGAGTGTCGAGCTATCTGGAAGAGTCAGAAGTGCTTTTCTGGAATTTTCTACCCAGCACATCCTCCCTCCCCATAGTGACAGCTGTCTGTGAGGACGGCTTCAGGGACCATCCACCAGAAATGGGGAGACTTTTTCTGCCGCCCCTACCCTTCCTCCTGATTTTTCTTTGTTGGGTATTATTTCAAAATCATTATAGTGTTCTATTTTTTTTTTTAAGAGAGAGAATTGATCGGTGTCATGTGAAGTGTTGAAGTTTGTATCTTGAAAATCCCCCTAAATCCTTTGTCTTAACAGCTCAATGCGAGTGCAGTGATTTGAAGTTGGCTAATCCTTCTCCCTTAAAGGAGAAAAAAGTGAATGCCGTCTCCAGATAGAGTCAGCACTGGTGCAGGAGAGAGAGAATTTAGTGATAGTTTGCAATTCTGATTAATCGCATAGAAAGTGACCTTATTTTGGGGGGTGGGATGGAGGAGAGCGGGTGAAGGGACGCCCGGCCACCGAGCCAGTGTGCTGCCCCCCGGCCGCCAGCCTGCTGTGTAGCCACCCCCTAATGCCGGGCCCCTGGCCGCCCCGTGCCCCCAGGTGAGACCGTGGAGCCGCCCCCGCCCCCACAGCTGCACTTCATGTACGTGGCCGTGGCCGCCTTCGTGCTGCTCTGCTTCGTGGGCTGCGGGGTGTTGCTGTCCCGCAAGCGCCGGCGGCAGCATGGCCAGCTCTGGTTTCCTGAGGGCTTCAAAGTGTCAGAGGCCAGCAAGAAGAAGAGGCGTGAGCCCCTGGGTGAAGACTCCGTGGGCCTCAAGTGAGTGGAGGGGAGGGGAGTGGGGGAGGCGGGCACCTGCCTTTCCCAACCTGGGAGATCCACCTCAAACGCTGGACTGATGTGGGGTGGGGATGTGATCCGATGGCCATTCAAGCTGTGCCCTTGGGCTTCTCTGGGGGCCTCACTCAATCTCGTGGCTCTACCTTGTACCCTCAGACCCCTAAAGAATGCCTCTGATGGAGCCCTCATGGACGACAACCAGAATGAGTGGGGAGATGAGGACTTGGAGACCAAGAAGTTCCGGGTGAGTCTAGTAGACTCCTGGGCTTTCTGGGTCTCCCCACCCCTCCTGGGCTGGCCTGATGTGCTCCCTGCCCCCCTATTCCCCACCCATTCAGTTCGAGGAGCCTGTGGTTCTCCCCGAGTTGGATGATCAGACTGACCACCGGCAGTGGACCCAGCAGCACCTGGATGCAGCTGACCTACGTGTGTCGGCCATGGCCCCCACGCCACCCCAGGGTGAGGCTGACACCGACTGCATGGATGTCAACGTCCGAGGGCCAGGTAGGCACCAGCTCTCAGGGACACTGTCATCAGCAGCCTGCTCCCCTCCCCTGAGCCCCTGGGTCAGAGTTCTAGAATTGGAAGGGGTGGGGCAAGGTGCTTACAATCTTTGTGGGTATTTCCCATTCTAGTGCAGTGGGGATGTCCCCTTGTTCATTCTGTGTCCTCAGGGGGACTCTCTGAGGTTCCTCTGCCTACTAGTTCTGAAGACCTTTTGAACCCTGTAGAGCATTGATTTGCTAGCTGCATGTTTCCTGCCTTGTCTTTTTTTAGGGGGCTTGGTGGGGGGCTGTAGTTATCAGCGATGATGACAGCTAGATGAGGAAGCAAAGCCATGGGGGTCTCTGTTTCCCACTGGCCAGCTGGCTCTCAGGAAGATCAGGTCACTCTCAGTAGCTCAGGTGACATGGCTGCGTGTAAAGGACTTCACATCCCCATGGCCATCTCGCCCTTTTCCCCACCCCCTACCCTTGGGGTTACCATCCCTCCCTGGCACTGCTGCAGGGGACTAGCCTTCCTGAGCCACCCCCTCCCCCATCTCCATCCTCACTGCAGATGGCTTCACACCCCTCATGATCGCCTCCTGCAGTGGAGGGGGCCTGGAGACAGGCAACAGTGAGGAGGAGGAGGATGCACCAGCAGTCATCTCCGACTTCATCTACCAGGGTGCCAGTCTGCACAACCAGACTGACCGCACTGGCGAGACAGCCCTGCACCTTGCTGCCCGCTACTCACGCTCAGATGCGGCCAAGCGCCTCCTGGAGGCCAGCGCTGACGCCAACATCCAGGACAACATGGGCCGTACTCCGTTGCATGCTGCTGTGTCAGCTGATGCACAGGGCGTCTTCCAGGTAGGCAGCTACTGCCTGTCTCCTGCCATGCTTCCCCTCCCCTGCCTGCCCTCCTGGCCTGTGCCAACAAATCAGCCACTGTGGCCCTCAAGTCACAATCCTGAAGGAGGTTTGGGGCTAGGCAGGAAACTGGGGAGGATTAGGAGAGCAGGGATAGTGCAGAACCTCTTTTTACCCACTTAAATAGGCTCTGTTGGGTTGCTGCCTCACCCTTCCCACCCAGCCTTGGCCAGAGGCGTAGCCTGTGGTTGTAAGAAAGAAAGGTTTAGAGGCTGCTGCTGCTGCTGCTGCTGCTGCTACTACTGCCTGCACATCTGGGACTTTGGCCTTGTTAGAAGCCTAGGAGGAGGCTGGATTTATTTATTTATTTTGTAAGATTGCTTTATTATGAAAAAGAGACATATAGACCATTGCATCACTCAGTTCTGGCATCAAATGGTGCAGGGATTGAACCTGGGATCTCTGGGACCTCAGATATCCCAAGTTCTGCCCTCTGATAAGCTGAGCTAGCTTTCCCACCTGAGGAGGACAGATTAGGAGTTGGGAGGCCTGAGTTTCTGGGGTACATCCCAGCAGCAGAAACTGCTTTTGTATACTGCCACCCAGTTCCCAGGCTCTGGTGGCCCTGCTCATACGGAATGGACAGATTCAGTGGGTCAGATCAGGAGGTTATCACAAAGCTTTTAATCCAGTGAAACACTTTGTACTATGGGAATAAACTGAGGCTAGTAGAGAGAGAACAACCTAGATAATGGGGTGTGGGCTGTGCTCGTCATGTGCCTTTGCTGATAGGCTCTCTCTCACAGGTACTGAGAGCCCAGTTCCCATGGGCCTTTGAGAGCTAGGCCCATCCTACACACTGCTTACCACCTGGCCCTTTTCACCCACTGGCCTCCCCTCTGGCCCCAGCACAGCAGCATCCCCAGAGCTGCCTGCACTGTGCCTGGCTGTGTGCCTGTGTGGCCTGGCTTTCTGCATATAGTTCAGATGCCTGCTCTGTCGCCGTAGCCTGGCAGGGACTTGATCCCCTTCCCCCAAGTCCTCGCAGGAGGTGGCATCCAAGTCCTGGTTTAGAGGAGGCCACATGTGGTCACAAAGGGCTGGTCCCCAGGCAGTTCAGCCTGCTTTCCAGTGCCCCCCAGCAGTAAGTGGTGAACCTCTACCATTCTGCCCTCCTCCTCCCCCAGATCTAGCCTTACAAAGACTATTCAGACTCCAAGAGGCCCCATCTATAGGAAACTGGGTCCACAGTATTGGTTCTAGGCCAGGCTGGGACCAAACCTGAATGCTTTCCTGTCACTTAGATCCTTATCCGGAACCGAGCCACCGACCTGGATGCCCGCATGCATGATGGCACGACACCACTGATCCTGGCGGCCCGCCTGGCGGTGGAGGGCATGCTGGAAGACCTCATCAACTCACATGCCGATGTCAATGCTGTGGATGACCTGGGTAAGTGGCCCAGCTCAAAGGGGGCTTTTGGGGCCAGGGTGCCACTATCTGCTTGGACCTCCCACCCACACTTGGCTTCCCCACCCAGGCAAGTCTGCCCTGCACTGGGCAGCCGCTGTGAATAATGTGGATGCCGCGGTCGTGCTATTAAAGAATGGTGCCAACAAGGACATGCAGAACAACAAGGTAAGCCAGGTGGGCAGGTGGCACTCACCTCTCCAGCTCAGAGACCCTTTCCCAGGCTGTCGAGTGTGGGTCTTCCTGGACTCCCCAGCTCTGCAGGAGCAGATGCTTTAGCTCAGTGCTGGGAGTGTCCTCAGCTCTCCTTCCTTCCTTAGACCTGAACTCACTGCTCACCTCTGGGCATGAGGCCACTGCTGCACAGATTATGTGGCTACAGACATACTGTGCCCCCAGGACCTGGACTTCAGCTGTCACTGGACAGAGTAGGGAGCTCCAGATGATACATCCAGCAATAGCTCAGGGGGGCAAGTCCATGTGTACCTGCCCCATTTCTGGCTCCCTGCTGCTGGGGTCTGTCCCCCCAAACTGCAGAACCTCCTTTTCCCCCTACCCAGTGGATCCTTCCTCTCCTGAATGTCCCATGGTGTTCTTCTGAGTTACTAGCATATTTAGGCAGGTCTCCCCTGTCCACACCCTCTGCCTCACAGGTAGGTACATTCAAGGCCTGGGTGTCTCCCTGACTTCTGGATGATGGGACACATTGGACACTGAGCACTAGGAGGCACTGTTGGACCCAGGTGCTCCTGAGTCCCTGTAGGGTGGAGCCTGGTCCACTTCCCAGCCGGGAAACAACTTCAGGGAGGGAGGGACTGGCAAGGATGTGGCATGGCTGAGGTGTGGCAGTAGGCATGGTGTGGTAGCAGCCCCTCTAGGATATGTAGTCTATGTTCTGGACAGGCAGGCAGCCAAGACCCTGGCAAGCAGCTGAGAAGTCACATCACCTGGGGACCATCTGGACAGGGCACCCTATCCTAGTGCCCATGTACCTCAGGGTTCCCTAAGCTTCCCCAAGCTTCTGAAATTGCTGTAGAGTTTTCATGTGTGTCCTTCTGGAGGGAAGGAAGAGAGGCTTCAGTGTGATAGATTCTCAGTGGGGTCTCTAACCCCCACAAAGGGGAAGTTCTACTGACTCAGAACCTAGGATCCTACACCCCAGTCCTGGGGGAGTCTCAGAAGATGTGTCTAAGACTTTGTTGTCTGCTATCGCCAGGACTTCACCACTCAGGCCACCTTTTCAGATGGAGACAGAGATGGGGGACAGGTGGTGGTACACCTGTTATAGAGTATACACATCACAGTGCACAAGGACCCGAGTTCAAGCCTGTGGTCCCCGTCTGCAGGAGGACGGATGCTTCATAAGCAGTGAAGCAGTGTTGCAGGTGTCCCTCTCCCTATCTTCCCCTTCCCTCTAAATTTCTGTCTCTATCCAAAATAAATAAATAAAATCTAAGAGAGAAAGACACTACAGCACCTACGTTTCCTCCACAGTGGTGAGGGCGAGGCAGAAACCTAAGCTGCAAGCCTGTTAGAGCAGGCAAGCTGTCAATATTCTGCTGGCCCTTGATTTTAGCTATTTTTTTGACCAAAGCATTGCTCAGCTCTGGCTTATACTGGCACTGGGCATGGACCTGGGAGTTCATTAGCCTCAGGCATGAAAACATCTGTGCTACCTCCCTATCCCTGGCTGAAAAAACTAAACTAAAATAAAAAGACTTAGTGTAGGGCAGACACCAAAGCAAGGTCACCTGGAGGTCCCTTCTGTGGTGGGGACCCAGGAGTCAGACCACAATCCTCTCTCAGCAACCCCTGTGATGGGGCCCTGTGAGGATGCCCACTCACCTGCCCTCTGCCCCTCCCCCAGGAGGAGACGCCCTTGTTCCTGGCAGCCCGAGAGGGCAGCTATGAGACCGCCAAGGTGCTCCTGGATCACTTCGCCAACCGGGACATCACAGACCACATGGACCGGCTGCCCCGCGACATCGCGCAGGAGCGAATGCACCATGACATCGTGCGGCTGTTGGATGAGTACAGTTTGGTGCGCAGCCCCCCACTGCACGGCGCCCCCCTGGGTGGTGCACCCACTCTGTCGCCCCCGCTCTGCTCGCCCAATGGCTACCTGGGCAACCTCAAGCCCTCTGTGCAGGGCAAAAAAGCCCGCAAGCCCAGCACCAAGGGCCTGGCCTGTGGCGGCAAGGATGCCAAGGACCTGAAGGCACGGAGGAAGAAGTCCCAGGATGGCAAGGGCTGCCTGCTCGACAGCTCGAGTGTGCTGTCGCCCGTGGACTCCCTTGAGTCGCCACACGGCTACCTGTCGGATGTGGCCTCGCCTCCCCTCCTGCCCTCTCCCTTCCAGCCATCCCCATCCATGCCTCTCAACCACCTGCCTGGCATGCCCGATGCCCACCTGGGCATTGGCCACCTGAATGTGGCCACAAAGCCTGAGATGGCTGTGCTGGGCGGAAGTAGCCGGCTGCCCTTTGAGGCAGGGCCACCACGCCTCTCGCACCTGCCCGTGGCCTCTGGTACCAGCACAGTCCTGGGTGCCAGCAGTAATGGGGCCATGAATTTTACCATGGGGGGCACCACAGCATTGAACAGCCAGTGTGAATGGCTGTCCCGGCTGCAGAACGGCCTGGTGCCAAACCAGTACAACCCGTTGCGTGGAGGAGTGACGCCGGGCACCCTGGGCACGCAGACGCCTACGCTTCAGCACAGCATGATGGGCCCTCTGCACAGCAGCCTCTCTGCCACTGCCCTGTCCCAGATGATGAGCTACCAGGCCCTGCCCAACACACGGCTGGCCACCCAGCCTCATCTGGTGCAGACCCAGCAGCTTCAGCAAGTGCAGCCGCAGCCACAGCCGCAGCCGACACAGCAGCCGAGCCTACAGATGCCGCAGCAAAGCCTGCAGCCTCCTGGTGGCATCCAGCCGCAGCCGAGCCTGCCACCCCCGCAGCCACACCTCAGCATCACACCAGCCACCAATGGCCACCTGGGCCGGAGCTTCCTGGGAGGAGAGCCCAGCCAGGCAGATGTGCAGCCCCTGGGTACCAGCAGCCTAGCAGTGCACACCATCCTGCCGCAGGACAGCCAGGTCCTACCCACGTCACTGCCCTCTTCCCTGGCCCCACCCATGACCACTGCCCAGTTCCTGACCCCACCCTCGCAGCACAGCTACTCCTCCACATCGGTGGACAACACCCCCAGCCACCAGCTGCAGGTGCCCGAGCACCCCTTCCTCACCCCGTCCCCCGAGTCCCCCGACCAGTGGTCCAGCTCCTCGCCGCATTCCAACATCTCCGACTGGTCTGAGGGCATCTCCAGTCCACCTACCAGCATGCAGTCCCAGATCACCCACATTTCTGAGGCCTTTAAGTAAACAGCAGAGCCCCGCAGGACCAGCTTCTGTCCCCAGGCTCTGTGGGGCAAGTGTGTATAACCTGTGTACTCCAGGCCGACCAAAGGAGTGCTCTCTGTTTGTTTTTTCTTTTTGTTTTTTAAGAATCCTGTTTTTATACAATAAGAGGACAATTTTTTTTAGTATTTATTTATGTACTTTTATTTTACATGGAAAAACTGCCTTTTTTATTTATATGTATTGTTTTCTATGGCTTCAGATAGAAACTTTTTATCTGTTCCAAGAAAATCAGTTCTCAGTTGTAGTAACTTTGTTGCTTAGGATAATGATCCTGTCTTTGAAAAAATATAAACAAAGATTCGTGATTTCTAAAGGCCATTTATTTATTGATTTCTGTTTTCTTGAAATCCAACAAGAAATGTTGGAGGAGGGAGGTTGGAACCAGCATTGTCCAAAGAGCTCCTGGGATACGCAGGCAGCTCCAGCTTCCCCAGACCCCCCTAACCCCACACCCACTCTCAGCATCACCAGGCAAAAGAAGAGACGGAACTCTCACACTTCTGGCCCATGGCTGAGTTCACTTCTCAAAGAGGAAAGTGAAATGATACTGTTTTATATGTGTTTTTTTTTTTTTTTTAATTATTATCAACAAGGTTTTGGAGGCATGTTTTTTTTTTTTTTTAAATAAGTGTTCTTAAGGTGTCCCCAAGAGCACATTCCATGGTACCAATCATGAATCTTTGTTTCAGGTTCAGTATTATATAGTTGTTTATTGGTCTTGCAAGTTCTTGTTTCTCCTAGAAGCTCCTCTGTCCTCATCCCACCCACCCCCCAGCAGCCTGTCTCGAAACTGAAGCATTGTGGAAAATGAGAACACAGACATGGGGCTGAGAGAATTGGCTTTTAGATGCTGTGTACATGAATCCTGCCCTTTTCTGGAAAAGACCTAGATCTGCCAGGTTCAATAGAAGCTGGACTGGTGTCTCTGTTGCTGTGGGGCTCTTAGGGCCCGCCTGCTGGTGCACCACTATTTTCATAGGTTTGTCAGAGCAACTTCCCTGGCGATCTTGGGAGAACATATCTGACTCCTCAAGCCTGTTGCCGCTCTGTGGGTGCTAGGGGTGATGGGAGCTTGTTGTTGGGTACCCCTCCTGATTGGGGGGGTAGGCATTTGCTTGGGAGAAGAAAAGATTCTTGCAATATCAAGTATAAGCCTGTGGCAGAATTACTACTGTAAATAGATTTTTAAAGGTGGATTTTGTTTAAAAAATCTGAATGAACAAGTCTGTCAGGTGTTACACTGACAAGGGATGTCAAAATCGAGCTCAGCTCACTGGGGACCTGCCACTGTCACTGCCAGAGTCGGACTCCCGGGAGCTGCCCCAGGGACAGTCCTGCCACCCACCACCTCTCCGGCCCACGGCCACTCAGGGCAGCATCCCCAGCCTTCCAGGGACAACGCTGTGCCATCCCTTCTGGGCATGACCAGACACACCCTATGATGTTGATTCTTTCTGTGTTTTATAAAGATAGAGTGTAGTTTACAGGGGAAAAAAAAAAAAGGAAAACATTTTTAAAATGTTGTCTACATATAGAACTGTAGATGATAAAAATGATGTATTTTTTTCATCTTTTTTTTTGTTAACCAATTTACAATAAAATTGTTGATGGTCATCCAAATTTTGCTAAGCTTGGCTATAATTGACTCCCTTTGGGGGGTGGGGACATCCTACTCTAAAGTAGGGTGTCCCTCTGTCCTTTCTGTCAGAGAATAACGGAGAGGCTGCCCAGACCTATGGGAGCTGAGCCAGGCTGTCTATATAGGTCCAAAAGGGTCTGCATCTGCCTGCACCGCACTGTGGAGGACCCCATATCTGGAGGTCCAAGACACATGGGACAACTGACCTTGGGCTTTTTCATAGGTCCCAGTCACAGAGGGTTGAGCCAGTGCCCACCCAGCCTAAGTAGTGGCAGTATGGGACCCATGAAAGTCTCAGCAGGGCAATGGGACACCATTCACTTGGGAACCCTTAGCGTGATCAGACTGTTCCCTGTCAGATGCCCACCTCAGCCTCCTTCTCTCCCTCCTGTCTGTGCCTCTGCTTCCACCTAGCTTTGCCGGCTTTGAAGGCAACCCTTTCTTTCCTCTCCATCTGGTCCCACCCCTGCTTCCTGACCCCCACCAAGAACCCATGCCTCCTCCATCAGGCTCTGCCCCTCCCATCCAGCTAGCCCCTCCCTTCCGCCCAGGTCCTGCCCCTTCTGCCTGACCCCCCCCCCCCCCAAGCCCTACACCTCTCCTGCCACCTACCTTCAAGCCAGTGAGTTTCAACCAAGGAGTCTGGCCTGGCCGAGGGTTTCAAAGTGCTGCCTGCCCCTGGCCTGGCATGCCCCACTTAGTTTGGACAGGCTTGCCTGGCATGGTGCCTTTCTAGGCTACATGGTGCTATAGGGGCAGGACAAGCGGGTCTGGATTCAGGATGTGGGATGTAGTAGGTGAGCCCACCTTCATCCTCAGGAGGGACATTCAGCCTGAATTCTGCCTATACAACATACAGCACCCCAAAATTCCTATATGCACACCCTCAAAGAAGTGAAAATGCTTAGGTTCCTATATGAATGTGTTCATCAAAGCACCATTTACCTTAGTCAAGTGTGTTCCTCAGCTAACAGACTGACAGACACAGTGTGGCAGGTGCTCTCTGTGCTGGTTAATGTGTCTGCTTGGCTGGGCCTTTGAGCTAAACTTGGGGGTGTTTATGGATAAGATGATGGTTATCTGAATTGGGAGACTGCTCTTGTGGTGGGTGAGCCTGAATAGAACAGAAAGACTGAGTAAGAGGGCTATGCTCCTGTTTGGCTGAGACACTGGTTTTCTCTCGCTGTCGACTTATATTGCAATCGCTCTTCTTAGGTCTCAGGCCTGTTGACTGACAGACTGAAACTCCCCAGCAGCTCCCCTGAGTCTTCTTGGACTTGGCTTGGGCTGCAAGTTCCAGCCTTGCTGGCTACTGCTGGAGGTGAAATCAAACCTAAGAGTTATCCACCCTCCTGAAGCTTCCCAAGATGGGGGGGGGGGACTTGGAGGATTTAAAGTCTCAAGGATGTGGCCTTGAGGTGGTTCAGTGGGTAGAGCCCAAGACTTGCATACATAAGGTCTTGAATTCTATCATCAGCATCGAATAAGTCAGTGAAGCATAGAGTTCAATCTCTTTCTCTCTCTCTCAAGTTTTGATTATTTAGAGCAGTGTCATGCAACAGAAGTAGAATGCAAGCAACATTTAATTTTAAACACTTAAATTTCCTCCCCCTAGCCTGGCCCTACCTGTGCCATTTCATGGCTCTGGACTGCTGTTTTCTTTCTTTTTTTTTTAATTTTTATTTTTTAAATATTTCTTTATTCCCTTTTGTTGCCCTTGTTTTATTGTTGTTGTTATTGATGTTATCATTGTTGGATAGGGCAGAGAGAAATGGAGAGAGATGGGGAAGACAGAGAGGGGGAGAGAAGATAGATACCTGCTTCATTGCTTGTGAAGTGACTCTCCTGCAGGTGGGCAGCCTAGGGCTTGAACCGGGATCCTTATGCTGATCCTTGCGCTTTGCGCCACCTGTGCTTAACTGCTGTGCTACTACTGCCTGACTCCCATGGACTGCTGTTTTCATTCAGAGACACAGACAGAGGAGGAGAGACACCACAGCACCAGGGCTTTCCTAAATGCTAGATTACCTTCCACATGGTACCAGGACTTGAGCATGGACCATTCTCATGGGGAGGCACTCATCCTACCCTATGAGCTGGTAAAGCATGTGGCTTACATGTGTGAGGGCCTGGGTTTAATCCCTAGCAAGCATAAAAACAGGAAAGACTGTGGTCTAGGAGGTGGCACAATTGATAAAAGTGCTGGACTATCAAGCATGAGGTCATCAATTTGATCCCTGGCTTTGCATGTGCCAGAGTGATGCTTAGGATCTCTCTCTCTCATTAATGAAAAAATATATCTGTAAAAGAAAGACAGAAGGGGGACAGGTGGTGGCACATCTGGTTGAGCACACGTTACAATGCACAAGGACCCAGGTTTGAGCCTCTGGTCGCCACCTGTAAGGGGAAAGCTTTGCAAGTGGTGAAGCAGGGCTACAAGTGTGTCTCTGCCTCCCCCCTATTCTCTTGATTTCTTTTTTTAAACTATTTTATTTATTTATTATTAATGAGAAAGAGGAGGAGAGAAAGAGCCAGACATCGTTTTGGTCCATGTGCTGCCGGGAATTAAACTCAGGACCTCATGCTTGAGATTCCAGTGCTTTATCCACTGTGCCACCTCCTGGGCCACTACCCTCTGACTGTCTCTATCCAATAAATAAAGATAATAAAAAATAAAAGAAAGACAAAAGCAAACAACATCACAAATGACATTGATGTGGGCCAGGTAGTGGTGCACCTAGTTTAAGTACACAATAGCATGTGTTAAGGAACTGGGTTTAAGCCACTACCCACCATAGGGGATAAGCTTCACAAGTGGTGAAGCAAGTATTGCATGTGTCTCTCTGACCCTCTCCCTCCTCTCTCAATTTCTCTCTGTCCTATCAAATTAAAGGGGGGGGGGGGAAGCCACTGAGAGCAGTGGATTCATTGTGCAGGCACTGAGCCCCAGTAATAACCCTCCCTGGTGGCAATAAAAAATTTTGTTTTTAATGATATTGGTGCTCTGTTTCAATTTTAAAAATTAAATAGCTAATTAAAAATGTTAAAGTTGGAGTTGGGAGAGAGAATAATGGCTATGCAAAAAGATTTTCATGCATCTGGCATTAAAGTTCCCAGGTTCAAGTCCTAGAATCACCATAAACCAAAGCTAAGCACTGCTCTGGTATAAAAACAAAATTGTGATTTAAGTTAAATGTGGTTTATTTATTTATTTTTACCAGAGTACTGCTCAAGTCTTGTTTATGATGATTGAGCCTGTGACCTCAGGGCCTCAGATTTGAAACTTGTCTTGCATAACCATTATGCTATCTCCCCAGCCCATTATAACACACTTCAGCTAATTCAATTATCCAACAATAAAAAAAAAAGGGTGTGAGGTAGATAGCATAATGGTTATGCAAAGAGATTATCATGCCCAAGGCTCCAAAGTCCCAGGTTCAATACCCTGACCACAATAAGCCAGAACTAAGCAGTGTGCTCTGGTAAAGAAAAGAAAGAAAAAAAAAGAAAGGAAAAATCATTATTTTTCTATTTGTTTTTATTTTATTTATTTATTTTTATTTATTTTTTAACCAGAGCACTGTTCAGCTTTGGCTTATGGTGATATGGGGGATTGAACCTGGGACTTTGGATCCTTGGGCATGAAAGTCTTTTATTATTATTATTATCTATTGGATAGAGACAGCCAGAAATTGAGAGAATCTAGAGAAATAGAATCTAGAAAATCTAGAAAGATTGAAGGAATATAGAAGAGAGAAATAGAGACAACTGTAGCACTGCTTTTCCACTTGTGAAGTTTTCCCTCTGCAGATGTGGGCTGGGGGCTCGAACCTGGGTTCTTGTACATTCAGCCAGGTGCACCACCCCCCAGCCCCATATGAAAGTCTTTTTTGCATAACATTATGCTGTCTCCTCCATCCTATCATGTCTTTTCCAACAGCCCAATATTATCGTTTCAGCATGCAACTGTCAGACACAAAATGAGCAGTTAACAAAATATCCTGTTTTTGAGGGGGGTCCTCTCTTTGAAAGTGGGTATGAGTTAGAATAGGCTAGCAGCACAGTTTGGTGCTCATCTGCCAAAGGAGTTCAGCTGCCACACTAACCAGCACTAACCAGGAAGGAGAAGCTGGATTAAATTGTTCTTACGGCAATTGCCACAGCAGCACAAGCCCCTGTGACACAATAGGGACACATCTGGGGCCTCAAAGTCAGCATTCTGACACTCTTTGTGGATTTTTGAATGTGCATCCCCTCCCCGAGCCACACAGCACGCGATGGATGCATGGTCAGCACTGGCAGGGGAGCTACTTACAGTTCTCCAGGGCCATGAAACTGATCATGGGTCTCCCTGTGTCTTCAGTGCTGCTGCATTGCATTTTGGGGTGAAAGAGTCCCTGGGGCAAGGTAAACTTTCACTCCACGATGTTCACTTATTTTTGGCATTTATTAAAAACACATGTGCCTTGGGGCCAGGTTGTGGTGCACCTGGTTGAGCACACATATTATAATGCATAAAGACCCAGGTTCAAGCCCCTGGTCCCCACCTGCAGGGGAAAAGATTCACAAGTGGTGAAACAGTGCAGTGGCTGTCTCTGTCTCTTCCTCCCTCTTCTCTAATTTTCTGTCTCTATTCAAAATAGATAATAAATAAATAAACAAACAAACAATAAAACACATGAGCCTTGTAGCCTGGGAGGTGGCACAGTGAATAAAACACTGGACTCTCAAGCATGAGGTCTTGAATCTCACCCCTGGCATCACATGTGCTAGAGTGATGCTTTTTTTTTTTTTTTAATTTTTTATCTAAGAAAGGATTAATGAACAAAAACATAAGGTAGGAGGGGTACAACTCCACACAATTCCCACCACCCAATCCCCATAACCCACCCCCTCCCCTGATAGCTTTCCCATTCTCTAGCCCTCTGGGAGCATGGACCCAGGGTCGTTGAGGGTTGCAGAAGGTAGAAGGTCTGGCTTCTGTAATTGCTTCCCCGCTGAACATGGGCGTTGACTGGTCGATCCATACTCCCAGTCTGCCTCTCTCTTTCCCTAGTAAGGTGTGTCTCTGGGGAAGCTGAGCTCCAGGACACATTGGTGGGGTCTTCAATCCAGGGAAGCCTAGCCAGCATCCTGGTGGCATCTGGAACCTGGTGATTGAAAAGAGAGTTAACATATGAAGCCAAACAATTTGTTGAGCAATCATGGATCCCAAGCTTGGAATAGTGGAGAGGAAGTGTTAGGGAGGTACTCACTGCAAACTCTAGTGTACTTCTGCTTTCAGGTATATATTTTGCAGTAGTTTATGGATACGTGTGCACATAAGCTCTCTCTCACAGAAACTGGTGTATATCTAGGTTATGGGACTTTGTTAGAAAGTGAACCACCTGAGATGAAATTAGAGTGTACTATTAAAGGAAAGGTCTCACCCGAGTAATGAAGCTGAAGGGTTGTCATTCCACACGTGAAGTCTCTGGATACAGCCTGAGGTGAAGCATGTTGAGGTGGCAATCGTTGCTTTGGTTAGGTTGTGATCGGCGGATGCAATATTATTTGGTTTGGATTGGGAGATGCATACGGGAAAGTGGGCCCTATCCAAGGGTTCCAGGACTGGGGGAAGTAGGGGCTCTATAGTGGAGATGTGAGGTTCCTGCTGTCTTAGGGTTCAAAAAGACAATCGATAGTTAATATTATCATCACATTATTTGTTAATTGGGTTAACTTTGAAAAGTCCCTTTGTTATGGTTTGCTATATAGTATCCAGTATCTTGTATATAGCTGTGCTATTGGATGCTTCTAATCTACTTGGTCTAGGCTTTTGAGAGAGTCCGCATATCAAATACATAGCCTATATATTAAAAAGATTCAGTTTGTCTTTTGAGAAACTTTGAGACATACAATTGATTTCCCCCTCTCATATTAATTAACTACTGATTTATATGTCTACATTTTGCTAGGA
The DNA here is from genome assembly GCF_950295315.1 of Erinaceus europaeus. Lineage (NCBI taxonomy): Eukaryota > Metazoa > Chordata > Mammalia > Eulipotyphla > Erinaceidae > Erinaceus > Erinaceus europaeus. The sequence continues at coordinate 27,508,326 of NC_080171.1, forward strand.
GTGTACATAAACACCATTCCCACCACCAAAGGACTGTGACCCATCCCTCCCGCCCACTCCCACCCCCCACTGGCCCAGGAAGCTACATGTCTACCCCTCACCACTGGGTTTTTACTTTGGTGCCCTACTTACAATTTGATCAGGTCCTGCTTTTAGTTTCCCTTTCAGATCTTCTTAGTCAGCTTCTGTTGATGAGTGGGATCATCCCATACTCATCTTTATCTTTCTGACTTAGTTCACTTAACATAATTCCTTCTAGCTCTGTCCAAGATGGGTCAGAGAAGGTGGGTTCATTGTTTTTGATAGCTGCATAGTATTCCATTGTGTATATATACCACAGCTTTCTCAGCCACTCATCTGTTGTTGGGCACCTGGGTTGCTTCCAGGTTTTAGCTATTATGAATTGTGCTGTTATGAACATAGGAGTACACACCTCTTTTTGGTTGGGTGTTATGGAGTCCTTGGGGTATAACCCCAGGAGAGGAATTACTGGGTCATATGGAAGGTCCATGTCTAGCCTTCTGAGAGTTTTCCAGACTGCTCTCCACAGAGGCTGTACCAATTTACATTCCCACAGCAATGTAAAAGGGTTCCTCTGTCCCCACATCCTCTCCAGCATTTGTTGCTGCTGTCCTTTTTGATGTATGCCATTCTTACAGGAGTGAGGTGGTATCTTAGTGTTGTCTTAATTTGCATTTCTCTGACAATCAGTGACCTAGAGCAGTTTTTCATATGTTTATTAGCCTTTTGGATCTCCTCTGTGGTGAATGTTTTGTTCATTTCCTCTGCCCATTTTTGGATGGGGTCATTTGCTTTTTTGCGGCTAAGTTTGCTGAGCTCTTTATATATTTTGGTGATTAGTTTCTTGTCTGATGTCTGGCATGTGAAGATCTTCTCCCATTCTGTGAGGGGTCTGTCTGTTTGTTTAATAGTTTCTTTGGATGTGCAGAAGCTTTTCAATTTGATGTAGTCCCATTGGTTTGTTTCTGCTTTAGTCTTCCTTGCAATTGGGTTTGATTCATCAAAGATGTCCTTGAGGTGTATGTGGGAAAGTGTTTTACCAATGTTTTCCTCTAAGTATTTGATTGTTTCTGGTCTGACATCTAGGTCTTTGATCCATTTGGAGTTGATTTTTGTTTCTGGTGAGATAAAGTGGTTCAATTTCATTCTTCTGCATGTTTCAACCCAGTTTTCCCAGCACCATTTATTGAAGAGAGCCTCCTTTTTCCATTTAATCCTTTGGGCCCCCTTATCAAAGATTAGATGCCCATAGGTGTTGGGATTTACTTCTGGGCTTTCAATTCTGTTCCACTGGTCTGTGTGCCTATTTTTGTTCCAGTACCATGCTGTTTTGATGATGATGGCTTTATAATATTGTTTAAGGTCTGGGAGTGTGATGCCTCCATTTCTGTTTCTTTTCCTTAAGATGGCTTTGGCAATTCTAGGTGTTTTCAGGTTCCAGATAAATGATTGTAGTGTTTGTTCTATTCTCTTAAAGAAGCTTGGTGGAACTTTTATGGGTATTGCATTAAATTTGTATATGGCTCTGGGGAGAATATTCATTTTGATGATATTTATTCTTCCAATCCATGAGCATGGGATATCTTTCCATTTCTTGGTATCAGTTTCTATCTCCTTGAGTAGCGACTCATAGTTTTCAGTATACAAGTCTTTCACTTCTTTGGTCAACTTTATTCCTAGGTATTTGATTGATTTTGCTGAAACAGTAAATGGGAGTGATTTCTGGATGTCTTCTTCTTCAGATTTAGTGTTTGCATAAAGAAATGCCACTGATTTTTGTACATTAATTTTGTAGCCTGATACCTTGCTATATTGCCTAATAACTTCCAGTAATTTTCTACTGGATTCTTTAGGTCTTTCTATGCATACTATCATATCATCTGCAAATAGTGAGAGCTTGACTTCTTCCCTTCCCTTCTGTATCCCTTTGATTTCTTTCTCTTGCCTGATTGCTATGGCAAGAACTTCCAATACTATGTTGAAGAGTAACGGTGACAGTGGACAGCCCTGTCTTGTCCCCGATCTGAGGGGGAATGCTTTCAGCTTCTGTCCATTGAGTATGATGTTGGCTGTAGGTTTGCTATATATAGACTCCACTATCTTGAGGAATTTCCCATCTATTCCCATTTTTTGTAGAGTTTTGAGCATGAATGGGTGTTGGATTTTGTCAAAGGCTTTCTCTGCATCTATTGAGATAATCATGTGGTTTTCAGCTTTGCTTTTATTGATGTGGTGAATAACACTGATTGACTTACGGATGTTGAACCAGCCTTGCATTCCTGGGATGAATCCCACTTGGTCATGATGAACAATCTTTTTGATGTGTTGCTGTATCCGGTTGGCCAAGATCTTGTTTAATATTTTGGCATCTATGTTCATCAGAGATATTGGTCTGTAGTTTTCCTTTTTTGTTCTGTCCCTATCAGCTTTTGGTATCAGGGTGATGTTGGCTTCATAAAAGGTGGAAGGGAGTATTCCTGTTTCTTCAAGCTTATGGAATAGCTTAAGAAGTATGGGTATTAACTGTTTCCTGAAAGTTTTGTAGAATTCGTTTCTGAAGCCATCTGGTCCAGGACTTTTGTTGTTGGGGAGATTCTTAATAACGGTTTCAATTTCTTTGTCTGTGATTGGTGCATTTAGATTTTGTAGTTCTTCTTGGTTCAGTTTTGGAAGTGCATAGGTTTCTAGGAATTGTTCCATTTCTTCCAGATTCTCTAGCTTGGTGGCATATAGTTCTTTACAGAAGTTTCGCAGGATTCTCTGGATTTCTGTGGTGTCAGTTGTGATATCTCCTGCATCGTTTACAATTCTATTAATTTGAGTCTTCTCTCTTTTTTGTTTGGTGAGTCTGGCTAGGGGTTTGTCAATTTTGTTTAATCTTTCAAAGAACCAACATTTGGCTTCATTGATCTTTTGTATGGTTCTTTTATTTTCGATGTTGTTTATTTCTGCTCGAACTTTAGTGATTTCTGTCCTTCTGGTTGCTTTAGGGTTCCTTTGTTCCTCTTCCTCTAAGTCCTTGAGGTGTGCAGTAAGGTCGTTCATTTGGGCTTCTTCTTGGTGTTTAATATGTGATTGTATGGCTATAAGTTTACCTCTCAGTACTGCTTTAGCTGTGTCCCAAATATTTTGATAGGTTGTGTCTTCATTTTCATTAGTTTCCAGGAACATTTGAATTTCCTGTTTGAGTGAGTCTCTGACCCAGTGGTTCTTAAGGAGCATGTTGTTTTGTTTCCAAATTCTATGTCTTTTAATAATTTTCCGTTTGTTGTTAAATGTTAGTTTTACTCCACTGTGGTCTGAGAAGACACTTGGGATGATTTCAATGCTCTTGAATTTATTGATGCTGTCTTTGTGGCCTAACATGTGGTCTATCCTTGAGTATGTGTTATGTGGATTTGAAAAGAAGGTGTATTCCAGTTTTTTGGGGTGGAAGAGTCTGAAAATGTCCAAGAGGTCTAGTCTGTCAGTCTCTTCATTCAATTCTCTTGTATCTTTATTGGTTCTCTGCTTTGTTGATCTGTCTAAATGTGAGATTGGGGTATTGAAGTCTCCCACTATTATTGTATTACTATTGATGTATTTTTGAAATTCTTTCAGTAGATGCTTAATGTATTTAGATGGTCCCTCGTTGGGTGCATAGATGTTAATAATTGTTAAGTCTTCTTGGCTGATTGATCCTCTAATCATTATGTAATGTCCTTGCCTATCTTTTATTACTTTATTTAAAATCTATCGTGTCTGAGATGAGAATGGCTGTTCCTGCCCTTTTTTGTGGACCGTTAGCCTGTATGATAGTTTTCCATCCTTTCACTTTAAGTCTGTGTTTATCTTGTTGTGACAGATGGGATTCTTGCAAGCAGCATATGGTTGGGTTATGTTTTCTGATCCATCCCCCCACCCTGTGCCTTTTGATGGGTGAGTTTAAGCCATTGACATTTATTGATATTATGGATTTAATGTATTCTAGTGCCATTGTTCTAAAAAACAATTTGTTTACTCTGATATATTGCAAGTATTATAGTGATGTTCTTGTTTATAAGAGGTCTTTTAGTACCTCTTTCAGGGCCGGCTTGGTGATGGTTGCCTCCTTTAACTGTTGTTTGTCTAAGAAGGTTTTGATCCCTCCATCTAGCTTGAATGAAAGTCTAGCAGGATATATTATCCTTGGTTGAAACCCTTTTTCATTCAGGGCTCGATAGATATCTTGCCACTCCCTTCTGGCTTTTAGAGTTTGAGTGGAGAAATCTGCAGATAATCTTATGGGTTTTCCCTTGTATGTGACTTTTTGTTTCTCTCTTGCAGCATTTAGGATCCTTTCTTTATCCTTACTTCTTCTCATTGTGACTATGATGTGTCTTGGTGTCTTCAGGTATGGGTTGATTCTGTTTGGTACTCTCTGGGCCTCTTGAACCTTGATATCCTTTCTGTTATTCAGGTCTGGGAAGTTTTCTTGTATTATTTCCTCTAGAATGTTTGCTTCCCCTTCCTCTCTTTCTTCCTCTGGCAGGCCAATTATACAAATGTTACTTCTTTTGAGATCATCCCATATGTCTCTGTTGTTGTTTTCAGTGTCTCTCAATCTCTTTTTAAGCTCTTTCACCTCTTTCTTAGTTTTCTCTAACTCGTCCTCTGTCTGACTAATTCTGTTTTCTGCTTCTGTTAGTCTGCTTTCCCTTGCCTCAGCTTCTTTCTTCATTACAGCTATTTCAGCTTTCAGTTCTCTAATTGCCTCAAGATAATCAGTATTTTCCTTGGGGGTCTCAACTGTTGTTTCCCTAATACTGCCATTCCTTTCCTCCAATGTTGTTTTCATTTCTGTGATTAATAAGTTTATTATTGCTTGCATACTTTTCTTATCTATGGTTACTTCTGACTGATTTGTAGTTTCTTCTGGGCTCTTGTCTTCATTCATTGGGGTAGCAGTTTTATTTGTTTTTAATCTACCCATTTTTTTATTTATGTGTTTCTCTCTTTTTTTTATGCTCTGTTGTTCCTCAGTTATTGTGTCTTGAGTACAAGTAACACTGTACTAAATACCTTTATGACAATTGCACTCACCAACCTCCGGAATTACAGTAGCAACTGAAGTAAGTATTGAAGTAGTTTAATCGTTACCAGTTAGCCAAACAATTTCTCCAGTCCATGAAAAAATAGTAACCAAATCCCAGTGAAGAAAGAGAAAAGAAAGAGAGGATAGCAAGAATAGACAGTTATGCAAATCTACTATCCAGTGTATATTCTAGGGGTAACAAGAGGGGAAAGGGAACTAGAGCAGAGATACACACATAGAGAGTCCACTCTGAGTCAGATTTCTTCCCCAAAGTAATTCACAAATTCAGAAAGGCAAAGAAGAAAGAAGAAGTGTATGACAAGATTAAAAAGAGAAAGAGAGAGAGATAAGAGACAGAAAAGGGAGAAGATAAGAAGAAGAGTTGTAATTAAAGAGCAGTGCAAGGAACTTCCCAAATGTGTATCAGTGAATTCAAAAAAAAAAAAAAAAAAACACCCTGTTTGGTGGTATGGGGTATCCTGCTAGGAGCTGGTCCCAGGGACTGCTTATGGGGAGGGGGCAGCGGGAAGGATGTATGCTTGAAAATTAAAAGGAAGAAAAAAGAATTTTTTTCCCTACTCTAATTCTTAACCCAAATTAAGTTACAGTCACCTCCTTGGTGTCTAAGGACACTTTATTGGCTGGCCTGCTAAAGGCAAAAAATCCTATTGTCTCCAGGGGAGTGTGTTCGGAGCTCAGAGGCTAGCAGCTTCTCCGTCCGCCATCTTACGGGAAACCCCCCCCCTCCAGACTTTTTTAAAGGATTTCTCGAAAATGAAAACTAGCTCCAGGTCCTTTGATCCAATGAGAGCTATACTCAAGAAGTCTTTGGATCCGCCCTCAGGGTCGCGGTGGACCCTGGAGACTCCCAAGAGAAAGCCCCCGAGCTAAAGTGCTCTCTCCGGGTCCTCTGCCCACCGCGCTCTGCAACCAGCGGAGGAGCCGCCTTCCCGGGTGGAGGACAATGCCCGGCGCACTCGCCTTGCCCGGCGCCACCTGGGAAGTCTGGAGCCCCGCTAGTCCGTGTCACCTTTACTCTAATTCTTAACCCAAATTAAATTATAATCACCTCTTTGGTGTCACCTCTTATTGACAGGCCTGCTAAAGGCAGAAAATCCTACCGTTTCTAGAAGATGTGATTAGAGAACACGCTGTTAGCAGTTTCTCAGTCCGCCATCTTCCCCCGCTGCCCTAGAGTGATGCTTTGGTTCTCATTCTCTCACTTTCTCTCATAAATAAATCAATCCTTTTTTAAAAAAAATTATTTATTTATTTCCTTTTTGTTGCCCTTGTTGTTTCCATTGTTGTTGTAGTTATTATTGTCATTGGTGTCGTCATTGTTGGATAGGACAGAGAGAAATGGAGAGAGGAGGGGAAGACAGAGGGAGAGAGAAAGATAGACACCTGCAGACCTGCTTCACTGCCTGTGAAGCTACTTCCCTGCAGGTGGGGAGCCGGGGGCTCGAACTGGGATCCTTACGCTGGTCCTTGCACTTTGCGCCACGTGCGCTTAACCCGCTGCGTTACCGCCCGACTCCCCCCCCCTTTTTAATATGATCCTTTAAAAGTGGAGTGCACCTGCTTTGCCATACATGCAGTCCAGGTTCAAGTCCAGCCTCTACCACACTGGAAATACTGTAGTCTCTGTCTTGCTTTTTTCTATCTGAAAAATTAAGCTCAGAGCAGGAAAGTCTCAAAAACGACAGGAAAATGAAAGGGGGGGAGAGAAAGAAAGAAAGGAGAAAAGTGCAAGATATTTATTTTCTAGCAACCTTTTCTTAGCTTTTAAAATGAAACTGAGAAAAGGAGTGGGGGATGGACAGACAGCTCACTGTCATTATAGGTTTCAGTCCTGGCACCACATGAAAGGAAGTTTTGGTGCTGTAGTGTCTCTCCCTTCTGTCTGAATGAAAAAGTAGCCTAGAAACCGCAAATCTCACAAGCACAAGGCCCTGGCTCTGCGGAACTAGAGAGGGAGGTAGGGAGGGAGAACATGACTGCTTCTGACCATACCTGACTCAGGACCTTAGCAGGTTTCAGTGACCAGAGAGGGAGTGGGGCAAAAGTAGCTCCCCTTTATTAAACAGTAGCACTCAGCAGCCCCCACAGCTTTGAGGTCAAACCACAACCACTGAGCACAGAGCTTGAAAAACAAATGTCCTCTGTTCTTCCATTAGATTCAATTTTAAGGCATTTATGGTGTGCCTGTTGTGCAGAGTGGATCCCACCACCCCGTGGATGAATAGGTGAGCCTAAGAGGGTGGCAGTCTGGATGGCAAGGTCAGATCCTGAGTGAGTCAGGGTGTCCCTGATTCCAGCAAGCTGCGGCCCAGAGCTCCACACAGTCCTGGTTGCAGTCTCCTGCAGACCACTGATGACTCTCTGCCACCCCCTGCTGGCAGTACCCCACCAGTATCCCATTTGGTATTTAGCATGAGGCCTCCCATCAGGTCACGTGAGTCTTTGTGTTCTCCACCTGGTGCTCTTGGCTGCTTCCTGCACTGGTGTTAATGTTCCATTTCACAGGTGTGAAAGCTGAGGCTCAAAGAGCCAGGACACTTCTCCCATTATACCCACCTGAGCTTGGGTTCGTGTTCTCATAGCCATTTAGGGGCATTTAGGGGGTTGGGAGGGTCATAGAGACTGTCCTGTCTCGGGTGGGGAAGTAGACACTTGGGGAAGGACTTGCCGAGGTCACTTTGATGGGAGTTCCAGCTGCAGCCAGCCTGGCACTTGGCAACAGCATCTGCTGGAGGTCTTCCAGACTCCACGCTGGGCCTTTCCTTGCCCCAGCTTCTACCTGGGACTTCCATCACCTCTGATGTTCAGGACTCCCACCCCATCCCATCTACCCCCTCATCTAATGTGTGGGGACCACCATCTGTGCTATACTGGTGACAAGAGTGGTTCTCTTTAAGTGAAATAAGTCAGAAACAGAAGGATGAATATGGGATGATCTCACTCTCAGGCAGAAGTTGAAAAACAAGATCAGAAGGGAAAAAAAACAAACACACAAGTAGAACCTGAAATGGAATTGGCTTATCGCACCAAAGTAAAAGACTCTGGGGTGGGGGTGGGTGGATGGGGCAGAATACAGGTCCAAGAAGGATGAGAGAGGACCTAGTGGGGGTTGTACTGTTATATGGGAGACTAGGGAATGTTATGCATGTACAAACTATTGTATTTACTGTTGAATGTAAAACATTAATTCCCCAATAAAGAAAAAAAAAGAGTGGTTCTCTGGGGTTCAGCTGTCCCACCTGCCTGTCCCCAACAAGTTTTGTGGCTCACAAAGGGAATCCAAGGCCACCGCCCAGGCTGTTGGTTTCCTAGGGCCTTTCTAGAGAGCCTGGGATACTGAACTGATGACACCACTGCTGGATAATAAGTCCCCGCCAGCTTCTGTAGCTTCCAGGGATCATATGCAATCCCCCACTCCCACCCCAGCAGACCTGCAGAGCCCAACAGCACTAAACCACTTCCTCTCCCCAAGGCTTCTGAGACTTCCCCTAGAGCTACTTCTGTTTGCTTCAACCTTGAGTATTCCTTCTCCTCTATGCTGCCCCCCAGCAGGGAAAATTCAGGCTTTGCCAAAGGCCCTCAGTATCCTGCCTGCATGGAGGCACATCTGCAGCTTCATGGGGGGGAGGGGGGCAACAGATCTCCTCCCATAGACCCGGGGTGCTCCAGGCAGGGCCCAGCAGGCAGAAGACACACTTTTGAGGAGATCCCCCAAGTCTCCCCAGGATACCTTACACTGCCTGGTTCAGTGCTCCAGGGTGGTCACATCTCCCTGTGCTGTCTGCCTTGGCCTTATCAGTTTCTTTTATTTTTATTTATTTATTTCTTGATAGAGACAGAATGAGAAAGGAGATGGAGATGGAAAGAGACAGAGACAGACATCTGCAGCCCTGCTTCACCACTTGTGAAGCTTTTCCCCTGTCAGTGGGGACCCAGGGCTTGAACCCAGGTCCTTGCTCATGGTAATAAGTGCACTCAAGATATACTGCATTGCCCTGCCACGAGCTTGGTTCATGAGTCATTTCTCCCTCGCGTCGCTGAGTGAGTAGCAGCCCAGGCTGGCTCCAGTTGAGTTCTCTCCAATCCAGAGAGTATGCGCCTGGGAAGACAGCCCCCCCCCCCCCAAGCCTGGCAGCTATCAAGGGAGGGGATTGGATACAGGGTTCTGGTGGTGGGAATTGTGTGGTATTGTACCCTTCTCATCCTATGGTCTTGTCAGTATTTTCATTTTATAAATAAAAATTAAAAGAATAATAAGTGCACTCAACCAGGTGTGCCACCGCTGGCCCCTCCAGTATGTTTCCAGACACTGGAAATGGCAGTGTCATGTGAACAGTGACACTGATGCAGGGACACGAGATCTCATGGTAAGTGCTGGTCCAGTCAGGAGTCTGGGGCAGCTCTGAGGAGCTGGCCTTACATCCCGTGTGCACCCTCGTGGAGATGACTTCCTCTCCACACTCCTGGCCCAACCACACAGTTAGCCAAGCTGGATGACCATGGACAGGTATCCCCACACCACAGGGCCACAGGACATCCCTGCTGGGCCTTTTATTCCCACAAAAACTGGTATCTGCCCACCCCCTCCAACCATTCAGTGCCCTGATCCCTACTGTCCCCTCTCCCAGGAAGCCCTCCAGGTTAGCTCCTTCCACCTCTGGAACCCTAATGCACTTTGTACCTGGTGCTTCACAGAAGTTGCTCCTGTCTCCTGGTAAAAACAGGCAGGCCTCCCCGTCTCCCACCTTGCCCTCAGCCTCAAGACCCAAGACTGACCATGGAGCAGTCCTGCCTGAAGGGATAGACGGGGGGGGGGGGGGGGGGGCAGGAGCTCACGGCTCAGGGCCACATAGTCTCCACCTGACCTGACCCTGTGGTTCCTGCTGCCCGTGGATGCCTGCCTGGCACAGTCATCAGGAGATAGCCAGCTCTGCCCCGCTGGGGATGCTTGCGGGAGGGGGAGGACTCAGCCCTTCCCACGAGACCCTCAACAGCTACACACCAGAATCCTGCAATAGAAGTTGAATGCCAGCCACATCTAGAATTTAAACTTCCTACTCGTTACATTTAAAGAAAGGAAATGGGGAGTTGGGCGGTAGCGCAGTGGGTTAAACGCAGGTGGCGCAAAGCACAAGGACTGGTGGAAGAATCCCGGTTCGAGCCCCTGGTTCCCCACCTGCAGGGGATTCACTTCACAGGCAGTGAAGCAGGTCTGCAGGTGTCTGTCTTTCTCTCCCCTCTCTGTCTTCTCCCCTCTTTCCATTTCTCTCTGTCCTATCCAACAACGACATCAATCACCACAACAATAAAACAACAAAGGCAACAAAAGGAAATAAATAAATATTTAAATAAATAAATAAAAATAAAGGAAATGGACCAGGAGATTGTTTAGCCAGCAGAAATATATGTCTTACTATGCACTGAGGCCCAGAGTTTGAGCCCCAGTCCCACAGACATCACGAAAGAGAACTCCATGAGTGGTGAATGGTGCTTTGGTGTGTCTCCTCCCTTCTTTCTCTAAATATACAGAGTTAAAAAAATTGAACCAGGGAGGCCGCTTGGTGATCTCACCTGTGTGAGACCCTCAGTTCATTCCCTAATGTCACATTAAAAAAAAAAAAACAAGGAAACATGCTATCAAAGCAAATTTAATAGTTTACTTTATTAAGGACAGTATATCCAAAATATTATCATTCAAATATGGAACAGAGTTCTCAGCAGGCAGTTCATATTCTTGGCACTCAGGTACATATTCCCCACTTTTTTTTAAACCAGAGCACTTCTCAGCTCTGGCTTAGAGAGGTGCAAGGGATTGAACCTGGGACTTCAGTGTCTTAGGCATGAGAATCTCTTTGCATAACCATTATGCTATCTACCCCTGCCTCATACTCTCCACTTAAGAGCTCAGCCTGGTTGGGATCAGTCACTATGGACAGCTCAGGCCAACAAGAGAGGCAACTGTTTTCAAACTGGAATGCACAATGTGGCAAAGCCCAGTGCTGGAAGATAGTCTGGGTGCTCCAGTAACAGTGACCACAGCCTGGCATGAACTGCAACTCTACCTGGGGAGAGGCAGGCTAATTTTACCACTCCCAGGGGGCTTCAGGGAAGTGGTGACATTGGAGCCTCCAAAGGAAGGGAGAAGTGAGAGAGGAATGGCAAAGCTGGGGGGGGGGGGGTGTCCTGGTGCAGGCACATGCTCTGCAGCCAACCACCCAAGGTCCCGGTGTGACCTGTGGTCCCAGCACAAGTAAGAGCACCATGTTCAAGTCTGACCCTACTCAGAGCCCAGGCTGACACCACTATAGAGGCAAGGACCTGCTGCTGGAGTGATCTGAGGGTGCTGACAAAAAGCAACATCCAGGTGGAACTGGGCCTTCTTCACCCAAGAGTTCTGCAACTCAGGGGGCTGGTATCTGTGGCCCAAAGGCTGGTGGGCCTGGCTGTGGCCTCCACTGTACAGTGGTTCCCAGTGGCTGAGGGCCAGAAAGGGTCTGCATGTGTGGCTTCCCAGGTCAGGCTGGGGAGAGTCACTCTGTAGGAGTGAGAACCAAGCTGCTATATTTGCCTGGTGTGTGCACACTGGCGGTGGGAGGGACTGGTTTCTGCAGTTTATAGTCTCTCCAGATTGGATCTGCCAGAGCTGACCCCAGAGCTTCTTGGAAAACAAGGTGGGGGAGGGGCCGCTTTCTCCTCGGGTATCCCCAATTTCAGGAAGGTTACCAAAGCCATCTCTCAGTACAGTGGTCTATTGGGATAAACCAAGTGTAGAACTCAGTGATCACCAACAGCGAAGGGAATCAAGGGTGGGGGAGCCCAGGGCTGAGTTCTATCACATGTTCCCTAACTCGATCTCTCCAAGGCAAATGTTAGCTTAGCAGAGTGGCCACGTCAGATGGGCTCAAATTCTCCCCACACAATGCCCGAAGCTCTGACAGCGTGGCTGCTCCCTGGCCAGCGTCAAGACAAACAAATAGCTGAACCACTCTCCTCCTTTCTCCGAGTCCCCCGCCCAGGTGACCAGGGTGCCCTCCCACCCAACAGGCCTCAGCCCTGCAGCAGCCCCTGGGAGCTCAGCAGCTGGGCCGGGCAATCCGACGGGCAAATTTGCCACCATCCCCACCCTGTGAAGGGAGCTGGGAAGAGTGGGCAGGAGCGGTCTCCCCCATGCTGGCTAAGCAGGTGCGCAGGTGAGTGCGCTGGGCCTGGCTGGCTGCTTCCTCACCTGAAGAGCCTCTCTTTCCCTAGGGGAGACGAGCAGAGTGGTGAAGAGCAGCTACCCTTCCCTAACATTCCCTGGGAGGGTCCAGGCGGGGTCTCTGCGTGTCGCTGGAGGTGGGAGCCGGACACCGTCACTCACTGGGGCTGGAGTACTTACTCAGCAAGCACCCTGGTTCCGTGCTTTAGGGGGCAGAGTGAGCAACAGGAAGCTCCCACTGGGAGAAGCAAGCGGGACCTCGAGGGAATGGTGGCTGGGGACCCTGCAGCCAGGCGCGGGGAGGGGGCGACCTGGACAAGAGCGGAGGGTCCGGGGCTGCAGGGAGCGGCGGACAGGGCCCACCTCTGCCGGAAGGCAGCTCGGCTCTTGAGCGTCAGGGAAGAGCTGTGTCGGGGCCACCGGGCCATTGCGACCTGTGAAGCGGCGGTCCCTGTCCTCGCCCACCGGCTCGGCTCTAAGTGCGAAGCTACTTGAGCTGCAGAGCCTCAACCCCGAGCCCAAAGCAGCGGTAACCAGGCAACCGGTTGGCTGCGCGAGGGGCGCACGCGCAGCACGAGGGGCATGCGCAGTCGCCCCCCCGCGTCTCCCAGCCTTCGAGGCCAACGGAAGGATGGGAGGAACGTGCCTGAGTCAGGGCTCTGGCAGTTCTAGGTGGGTGCACCTGCTGCCGTTGACCGTTCCACATTGCCCCTTCTCTCGGGACCTGATGAAAGAATCCCGGATCTTCTCCCGTCTTTAAATAACAAAAGACGAGTAGAAGGAACCGGCAGAACCGGGGCGACATCCTGGGACAACCCCTCACGCGCCTGCTCGGCAAGTGGGCGAGTGGCGGGAGGGGCGTGGTCAGGGGGCGGAACGTAAGGTGTGTGGAGGACGCACACCGGGGGAGGCGTGGTCGGGGGGGCGGGACGCCGGTGACGGATGAACCAATGGATAGGCAGGAAAGGGAGGGTGGGCGGGACCTCTAGAGCAGCTGTGAAGGGTGGTGCTAGAGGGGCGGGCGGGCGTGGCGCACACTGACGTCGCAGCCGGACACGTCGGCGGCGCAGCGGCCTGGGCGACCGAAGCCGGATATGCCAAGATGGCTGCTATGGCAGCCGCCTCTGCGCTTGTTGCCACTGCTCGGCAGGTTTTTACATGCGGCTCCTGAGAGGCCGGCGCCCAGGATCACCGAGAATCCGGACGGAGCTGGCGCCGGCCTCGGCCGCCCTGAGGCTTGCGGGTGAGGACCTAGACGAACGGAGGGCCGGGGTCGGGCGGAGGGCAGGCAGCCTAACCCGGCCCAGCACCGAGGGGGGGCGCTTCTCCCGGGTCGGTGGGTGGGTCGATGGGGTGCCAGGCGGCGGGTGGAGACCCTCCCCGGTGAGGAGCGGCCCACCAGGCTTCCAGTCGGAGCTCCGGATCAGCTGACGTGGATCCTCCGACAGCGCCTGTCAGGCTCGGCTTTGCTGACGTTGGTGTTGGTCGAAGTGCCCCGGGATAGGCTCATAAGAGAAGCTTGACCGGCAATTTTGGAAGGAACAGAAGCTTTGGGGACAGTGTAGTGTGCCTTGTGTTCCCGAGAGTTGGGGATGCCTTTATTTTCATTGGTTGAAAGATTTCTACCGGCCCCAGGTCGTAAGGTAATATTTGAACCAAGGGGCAGTATTGTTTTCTGCTAGTCATTTCATGCCAAGCTGGCCAAGAAGTTGCAACGCTGGCCGCGTGCTTGTGTTCTCTGTCAGGGATGAGGGATGTGTAACCCAGCTTCCCTTTCTAGTGAAGACACACAGGAGAGCTTCTAGTACACATCAGAGCCATCTCAAAGCAGTTGTTGCTACTTCACCTAAAGACACTTAGATGGCTTGGAATTGAGTGTGAATCGTTTACTAAGATTCTAACTACGTCTGAAGCATGTGTAAACCGGAGATATGCCAAGAAGCAAACTATGTTACAGATAGTTGTTCCCACAATGATACTTCTGCACAGCCAGCCTCCCTGTGGTTTTGTTTTGTTTTCCATGCCTTTTCTTCGGGTTCTGGGTGCTACTGTCTTAGAAAGATAAGGCAAGTGGTCCGGGAGCTGGCGCAGTGGATAAAGGCATTGGGTTCTCAAGCATGAGGTTCTGAGTTCAATCCCCGGCAGCACATGTACCAGAGTGATGTCTGGTTCTCCTCCTATCTTTCTCATAAGTAAATAAATGAATTCTTAAAAAAAAAAAAAGGGGGGGGGGTCGGGCGGTAGCGCAGTGGGTTAAGCGCAAGCGGCGCAAAGACTGGCATAAGGATCCAGGTTCCAGCCCCGGCTCCCCACCTACAGGGGAGTCGCTTCACAGGCGGTGAAGCAGGTCTGCAGGTGTCTGTCTTTCTCTCCCACTCTCTGTCTTCCCCTATCCAACGACAGCAACAACAACATCAATAATAATAATAGCCACAACAATGATAAAAACAAGGGCAACAAAAGGGGGAAAAAAAAGATAAGGCAAGAAGCAAAAAGCGCTTCTTATACCTTGTGACTCATTCACCATTAATGACATTACTACCATCTCAGAATTGTACTGTGCGTTTTGTTTAGGATAGCGTGAACACTTTCAAGCAAGATTCTGTCTAGTTTCTTGAGTCTTTCTGAGTGTGTCTTTTTTTTTTTTTTTTTTTTTTTTTTACCAGAACACTACTCAGCTCTGGTTTATGGTGGTGCAGGGGATTGAACCTGGGACTTTGGGGCCTCAGGCATAAAAGTCTTTGCATAACCATTATGCTATCTACCCCCACCAAATGTTTGTCATTTCTTTAACAGTGTTTATAGACTCCGCTTCTTTTTTTTCTTTGACGTCTAAATGTGTTTGATTTTGCCCTTTATTTTTAAAAGCTGGAGTTTGTGTTGCTTTTGTGCCAAGTGTCCCACAGTCTGGCAGGGATGCCATTGTATCAGCCCCTCTGAGGGAGATTAAAGGCAGTGGTAGACTCAGGTGGTTCTTGGTCTCCTGTTACACACTTGGAACAGCTACCCTGGAAGTTGAGGGGTGTGCTTGTCCTGTGCTCTAATGCTGTGCTCTAATGTGTGTATCTCAGGTCTGTAACCATGAACTTACATTGAAAACAGGTTGTGCTTAAGTATTCCATGTAGATGTTAGGCAGTTTAATTGAAGAACTAGGTTTATGAATAGTTGGTTTCTTAGGAACTTTTTTTTTTTTTTTAAATTTAGATGACTATAGGCTACAGAATGACAGACTAAAATTCCCTATTGTCATAAGGGAACTATGTAGTTGTATTGTTTATCCACTAATGAATAGCAAATAAGGATTGAAAGAGTAATATTCATATTACAAGATTGTACCAAATGAAATTGGTATGTTGCTTAAAAACTCACTAGGTGGCTGAGTGTGTGGAGAATGGGGGGACTGGTAGTGTTTGCTTACAACTGGTTTAGTCCAGTGGTTGAGAAAATAGTCTTGAGAAATTTTCTGAAAGGAAAACACTTAGATGTAAGCCTGTGAGCTTTAGATTGGGATAAGATTTCCCAGTTAAAATAGTAGAGATTGGGGCATCACAGAATCCACTGTGAATAGAATTTTATAACATTAAACCCTGAAAGGACCTTAGAAACAGTTATAACTAAGTTATAGAAAGAAATAATGTGTCTAGTCCCTCTGTTCTGACATTTCTCCCTGGTGAACTAATCCTCTGGACTTGCCCTGTCTTTCTTTACCCTCCTCCTCTTTGTTGTCATTGTCTTCATCATCATCACCAGGACCTCAAAATTGCACTGTACAAAAGGCATAGCACAGAAGCTTCCTCCAGTGCAGTGGATGCCAAATTCAAACTTGGGTCATGCACATGGCAAAGCAGGTGCACTATCCAGGTGAGCTGTTTTGCCAGCCCTCTTTCCTTTTCTTTCTTCCTTTTCTCCATTTCCTCCTTTCTTGCTTTCTTTTTTTTCTTGTATAAACTATTATTTTTTAAAAATTTCTTTATTGGGGGATTAATGTTTTATAGTCGACTGTAAATACAATAGTTTGTACATGCGCTTTCTTTCTTTCTTTTAAAGCTGCTTAGAATAGTTGCTGGTCTGCTGAATCTTTATAACAAGGAAGTCCATGATGCCCTGAACAATGCCCTGATGCCCTTTTTCTCAGATAAGAGGGAGAGGCTCAGCTTGCTGTCTTCAGTCCACATTAACCTGAGCTGTAAATGTTCTTATGGAACCAAGTCATGTTGCTCTCGATGTCCCCAGTGTAGTCCGTTACACTTGAGAGGATTTCAAAGTGAAGTAAGTTAGAAAGGGTCCCCTGTTGGCCTAAGGCAGGGCATGTGGGCATTTATAGGAATAAATTAGCAAAGTCCAATGACTAGTTTTCAGTTAGAGATAGGGACTTTCATTTATCATAAATGTTTTCTTCATTTATTAGAAGGTCAGAAAGATTTCCAAAGTCAGAAACACATCTGCACAAATGTCTGGATGAAACTTTGGAGTCCTTCCACTCCTCTCTCCATTTGATGTTTACTTTTCTTTTTTTTTTTTTTTTTAAGTGTTCTTTTATTTATTTATTTTTTTAAATTGTCTTTATTGGATAGAGACAGCCAGAAATTGAGAGGGTAGGGGGAGATAGAGAGGGAGAGAGAAAGAGACACCTGCAGCCCTGCTTCACGACTTGCAAAGCTTTCCCCCTGCAGGTGGGGACTGGGGGCTCGAACCTGGGTCCTTGAGCACTGTAACACGTGTGCTCAACCACGTGGGCCACCACCCAGCCCCTGATGTCTACTTTTTTTCTTTTGGCTAAACTTAATCAGTTTATTTGTTAGGGTGATGCTGGAGAGAGGAAAACCTGATGACACAGAAATACTTTGTAGAGACAGTGCTTGGGTTTTTTTCTCTTGAAAGTACAGATTAACTGTTCAAGGTTATACTTAATGTACTTTAAAAAGATAGCAAAAATTGCCTAATGAAGGTTTTTGCTCCTTTGTTTTCTCTGAAATGTTTGTTGGCACTCTTTACTATTTTTATAATTAGTAGTAGTGGTAGTAGTAATAGTAAGTGTGACTCAGTTTCACACATGCTTAGGACTGCTGGGCAGCCTCCCATTTTTCCCCTTCCTCCCTTTCTTAATCTGGAGAGAAACAGAGAAGAGGGAGAAAAAGGTAGAGGAGTAGGAGGAATATGACCACACTGATTGATATACCATCAGTAGAGCTCCCCCTTTGCCATCCATTGGTGCTCCTATATGGTTCTGGGGCTTGAACCCGGGACCCTGTGTATGGCAAGCCTCACAGTCTACTGGGTGAACTATCTCCTGTCCCTTTAAGTATGCTTTTTAATTGATAGTTAATCAGTCAGCTTTACAAACAAACAAACCTGCTTTAAGGGGGGGTGGGGTAGATAACATTATGGTTATGCAAAAACTTTCATACCGGAAGCTCTAAAGTCCTAGGTTTAAACCCCCCACCCCCCAATCCCCACCACCACTACCTTAAGGCAGTGTTGAGCAGTGCTCTGGTCTCTTCTGTCTTCCGTGTATCTCTCTCTCCATCTCTCTCTCTCTCTCTCATTAAAATAAAACAAAATGTATTTATTTTAAAAAAAAAACACTGCGAGTAGCACAGCAGGTGGTACAAAGTGCAAGGACCAGCGTAAGGATCCCTGTTCAAGCCCCCAGCTCCTCACCTGCAGGGGAGCGCTTCACGGGCAGTGAAGCAGATCTGCAGGTGTCTACCTTTCTCAACCCCTCTCTGTCTTCCCCTCCTCTCTCCATTTCTCTCTATCCTATCCAACAATGACATCATCAATAACAACAATAAAACAAGGGCAACAAAAGGGAATAAATAAATATTTTTAAAAAACAGCTTTAAAGGAGATAGCTTACCTGGTAAGGTACTTGTCAAGCCTCAGGTTCAAGGGTACCATGAATCTCGAACCATGCATCTCGAACCACATTGAGCACCCTGGACAGCACTGGGGAGAGCTCCATGGGTAGTGGAAGAGTACTGTTGACAGTAGAACAGTGCTGTGATATCCCTGCCCCTCACTCTCCTCTCACTGCCTAGAGTAGAAAGGATTACAAAGTTGACCTGGAGGTAGTGGTATCATGGATTTTTGCACTGCCAAAAAAATCATGTTTTTGGAGCGGGTGGGATACGGAACTCTGGTGGTAGGAATTGTATAGAATTGTAACCCTCTTATCCCACAGTCTTGTTGATCATTATTAAATCACTAATAAATAAAATTAAATCACTTGTTTTAAGCTTATTTGGGATTTTATTGCAGGTGTCACTGTCACAGACTTGCCACAGTCACATTGCAAAAGTGAAACATTTTACAAGGCAGTTTGTTTACTTATTTTCCAGAGTAGTGCTCAACTCTGATTTAGGGGTGGTACTTGGGATTGAACCTGTGGCCTCAGGCATGAAAGTCTTTTTGCATAACCTTTATACCATCTCCTCAGCCCTACAAAGCAGCTTAGATGAGTATTTTTTCAGATATTTGTTTTGCTCCTTTTGTGGCTTTGCGTCATAATGCTCTTCCAATAAAAGAAGAAAACAGATTTTAAGCTTTTGTCTTCCTCTTGATATTATAATTGTGTGAAAGGTACAATGTATACTTTTTCTAAATAAGAGGTGTTGACTCTGGGTCTAGCTGTAATCCATCAGATAGAATCAAGGCGCTCTAGTGGCACAGTCGGCTAGGAACTTTGTCTTGATAGTCCAAGTAGAACTGGTGGTTCAGTTCTGATTTGAGCCTGCCAGTTTGGTGAGGGCATCACAGAAGCAATGGGCCTCCATGTGGCAACTTAACTGGGCTGTGTTTCAGAAAGGGGGTGGGGGGATTGCCTTGTCTAAAGTCACTCGACTAGCTCAGCACAGAGCCAGCTTCTGGTTTTGCTTCCCATGTTCTCCTTCTATCCACCCCCCCCCCCCACTCCAAGCTCCCCAAATAGGAACAGCTTCTCAAGAGCAGCACTTCTCTTTGTTGTTGGGGTAGGCGAGCCGCATCCCTCAGGATTTTCTTTAGTTTTCCTGATTGCAGCCAGGACCTTGAAGATATGGATTTTATGCTAATTTTTCTTTCTTTCTCTCTTTTTCAGTTCAAATTAAGGAAAACCAATATCCTGCTTCTTACTGTAAGCAACATCTAATTGTACAAGAGAGCAATCATGCAGCCACCACCCCAGGCAGTCCCATCAGGCCTCGTTGGGCCACCTCCAGCTGGGAATCCTCAGAGCATGTTCTGGTCTAACAGCCCATATAGGAGACAGGTGAACAATAGTGCGCCGGCGGCTCCCATAACTAGCCCGTTGCAGCCAGTCACGGATCCATTTGCATTTAGTAGGCAGACACGCCAAAACACATCACTGGGCACTTCATCTAAAAGCAGCCCACCCATCCTTCAAGGTGCTGCTCCACCAGCATTTCTTCAGCGCTCTGGTCAGCCTTTGCCTCACACAAATGTCAGGGACAGTTCCCAAGGACCCTGCGAGCCTCCACCCAGACTTCTGACACAGCCCAGACCTGATCCCAGTCCATTGCCCAATGTGTTGGCCCCTTCGTCCCCTGCTGGGCCGGAGATGAATAGGAGTGCCGAAGTTGCTCCTGGTTCAGAACCTGAAGTTCAGGCTCCATTGTATCCTCCTCAGTACATTCCAGGAGCCATTCCGGATGGTTCCATGGGGGGTCATTTGCATGGGACCGTGCCTGAGCCCAACAGACCCCTGAGCAGGCAGAACCCACATGACAGTGCTGCAGTACCTGCAGCATCCCCATTCTTCCCTCAGACTCTCCAGCAAGTGCCAGGCCAGTGGGGGCCAGTGCAGGGAGGCCCGCCACCCTCAAGCCAGCCATACTGGCCCTACTCAGAAGGACCTGTTCCGAACATGGGGCCCCAAGCTTCCACTGTTTCCCACTCACCTGCCCTGTCCAGTTCATGTCAGGGGTCTGGTCAGGAACACCACAGCCAGTTGGTGTCTCTGTCAGGGCCCTTAGCCGGTGACAGAAGAAACGAGGGGGTTTGCCTGCAAAGTGGAAACCACTTGGTGAATCACTTTGATACTGAAAATGCTTTCAGGCAAAATCCCAGAGTTGGAAGTAGTCCAACAAACCAGGAGTTGAGGCTGAATCCAGGAATGAATAAAGAGCAGTTGCCAGCTTTTGTCAATCCCCCTGCTCAGGGAAATAGCTTAGAAAGCCATCTGCATGCTCCTCCAGGGGCTAAGGCCAGCAGAACTCTGCCAGAGGTAGACTCAGGAGCTATCTCCATGTTTTTCCAAGGCGGAGAGACAGAAAATGAGGAGAACCTCTCATCTGAAAAAACTGGCTCTGCTGGTCCATCTGACCTTGATAGTCTCTCCACCAACCTTGGACTTGGCCATCCTTCTGCGCATGCTGGTGGCCTGTATCAGGCCTTTCTCAAAAGCCCCAGCAGTGAGACCATGCAGCAGGGAGGAGACATGCAGCCTTATTTTTCACAGTCTGCAGGCATCCACCATGAGAAACAAACCACTAAAAGTGCTACTATGGATCTGTGGGGTGGTGGGGCAAGTGTGGGAGCTTCTGACGCCAGCGGCCCACAATATGAGAATGTGGAGAACTTAGACTTTGTTCAAAATCAAGAAGTCCTGCCAAGTGAGCCCCTCAGTTTGGACCCCTCTCTGAGTGATCAGCTTAGATATGTGTCCCAGCCTGGGTCAGTTGTCACCAAGCATAGTGTGGGGCATGCTGGAGGTGGGGCCCTGAATACTGAGGCCCCAGATGCAGCGCTGTACCCCATACGATCTGATAGTGTATCATCCAGTTATAGCAGCAAGAGCCACAGGAGTCTTTCAGGGATAGCTAGACCCCAGGACTTAACTGGTACGTTCATTCAGCAAGAAGTTGGAAAACCTGAAAATGAGGCTTCAGGGAGTTTTTTCAAGCAAATTGATTCATCTCCTATAGGAGGTGAGATAGATGGGACCACTATAAGCCAGAATTACCAGAGAAACCTGCCCCAACCTACAACCCCAAGCCCCCCAAAACCTGTGGGGATATTTCAGACAAGTGCAAATAGTTCTTTTGAACCAGTGAAATCCCATTTAATTGGGGTAAAACCAGTGGAGGCCGATCGTGCCAATGTGGTGGGTGAGGTGAGAGGCACCCATGCTCACCAGAAGCAGCATAGACCAGCTGCTGCACCACCTGATGCCTCTCCTGGCAACATGGAGCAGCCCCCAGACAACATGGAGACCCTCTTCACACCCCAGGTCTGCCCTCTGCCTCTGACCTCTCCTGTGGAGCCCACTCACAGACCTCAGCACATTGGGGGGCCACCCTTGGAAACTATGCTCCCAACACCTGAAAAAAGGCCCTCAACCAGAGTTCATGGAGTCATGAAGTGTGAGAGCCCAGCAACAACTCTGTGGGCTCAGAATGAACTGCCAGATTTCGGGGGAAACGTCATCTTAGCTCCAGCTGCTCCCGTACTTCATGTCCCTGCAAAACTTCAATCGTCTGAAGTGATTCAACCTCCAGATGAGAGTGTCTCCAGCCAGCAGTCCCAGCAGCCGGACCCTGTCCCCCCTCTGCAAAGCGGGGACAGCAGTGGTGCTTCTGAGAATCTTGAGAACCCCCCCAAGATGGGAGAGGAAGACGCCCTTCTATCACAGGCAAGTTCTGGCTATGCCAGTCTTTTATCTTCACCACCCACTGAATCTTTGCAAAATCAACCGGTCTTGATTGCCCAGCCTGATCAAAGCTATAATCTGGCTCAGCCTATCAATTTCTCTGTATCTTTACCTAATCCTAATGAGAAGAGTCAGTCCTGGAGAGATGCTTTGGTGGGGGAGAAATCTACAATAAGCAGCCAAACACCTGGGGGTGATTTTGGAGAAAATGCTTTTTTGTCTGGGATTCCAACTGGCTCTCTCATTTGCTCGCCTTTGCCTAACAGTCTTGTCCAAAGTAATTTCCCACAAGTTTCTGCTTTTTCTGAAATGGGTTCTAATCAGCCTGCCAGCCTACTTGCTCAACCACCATCTCATCCGGCTCCAAAGAACTTGCTCCCGGAAGGTCAAAAGATTCATAACATAGAGAATTTTCTCCCCGAGTTGGCTACTAGCCCCACTGGAGGCACAGGTGTGATGTTAGCACATCCCATAAACAATACCTCCATACCTAATAGCAATATGGCAAATCTCTCTAGTAACCAGGAAGAAACTTTGGAAGCCCTAGACTTTACATTAAGTAGGACTTTGGAAAGCTCTGTAAGAATATGTAGCCCATCCCATTCCGACGGCCCAGCATCTTATCAGCAAACCATGGCCAACTTTCCCAGACAGTCTGAGCCCGGGCCACATAACCCAGACCATTTCTACCAACAGGTGATGAAAGATGCTCAGGACCAAAGTGGCCTAGAAAGAACCCAGCAGGAGCCAGTACGACCTCCCTCACAGGGACCCAAAGCAACATTTACAGACACTTCCACTTCTGGAAGTCCGCTAGCTCAAGGACAGTTCCAGAATTCAGCCCAGCCACCTACAAATCCAGCTTCAGTTGACACAGACCAACAGCCACTGCCTCGACCACCTCGCTCCTCCAGTGCTTCAGTCTTGTCCACCAGCTCCGGCCATGCAGCTGTGCGGTCAGACCAACAGTGGCCACAGTCACCCCCTCCAGAGTACTACTATTACAGATCTATGTACGATGGCTACCAGTCCCAGTATCCCTCACTGTACCCACCTGATGCGAACACAAGCTCCCTCTATTACCAGGTAGGTGGAGCTCTGTACTGGATGTCTCTTACATTGTGCTCCTTTGTAGGATTCGACAGGTCTGTTCAGAAGTAACATAGTTCTGCTGCAGTGCACAACCCCACAGCACTGCTTCATGAGCAAATTACTCTCAATTTGGAGATTCAGACCACATACTGAACTTGAACTGCACTACAGTGCCTGCTTCATTTTGGTTTAATCCACATGCCTCAAGCTTTGTCCCAACTTGTGTGTGCACATGCGCACACACAACCTTTCTTGCTTTAAGCTTTCTGCAGAAACAAGTTCTGAGTATACACTTCAGGATACTAGGCTAGCCTCTTGAAGCTTCTCTGTCATTTTGATGTTGAAAACAGCGTGGAGGATGTAGCTCAGTGATATAGTACACTTTATGTACTTAACTTTGGGCTGGGCTAGGGAGATAGCATAATGGTTATGAAAAAAGAAAAAAGGTTTTGTGGCTGAGGCACCAAGCATTCAAGGTTCAGTCCTCAGCACCATCATAATAAACCAGAGCTGAGCAGTGCTCTGGTGGAGAGAGAGAGAGAAGCAAACAAACTAACTCTGGGCTTGATTCCAGAACATGTGCACGCACGCACGCACGCACGCACATACACAACATGACTGAAGAAGCAACAGGAAAGCTAGTATTTTTAAATCCTTCCTTCAGAATGAAATGTTTAGGGATAAAAGTTAGGTCTGGAATGTAATCCAAATGAGATAGCTAAAAGGGTTGAAGTCCACAAAATTCAAGTACAGGTGACATAGGCAGAAGAGGGGGCCCTGTGTTGCTACACAGAAGTTTTTTTTTAAATATTTCCTTTTTGCTACCCTTGTTTTTGTTGTTGTTGTTGTTGTTGTCGTCGTTGTTGGATAGGACAGAGAGAAATGGAGAGAGGAGGGAAGACAGAGAGGAGGAGAGAAAGATAGACACCTGCAGACCTGCTTCACCATCTGTGAAGCGACTCCCCTGCAGGTGGGGAGCCGGGGATTCGAACCGGGATCCTTATGTGGTCCTTGTGCTTTGAGCCACCTGCGCTAACCCTCTGCGCTACTGCCTGACTTCCTACACAGGAGGGTCTTTCTGGTCTCTTTTCACTGATTCTATAAGCTATGAATGAGTAAGCTTGTGTAATCATACTACTTGTTTTATTTTGCTTTATTTTATTTATTTGATAGAAACATAAATCTAGAGAGAAGGGGAAAATAGAGAGAGACACCTGCAGGACGGTTTTACCACTTGTGAAGCTTTCCCATGTAGGTGGAGACCAGAGGCTTGAACCCGGGGCCTTGTGCATAGTAACAGCTTAACCAAGTGTGCTACCACCTGCCCTTCTCCCCCTTTTTATTTTAAATTCTCCTATTTGTGTGGAAAAGCTTTGCCCAAGTGGGCACACGGGATTATTATTTGCTTTATCACCTTTACTCCCAACTCAGCATCAGCCTCCCATGCTCTCCCAAGACAGGATTGTGGGCTAGAAACCACTATGTTACAGTGAGTTAGCAGAGGCAGAGAGAGTAAGACTTGTGGCTGGTTTGGCAGTATCCTTGGCAATGGGAAGAAGTAATGCTAGTCTTGTTCCCCTCTGGGGCTTTGAGCAACTCTTTATATGTGCTAATGGTTACATATCTGACCAGAGACTTGTGAATCTAGGTTCCAAAATAGCCTTGTGGGTCTCCATTTCCACAGAAGAAATGTAAATACTACCAAGAACCAGAAAAGGCAGGAGGTGATGGGAATGACTTGCCCACTCAAGTCTAGGTTCCATAGCCCAGCACCACTTCTGCAGGAGCTTCATTCTTTCTGCCTTTTCTTGGTGTCACTGTAACCTCCAATAGTGAGCAGAAACAAACCATTTTATATGATCTCTTCCCCTGCCAACTAATGGCAAAGCATCAGGTTCTTAAGGACTGATTCTGGTCTGTGCCTGGGTTATCTTCTTTCTACCTCAAACCCTCACACCTACTCCTGGGGGAGGGGGAGGGAGAGGGAGAGATAGAGAGAGAGAGAGAGAGAGCGCTAGCTATGGGATTCATCAGCCTGCAATGGGGCTGAAGGTCTCATAGGAATAACATTTGATCCTCTTGGGGCTTTAGAGCCCATTCAGCTGGAACCATGATTCTTTGCTGAACTGAGAAATGTGATCTGGTCATGACCCTATCTTCTGCCATGACTTCCCACAATCAAGACCCCAGGAAGCAGAAACCCAGCAGCCCTCAGGATTGTCCTGCTAGGGCCACCAGTGGTCAGCTGGTGAGCCTGCTAGAGCTCACAAAGGGTCTTAGGATGGAAAGAACTAAAGCTGATCACTTGATGAGTTGCTTTTGTTGGCATCTAACACGACACAACTTTTTCCATAGGATGTTTACGGCCTGTACGACCCTCGATACCGGGGCTATGATAGCACAGCCTCTACCTATGCTGAGAATTACCGTCACCCAGAGCCTGAGCGGCCCAGCTCCCGGGCAAGTCACTGCTCAGACCGGCCACATACCAGGTGAGCACTGCATCCCTCCTGCACAGGTTAATGTTTGTGTTGCTGATTGTGGTGATAAAAGACTATTTTGAAAAGAGTTCTGCAAACTTGTTGAAAAGTGTTTACATTTTATCAGTATGGAAAGATTGCAGGACACGCTTTTTTTTTTTTTTTTTTAGGGCACACTTTTTAGTTGAACTAAGTAAGGCACAGTCCTTCAGTCAGAACCATGCTATTGGCTAACACTAGGTCAGACCAGACAGACACACTGTTATCCTGCACACACACCAGCCGTTTGCTGATCTAGTGTGTTCAGCAGCTTTTCCCCTGTGCACTCTCCACACCTGTCAGAGACACGATGTGACTCAAAGGCTCAGAAAACCTGGACTAGAACACAGAGCTGGCCTGTGTACCTGAAAGCCTGTGTTCTTTCCCCAGGGCAGCCTCCTGTGTAGAGGCCCAGGAACTCCCTGTTCTGCTGCTCACCATGACCTCTGTGCCTCGGGTACAATTACAGATGAGGGATTTTGAAAGAACCCTGGTGTTATGCCTTCAGCCAAGTAAGACTTTAAGCAGGTCAAAGTCCGCCCCCTCAGAGTTGTTTCACCATGTCACCTGGGAAGCAGCTTTTGAAGTGAAAATGAGCATTCTGGTTCATTGGCAACAGGGGGAGGTGTTTGTAGAACCCTAAGAGGCAAGGGAGGGTGGAGGCAGGACACTTGCAGGTAGGTCCAGTTCTCTTGAGGCCTGCAAATTAACATGGGCACTGACTTTCAGAGGCCAGAGATGGCTCCTGTTAGAAAGGCTTAGAGGGGGAGTCGGGTGGTGGCGCAGCGGGTTAAGCGCACATGGCGCAAATCGCCAGGACCTGCGTAAGGATCCCAGTTCGAGCCCCCGGCTCCCCACCTGCAGGGGAGTCGCTTCACAGGCGGTGAAGCAGGTCTGCAGGTGTCTGTCTTTCTTTCCTCCTCTCTGTCTTCCCCTCCTCTCTCCATTTCTCTCTGTCCTATCCAACAACGACATTAATAACCACAACAATGTTAAACAACAAGGGCAACGAAAAGGAAAAATAAATAAATAAAAAATAAATTAAAAAACTTAATTAAAAAAAAAAAAGAAAGAAAGGCTTAGAGGGCCCCTCACCAGGGGCTAGAGCGCACTATACAGGAATGCTTTTTTTCTTTTCTTTTTATTGCCGCCAAGGTTGTCGCTGGGGTTCAGTGTCTGTGTGACTGCTTGTAACAGCCTTTTTTTCCCCCTCCATCTTTATTTGATAGGACACAGAAATTGAGAGGGGAGGGGGAAATAGAAAGAGAGAGACATAGAGACACCTGCAGTACTTGCTTCACCACTCCTGAAGCTTCCTCCTGCAGGTGGGGAGCAGGGGCTTGAACCTGGATCCTTGAGCATGGTAACATGTACATTTAACCAGGTGCACTGCTGCATGGTTTGTCACCCCATCTGCAGTGTTTGAGTCCTTGTGGTGTCATCATTGCCTATTTCTGACAGCTCTGGAGAGTGAGTTTTCCTTTCTTGTGCCCTGCTTGGTTGGGAGATGTGTGTGCATGCATGTGCTCTTGTGTCCAGTGGATGTTCAGCACTAGCTTGTCTGTCTTGTGCTGTTGTGTTCACATCCCTCTCAGGAATTTGCCTTTTAGTTGAGGACTTTTTCTCTCTTGAGAGGTGGGTGGGTCAGTGATGGCAGCTAGAGGTTGTGTGGTCAGGTTTTGCTGTCAGTTTTTAGGAGTGTGTGATAGACTGGCCCTCAAGTGCTTCCTCAAAAGGCCTAGAGGACCAGGTAGCTATTGCCCTCATATTAGAGCAGAGGCAGGCCAGGGGGTTCTGGGCTAAAGGGCACACTCCTCACAGGCAGCTCAGGGACTTCAGGCTCTGCTAAGAGACAGTTCTCCATGGTCATGACAAAAGTCATGCTGCTTTATTTATTTATTTGGATAGAGACAAATCAAAAAGGGAAGAGTGGATATATATATATATATATTGAGAGAGACCTGCAGCACTCCTTCACCACTCATGAAGCTCCCCCCCTGCAGGTGGGGACCAGAGTCCTTGCACAGTGTATCAGCTTAGCCTGATACCCCATCAACCAGCCCCCTGAATTGTCATGCTTTTAAAATCAGATACTGTCTAAAATTTGTTGTTAGAAAACAAAAATGCCATTATGTCCTTCCAAGAATCTTATGCCCTAAAGGTGATCTTGCTAAGTGGTGTTTTTTTTTTTCTGAAGAAAGAAGTGAGTCATGACCTGGCCTTTAAGTGGCCTCTGTGACCATGTGCTGAAGTCTGATGCTGTGTTGGCTTAGGGCCCAGCCAGCTCCAGCTCCTCACCTGGACGTCAAGTTTATCTCCAGGAACACAGCACACCTAAGACACTAAGTTCAGGTGTAGTGGATATTGCTGCCTTGATGCTTGTTGGTTCTGCTAAAGTGACATAAAAAAATGGAGAATTAATTGGTTTTGGCTTTAACTTTTTTTTTTTTTCTCTCTCTGTCATCACTGGGACCTCATTGCTCCAGGCCAACTTTTTCAGATAGAGAAACACAGAGAAGGGAGAGACATCACTAAAGTTTCTTCCAATGAGGTGGAGGCTGGACTCCAATCTGGGTCGCACCCATGGCAAAATACTTGCACTATCCAGATGAGCTATTTTGCCAGCCCAAGCCTTGACTTTTATAGGATCTAGCACCGAAACCATACCAGTTCTTTTATGGCAGGTGATGCTTAAATAGTTCTACTAAGAGGAATCCCATATCTTATCATTATTTCTGTTTTGGGATCTCTTGTTAGAGTTTTTCACATGTCCAGGAAGTGGTACAGCAGAAAAGTTGTAGGACTTGTTAGCATGATGTTCTGAGTAAGACCCCCAGCACCAAGTGTTCTAGAGTATAGATCTGGTTATCTCTCTCATCCATTTTTTTAAAATCATCTTCAGAACTCTGGGCTGACCTTTCTTTGGGGAGGAATTGGGGGGGTTATAGCACTGAATCTTCCCCCCAATACAACGCAGGTGCCAGTCTCAAACCTAGGTCAAGAGCATGGAAGAGCAGGTATACTCCCAAGAGAGCTATCTTGTTGGTCCAGTTTTTTCTCTTTGTTTTTTGTCACCAGGGTTATCATGCAACTCCACTGCTCCCAGAAACTTTTTTTGTATGTTAGTTTGCTTTGTTTTGTTTTTTAGTTTGAGGTGAGAGAAAGGGAGAGAGAGAGAGAGAGAGATACTGTAGTAACTTTCCACCACTCGTGAGGCTTCCCCTCTGCTAGTGTTCCCATGTGGTGGCCTGAGCCTTGACCCTGATGACATGTGTGCTCTGTTGGATGAGCCACTTCCTGCCCCCCCCCTTTTAAATATAATTTTGTTTAGAGAGAGAGAGAGAGAAGAGACCACAGAACCAAAGCTTCCTTCTGTATGGGGGGCCATACTTGAGAAGTGGTTACGCACATGGCCAAAGCAGGACACTTTCCAAGTAAACTATTTCACCATCCACCTTTCCCCATACACTTTGTTAAAAAGAACTCATGGCCCAAAGCTTTTCAAAGTACCTCTGCTCCAGGTGTGATTGATGTTGTCTGGCACTTGTCCCCACTTAGGAATAGGTGATTTGTTGTTTAATGGTACCCTGTGTTTTTCAGGCGAGAATATCCTGAAAGTTACTATAACTCAAAAAGTGGATGGAGCAGTCACAGCGACTACTATGCAAACTATTACCCTGGCCAGTATGACTATGGAGGTTCGTACTACCTGTGCCCTTGTATCATAGCCCTACTATCATCTTGTGTCTTCCATAACTGCAGTTTACATTGATTTTTTTTCTGACAAAGCAGATTATTTAATCTGATGAAAATAAAATAAAGCCTAGGAAATAGCTCACCCAGTAGAGCACGTGCTTTGCTGTGTGTGAAGCCTCGAGTTCAAGCCTCAGTAATGCATGGGAGCACTATGGACACTACTGGGGAAAACCCCATTTATGATGAGTGGTGCTGTGGTGTCTTTCCCTCTCTCGCTACCTTCTTCCTTCTTGTCTCTAAAAAAAGAAAGAAAGAAAAAGAGAAAGAACGAACCAGGAAGGCTACTCAGGTAATATCACACATAAATGAGGCTCAGGTTTATTTTTCTTGCTTGAAAAAGAAAAAGAAGGGGGTCAGGCGGTAGCGCAGCGGGTTAAGCGCATGTGGTACCAAGCGCAAGGACCGGCGTAAGGAACCAGGTTCGAGCCCCCGGCTCCCCACCTGCTGGGAAGTCGCTTCACAGGTGGTGAAGCAGGTCTGCAGGTGTCTGTCTTTCTCTCCTCCTCTCTGTCTTCCCCTCCTCTCTCCATTTCTCTGTCCTATCCACCAATGAACGACATCAACAATAATAATAACCACATCAAGACTACAACAACA
Source organism: Erinaceus europaeus (assembly GCF_950295315.1). Classification (NCBI taxonomy): domain Eukaryota; kingdom Metazoa; phylum Chordata; class Mammalia; order Eulipotyphla; family Erinaceidae; genus Erinaceus; species Erinaceus europaeus. The sequence continues at coordinate 27,538,233 of NC_080171.1, forward strand.
AGGGCAACAAAAGGGGGAAGAAATGGCCTCTAGGAGCAGTGGATTCATGGTGCAGGCACTGAGTCCCAGCAATAACCCTGGAAGGCAAAAAAAAAAAAGACAAGAAATAAAATGAGAAAGTAGCTTTTCTATTGTTCAAGCCATGTCTCACATGCTCAGGACTACATGTGTTCAGTGGCTCCACTGTCAGATGGGACCAACACAGGGTATTCCCATGGCCTCAGGTTTCCATTTTTCTGTTATCAGTGTTTTATTGGCTTGTCCCCCAGGTATGCCCACTCATCACTGATGCCTGGTTATGTCCTATGTTCTCAGTGCAGATTGAAGTACCCAGGGCTGTGGCCCCACACTTCCTGTCTATCTACTGCTTCTCATAGGCCTGTTTCCCCTCGTACAGTCTTATCTTCACACTACTTTTAAAATAAATTCTGTATACACCTGTCAAAAGGTATATTTGCTTTGTCTGTAATATTAATATGCTTACCAAAAGTAAGTTTACTATACATTAATTTTTTTTTTTATTGCCCACCAGGGTTATTATTGGGGCTCAGTGTCAGAACTATGAATCCATCACTCCTGGTGGCCATTCTTTCCCTTTTTTTTTTTTTCTTTCTATTTTATTTGCTAGGACAGGGAGAAATTGAAGATGGGAGTGGGAGATAGAGAAGGGAAAGAGAAAGACACTAGCAAGCCTGTATCCACCACTTGTGAAGCACCCCCCTGCAAGTTGGAAGCTCAAACCTGGGTCCTTGATCATGGTAACTTGTGTGTGTTTTTTTTTTTTTTAAGATTTTATTTATTTATTTATTTATTTATTTATGAGAAACATAGGAGAGAGAAAGAACCAGACATCACTATGTTACATGTGCTGCCAGGGATTGAACTCAGGACCTCATGCTTGAGAATCCAATGCTTTATCCACTGCGCCACCTCCCGTACCACAATAATTTGTGTTCTTAATGAGGTGCACTAGCTGCCATCTGGCCCCTATAAAAAAAGAATTTAAATGATGATTTTTTTTTTCAGTAGGTTCCCCCCCACACACACACGCATACATCCATATATTGAGAGGAACACAGCCAACGGCACTATACAGGCTAAAAATAGCCAGGATCCTTTTGTGTCTAACAGCTAACATTCCCAGGGACATGCTGATTTTCTTGAGAAAAGAGGAGCTCTGAGATGGCCTCAGTCTTTTCTACAGAGGTGTGTCTTCCTTTGTATGTTGTATTAACTGTTAATTCCTTGCTTACAGATGCGGGCCACTGGGATCGGTACCACTACAGTGCTAGATTCAGGGACCCCCGCCACTATGACCAGAGGTATTGGTATGATACTGAATATGATCCGTATAGGAAAGAGAACTACTCTTATGGTGACAGGTTAGTAAAACCTACTTTGGCCAAGAGGGTGGGTCATTGGTCAGCTGTGGTCTTGTGTGTCTGTAATTTCTTCAAGAACTATAGTTCTGGCAAAATCTCTGATATCACAGTTACTAAACCCCTCCCAGCATTTCTCACTCTGGGCTTCAAAGGAGTCCATAATTGCACCTGAGCATGGGCTACTGACTACTCTGTGTCTGTGAGAGGCCTGACTTTACTATGACAAACTTACATGTTCCCCTAAGTCTCCAGACAGAGGCTTTGAACTTGTTCTTGGAAGACAGTGACTCCACTCCCAAGAGGCCTCCAATTTGTTCTTAGTGTCGAGGCTTGGAAATGGCAGGAGGCCCAAAAGAGCTTGACTGTTCTGTATTGAGGAGTGTTGTCCCAGAGGACCCCCCAGCCCCACCCCACCCCAGCTCCCAACCTTACTTTATCCCCTGCCGACTACAGGCATGACAAGTATGATGACCACTGGAGGTACGACCCTCGAGTCACCAGGAGTTTTGATGAAGACCCTGAGCCCCGCAGGGACCCCTACGGGGAAGAGACAGACAGGCGCAGCGTGCACAGCGAGCACTCGGCACAGAGCCTGCGCAGCGTGGCCAGCCTGCACAGCCACCGCAGCAGCTTTAGCTCCCAGTCACACCAGGTAGGCCCTCGGCAGGCTCACCATCGCCCCCTGCTCTAGGATCTGCTGTCCTCTATGACTGACAGCGTATCTGCTGAGCTGCCAGGGAACTGATGTCTCATGTGCTTTTTGTTTCCTAGAGTCAGATTTATAGGAGTCACAACGTGGCAACCAGTGCCTATGAAGGCCCACCTCCACCAGGCTCCTTCCACGGTGATTACCCCTACAGCTCCTATGGTGGCGGCAACTTCAGCAGTGCCCAGGACTTCACCGAATATGGTTACCCTCCCGATACCAGCTGGCCCACTGTGGAGCAGGGTACGTGTTAGTTGAGACCTCAAGTTCACAGTGCACAGAGACACCAGATCCCATAAGGGGGCCAAATCCTGCAGTGAGATGGAGGGAGGGAGTTAGAACTGTAATTGGAATTTTATTACTGGTATATGTGTTGTACTGAAAATCAGACCTGGGACCTTACCTATGCAAATCTAACTAAGCCACTTCATGGAGTTCCTTGGAGGGTTTTTATTGTTGTTATGGTTGGTATTTTGTTTTGGTTTTGTTTTTCATTTTAGAAGAGCGTAAGTTATCTTTTAGTAATCTAAACATTTTTCTGACTTTATATAGTTCTACTTTTAACAGGATATACAATAGATTAGTTTTCATTTGAAAGTCAGTTACTCACTATAAAACTAACCTATGCATTCAGTTGTGTTTACATCTTTAAAATCTAAACTGTTGCTCAGGTTTTGAAGTGCCAAGAGTGTCCCAGGATGTGGTTATAGCCTTGACTTCTTAAGCAAGAGGTCCTGAATTTGATCACATATGCCAGAGTAAAACTCTGGGTCTCTCTTTCTCTCCTTTCTCTGGTATCAGTAAATAAAACTCCAAAGAAGTGTTATAGCAAGCTGATTGTTTCTTTCACTTTTTTAAAAATGTAGTTCCATCAAGACCAATTACTCCTGAGAAGTTCTCTGTGCCTCACGTCTGTGCCCGCTTTGGTACTGGGGGTCATCTCATTAAAGTAATTCCAAATCTGCCTTCTGAAGGACAGCCTGCATTGGTTGAAATTCATAGCATGGAGGTAATTCGATAGAATTTTGTTGAAACATTCTGTATGCTTTGCAATTTGTTAACTCCAACTTGTGCATTATTGTCTTAAAATAGCCTTGGAAAATGCTTATCCTAGGCTGGGCAGGGGCACACCTGGTTAAATGCATATTGTGCTATATGTAAGGACCCAGGTTCAATCTGCCTCTTTATCTTCCCCTTCCCTTTCAGTTTCTCTCTGTCCTATTAGATAAAATAGAGGGGGTGGGGGAGGGAGACTGGTCTTTGGTTGCAGTGGATTCATATTGCCAGCACCAAGCCCCACAAATAACCCTTTAGGCCAAAAAAAAAAAAAAAAATGGGTCAGGTACAGCGGGTTAAGCACACATGGCACAAAGCACAAGGACAGTCATAAGGATCCCAGTTCGAGCCCCGGCTCTCCACCTGCAGGGGGTGTCGCTTCACAAGTGGTGAAGCAGGTCTACAGGTGTCTTTTTCTCCTCCTCTCTGTCTCCCCTCATCTCTCGATTTCTCTCTGTCCCATCCAACAACATCAATAGCAACAATAACAACGACAACAACAAAGGCTGTAACAAGGGCAACAAAAAATGGGGAAAATGCCCTCCAGGAGCAGTGGATTCATGGTGCAGGCCCTAAACCCCAGCAATAACCCTGGAGGCAAAAAAATAAATTGTCCTGCATTAGAGCCCCTGTTTCTACCTGCAGGGGAATGCTTCACAAGTGGTGAGACAGGTCTACAGGTAGGTGTCTCTTTCTCTCCCTCTCTTGTCTTCTCCCCTCTCGATTTCTGTCAAGTAAAATGGGGGTGGCGTGGGAGAAGGGGGTGGATAGCAAAGAGTCTCTTATGCCTATGGCTCCAAAGTCCCAGGCTCAGTCCCCTGCACCACCATAAACCAGAGCTGAGCAGTGCTCTAGTTAAAAAAAAAAATGGCCACCAGAGGCAGTGGATTCACAGTGCTGGCACCAAACCCCAGCAGTAACCCTATTGGCATGAACAGAGAATATTTTTTAAAATGTTTATTTCTGTGAATTATTTATTTGTTTATATTTTGCCTCCAGGGTTATCGCTGGGGCTCGGTGCCTGCACTACAAATCCACTGTTCCTGGCACCCTTTTTTTTCATTTTATTGGCTAGGACAGAGAGAAATTGAGAAGGGAAGATAGAGAGGGAGAGAGAAGGATAGATACCTGCAGAGCTGCTTCCCCACTTGTGAAGTGAAATCTTTTGCAGTTGGTGATCCTTGCTCGGGTCCTTGTGCTTTGACTATGCGTTTAACCCAGTGTGCCACCACCTGACCCCTTAAACTTTTGATTTGTACATTTGTTGTTCTTCTATTTGGCCATGTCCTCCTAGAAGTCAGCACTTTAAGCATCTGCATTGGATTTTATATTATACTTGGTTTGATTCTTTCCATTTCTGATTTCAGAGAGGACCTTGTTTATTTTACCAGTTAATTTAATAATGAGCTGAGGTACTTCATGATCTTATACAAGAAAAGCCAGTTTGGGGGACCCTGTTCTGTGGTCAGTAGGCCTCTTCTGTTGCACCTATTAAGATTCTGCTTGAGAGTTTTGGGGTCAACGAATCTCACCTCTAAAATTCAAAAATAACTGTTGTAGACCAAAGTCACACTGTGACAGAATACCTTTATCTCTATGTGGAGGGCTGACATCTGTAACTCAGTCTGCTGATGCAGCTGGCACACACAGTCAGGCATTGATGGGTGAGTAAGCCGCTCAGTTTCTGTCCCCTTGCTCATTCTGTTGCAGACCCTGTTGCAGCACACACCAGAGCAAGAGGAGATGAGGTCATTCCCAGGTCCACTGGGCAAGTATGTTCTCTGGGAATGCAGTCCATCGTGCTGGGGTGAGAAGCAGCATTGAACTTGGCCTCACAGATGTTGTGGTTGCTTCACTGATGGTGTGTTCTTTTTTCAGAGATGATACCCATAAAGTGGATGTTATTAATTTTGCACAGAACAAAGCCACAAAGTGTTTACAGAATGAAAACTTAATTGACAAAGAATCTGCAAGTCTTCTTTGGAATTTTATTGTTCTGTTATGCAGACAGAATGGGGTATGTTTACTTTTTCTTTCTTTTTGAATTTTTTTATTATTATTATTATCTTTGTTTATTGGATAGAGACAGTCAGAAATCGAGAGGGTAGGGGGAGATAGGGAGAGAGGAGACACCTGCAGCCCTGCTTCACCACTTGCAAAGCTTACCCCCTGCAGGTGGGGACCAGGGGCTTGAACCTGGCTCCTTGTACATTGTAACACATTTGCTCAACCATGTGTGCCACTACCTGGCCCCTGTGTATTTTTTCTTACTGGCCTGTAGTCTTAGGAGCCCTCACTCCCTGGAGGTCTGGGCAAGACTTGTGTGTGAAGGGGTGTGTGTGTGTGTGTGTGTGTGTGGTGGTGGTGGTGGTGGTGGTAGTGGTGGTGGTTGGTGGTTGGTGGTTGGTGGTGGTGGCAGAATCACTTAAGGTGCTCATTTAAGATTATCCTAGCAACCCTTGGGGATATAGGAGATGATAATTTGGGGGGAGGAAAATTTGTATCCACTGTTGTCAACCTTTTAGCTAGTCTCTTGTCAGGTGGTTCAGGAAACAATGATTTGGATCCCTGGTATTCAGTGTATAATCACCTGACAGAAACTATCTTACTACCTTGTGGGAAAGTCCACTCATATTAAAGCCTTTGTTCCTCTCCATTCTGTCCTGAAAACCCTCACAGACTGTAGTGGGAACAGACATTGCAGAACTCTTGCTACGAGACCACAAAACAGTGTGGCTTCCTGGGAAGTCACCCAATGAGGCCAACTTGATTGATTTTACTAACGAGGCTGTAGAGCAAGTGGAAGAGGAGGAGTCCGGAGAGGCCCAGCTCTCCTTTCTCACTGACAGCCTGACAGCTGCCACTAGCACACTTGAGAAAGAGATTGAGAGGTTCAGAGAGCTTCTGCTGTATGGCCGCAAGAAGGTAGGAACCCTAAACTAACAGGACAAACCAAAGGGTGCAAACCTGTCTTGTTTTGTGAAGACTGGCTGACACCTTGTGGATCATCTCTTGCAAGGTATTAATTGTGCATTTTCACTAAATATTGCCAGTGTCAAAGACTTCCAGGTTTAGTTTTGAGTCATTTGACAAATAAATGCATGTCTTTTTTATATATATATTTTTTTTATTTTTCCCTTTTGTTGCCCTTGGTTTTTTTTTTTTTGTGTGTGTGTGTGTGTGTGTGTGTGTGTGTGTGTGTTTTGTTGTTATTCTTGTTATAGTTGTTGTTGTAGTTGATGTCATCGTTGTTAGATAGGACAGAGAGAAATAGAGAGAGGAGGGGAAGACAGAGGGGGAGAGAAAGACACCTGCAGACCTGCCTCACCACTTGTGAAGTGACTCCCCTTCAGGTGGGGAGCCAGGGGCTGGAACCGGGATCCTTACGCTGGTCCTTGTGCTTTGCACCATGTGCGCTTAACCTGCTGCGCTATCGCCCGTGTGTAATTGGTTCGTATATGTTAGATTTGATTACCATTTCCCTCTATGACAATATTTCCACCTGCTAATCAGGAGTTCTGAATTACACCTGTGTTATTTTGGAGATACTCATTAATAACTGTGGAAATGGGGAATGATGTTCAGGTGGCATTTCTCACTATGGGCATTTCTCAGTGCCCTGTGTCTGCTTGGTGAGTTTGTTCTTGATGATGCAAATAGACAGTGAAAGGAGTGCATATACATAAACCTCCTACCAGAGGGAGCTGCTGCCTGGGAAATTAATGAAAAGGTACCTTCTCTCTCATTTCTGAACTGTGGTCAAATAGGTATTGGTCATTTACTTTTTCGTCACTGTATCATGACAGGTAGTCTGTTCCTTCTGTTTACTTAACTCATCTCAGTTATTCTGATCATCAGATAACCATTAACATGCTTTTCTTTTTTTTTTTTTTTTCCTTTTTTAAGGATGCATTAGAGTCTGCAATGAAAAATGCCTTATGGGGCCATGCTTTGTTACTTGCAAGTAAGATGGACAGCCGGACGCATGCCAGAGTCATGACCAGGTATAGGATTATGTTGCATGAATTATTTAATTTTATATATACATAATTAATATATATATAATTATATAGATTTTTTTTTTTTTTTTTTAACCAGAACACTGCTCAGCTTTGGTTTATGGTGGTGTGGGGGATTGAAGCTGGGACTTTGAAGCCTCAGGCATGAGAGTCTGTCTGCATAACCATTATTTTATCTCCCCCTCCCATGTTGCATGAACTATTTCTAGGCACTTCCAGCTAGTGTAGTAATGTGCCTGCTCTCTTTTTCTTTTCTTTGTGGTACTGGGGATTGAGTCTAGGGCTTCATGCATATGCTCCACTGTGACGCTACTTCCCTGACCCAAATTTTAAAATTTTATTAATTTATTTGTCTTAAAAAACAAACTCAAACTCAAAAGCAGGAAACTCAAAGCAGGATTTGACTGAATTTGGAGTAGGGCACCAAAGTAAAAACCTTGGGTTGAAGGTGAGGGGGATGATCAGCTTAGGGGATGGAGGGGAATGGAGGGGGGGTGGGACGGGACACAGTCTTTTGGTGGTGGGAATGGCATTTAAAAAAATAAAAGAATTAAAAAAAAAGCATTATTTATTTCCTGAGGTAGACCAGAGCATATTTAGTGCCAGGGATAGAAGCACAGGTCTCTTTCATGCTAGCCCTGGGCTCTTCCAGCAGAGACACCGCTCAGCTCCAAAATTTATAATTTATTTTATAAAAACCATCTGTATTTTCACACTGTCCCAGAGAACTGTTCTTCTCATGTTGTCTTTATTGGCTTCGCATAGTCCTGGGGTAAAACCTCATGCATGTGGGGTATAAGCTGTACCACCAACTGCCTCCCTGGTCCCTCTGCTCTTGGTAACACACAGTTACCTATCATCTGGTCTGTTGAAGTGGGGCGCTCTCATCTGCACATGGTGTAGGCTGACCCCTCTGCCTTGGGTTACATTATGAAGGCAGTTTTAAAATCTTTATTCTGGAGTCAACGAGATAGCTTACCTGATAGGTCACATGCTTGTGATCCAGGTTTAAAACCTTGGTGCACCACATGGGAACACTGTAGCTCTGGGGGAAGCAAGTGCTGTTATCTCTCTTATATACAAAAAAAAAAAAAAAAATCATCCTGGAGCAGTGAAGCTCTGTGTTGATTTAAAAAAATATAATAACTGTGGTCTGGGAGGTGGTGCAGTGGATAAAGCATCGGACTCTCAAGCATGAGGTCCTAAATTCAATCCCCGGCAGCACATGTACCAGAGTGATGCCTGGTTCTTTCCCTCTCTCCGCCTATCTTTCACATGAATAAATAAATAAATAATTTAAAATAATAATAACTGAATGATTTTTAGTACTTTCTTTGAAAAGTATTCTATTAGCATACCAGATAGGGCAACATATGCTAGGACCCAGGTTCAAGCCCCCCAGTCCCCACCTGCAGGGAGAAGCTTCACAAAGCAGTGCTGCAGATGTCTCTGTCTCTCTTCTACTCTATCTCCTCGTTCTTTCTTAATTTCTCTCTGTCTATCCAAAATAAATAAATAAAAAGTATTTCTGTTAGAGCACCAACTGGTATGTCCAGGGTGCTAGAAATTACAGATTCAATCCCAGCACTACCTTTCACCAGAGCTCAATAGTGCTCTGGTTCCTTCACTCTCTCCCCCATTCCCCTTCTCTCATAGAAAGAAAAAAAAATCTGACAAAGGAATTCTCAGTTAATTCCTCAGCCTCCTCCTCTTGTGGTTTGTTTGTTAATATTGAAATAAAGTGCACTTGGCCTAAGTTAAACACCAAGCCAATCACCAAAGAGATTGAGATCTGAGCAGACTGTTTTTCTGTTTATTTTTAAAAGGTCAAACCAGGGGATTCGGGCAGTAGCGCAGCAGGTTAAATGCAGGTGGCGCAAAGTGCAAGGATTGGTTAGGATCCTGGTTTGAGCCCCCGACTCCCCACCTGCAGGGGAGTCGCTTCACAGGCGGTAAAGCAGGTCTGCAGGTGTCTGTCTTTCTCTCCCCCCTCCATCTTCCCCGCCTCTCTCCATTTCTCTCTGTCCTATCCAGCAACAATGACAGCAATAACTATAACAAGGGCAACAAAAAGGAATAAATAAATAAGTAAATGTTAAAAAAAAGAATAAAAAAATAAAGGAAAACTTAAGTCTTAAAAAAGGTCAAACCAGAGTGACAGAAAGTTTTCTCTTTTTATCTACCTAGGTTTGCCAACAGCCTTCCAATCAACGACCCTTTGCAGACTGTCTACCAGCTGATGTCAGGGCGGATGCCTGCTGCATCCACGGTCAGTGCTAGGCTCCTCACAGAGCGGCTTAGCTTCTTGGGGCTGGCTTGAAGACCAGGAGACCTGTGTTTCTTGCTGTAGCTTTTTAATGTGTCCACTAACTCAGCCAATGCAAAGTTAAAAATGATGTTTCACATCCAAGAGTGAGGGCTTGTTTGACCTTGTTGTTTTCTTATTTTAGTGTTGTGGAGATGAGAAGTGGGGAGACTGGAGGCCACATCTTGCTATGGTTTTGTCCAACCTGAGCAACAACATGGATGTGGAGTCCAGAACAATGGTCACTATGGGTGATACCCTAGGTAGGTAGGGAATCAGGTGCAAACTTGAAGACAGAGTGCTATTACTGGGCCATAAGGACATTCTGGCAGTTTCCACTTCTTGGGCACCTCTGTGATATCTTGTTAGTGTTCTCTTTTCTGGGAGAACACTTGGTAACTGAGTATTGTGTCTTTTCAGCTTCAAAAGGGCTCTTAGATGCAGCACACTTCTGCTACCTCATGGCCCAGGTTGGATTTGGGGTATATACAAAGAAAACCACAAAACTTGTCTTAATTGGCTCAAACCACAGGTGAGGCATCAAGAAAATGTGATAGGACCTGTTTTCTTTAGAAAGGATATATCCCCTTCCCGCCTTAGCTGACCCAGAAAGTATGCCTGTTCCTGTGGTGTCCTTGCATCTTTATCTCGTGGTATGACACACTTCTGGAGGACTTGCTCACAATTAAAATAGCTCCTTTCTTCTTCAACAGCCTGCCATTTTTAAAGTTTGCATCCAATGAAGCTATTCAGAGGACAGAAGCCTATGAATATGCTCAGTCCCTCGGGGCACAGACCTGCTGCTTACCCAGTTTCCAGGTAGGAGGAGCTATGCCAGGCTTCATTGCTAAGCAGTGGGTGTCAGTATCTCCTGCAACTTAGTGTTTGAATTCCTGGTTTCTTTTGTTGTTGTTTGTTTCGTTTTAATTAATTTCAGCACCAAGTAATGAACCTAGGGCTTCATACATGTATAATATTAGTCTTGAAGGACCTCCCTTTCCTTTATGTTTTTAATTCTTTATTTCTTAAAACAAAAGAAAACAGACAGCACTGCTTCATCATTCATGGAGTTTCTAATGTAGTCCAGGGGCTCAGAGCTCAAAACTTCACGTGAAAGGTGTATGCTGTACCTTCTGAGCTCTCTCCTGGTCCAATGGGTTTTAAGTTTTTACGTAAAAATACCAGTATGGGGAGTCGGGTGGTAGCACAGCGGGTTAAGTGCAAGTGGTGCAAGGACCAGCGTAAGGGTCCTGGTTCGAGCCCCCAGCTCCCCACCTGCAAGGGGGGGGGTCGCTTCACAAGCGGTGAAGTAGGTCTGCAGGTTTCTATATTTCTGTCCACCTCTGTCTTCCCCATCCTCTCTCCATTTCTCTCTGTCCTATCCAATGACAACAACATCAGTAACAACAATAACTACAACAATAAAACAAGGACGACAAAAGGGAATAAATAAATAATTTTTTTTTAAATGCCAGCAGGATTTTGAAAATATTGAGACATTTTAATATGTAATGTTCAGGGAGTAAAATAAACCCTGTTGAGTTGAGGGTTTTGTTTGTATTTTATTTTATTTATTTTTTTAATTTAATTTTTTTTTATTGGGGAATTAATGTTTTACATTCAACAGTAAATACAGTAGTCTGTACATGCATAACATTCCCCAGTTTCCCATATAATAATACAACCCCCACTAGGTCCTCTGAATCCTTCTTGGACCTGTATTCTCCCCACCCACCCACCCCAGAGTCTTTTACTTTGGTGCGATACGCCAATTCCATTTCAGGTTCTACTTGTGTTTTCTTTTTTGATCTTGTTTTTCAACTTCGGCCTGAGAGTGAGATCATCCCATATTCATCCTTCTTTTTCTGACTTATTTCACTCAACATGATTTTTTCAAGGTCCATCCAAGATCGGCTGAAAATGGTGAAGTCACCATTTTTTACAGCTGAGTAGTATTCCATTGCGTATATATACCACAACTTGCTCAGCCACTAATCTGTTATTGGACACCTGGGTTGCTTCCAGGTTTTGGCTATTACAATTGTGCTGCTAAGAACATATGTGTACACAGATCTTTTTGGATGGATGTGTTGGGTTCCTTAGGATGTATCCCCAGGAGAGGAATTGCAGGATCACAGGGTAGGTCCATTTCTAGCCTTCTGAGAGTTCTCCAGACTGTTCTCCACAGAGGTTGGACCAATTTACATTCCTACCAGCAGTGTAGGAGGGTTCCTTTGACCCCACACCCTCTCCAGCATTTGCTGCTGTTACCTTTTCTGATGTATGACATTCTCACAGGAGTGAAGTGGTATCTCATTGTTGTCTTGATTTGCATTTCTCTGACAATCAGAGACTTGGAGCATTTTTTCATGTGTTTCTCGGCCTTTTGGATCTCTTCTGTAGTGAATATTCTGTCCATGTCCTCCCCCCATGTTTGGATGGGGTTATTTGTTGTCTTGTTGAGTTTGGCAAGCTCTTTATGTATGTTGGTTATTAAACTCTTGTCTGATGTATGGCATGTAAAGATCTTCTCCCATTCTGTGAGGGGTCTCTTGGTTTGGGTAGTGGTTTCTTTTGCTGTGAAGAAGCTTTTTAATTTGATGTAGTCCCATAGGTTTATACTTGCCTTAGTCTTCTTTGTAATTGGATTAGTTTCATTGAAGGTGTCTTTAAAATTTATGCGGAAAAGAGTTCTGCCAATATTTTCTTCTAAGTATCTGATAGTTTGTGGTCTAACATCCAAGTCCTTGATCCACTTGGAATTTACTTTTGTATTTGGTGAAATACAGTGGTTCAGTTTCATTCTTCTGCTTGTTTCAACCCATTGTTTCCAACACCATTTGTTGAAGTGGTTTCCCCATTTAATAGTCTGAGCCCCTTTGTCAAAGATTAGATGTCCATAGGTTCTGGGGGCTCTGTTTGTATTTTAGTTCTTAGTATTTTAAATATCAAGACAACTGAGTAAGTTATATACCTTTATATCAACTATTTTTAACATTATGGGGAGAGTTATCTGGCACAGTCGTGTGACATGACAAAATTGCATATACAGTAGTGGTCCCAAATTCCTGTTGCCTAGTTGTGTGGTAGCTCACACATCCAGAGCACTATAGGAGCAGTAAGATCAGGGATGACCCAGCTCCTCATAAAGATATCTTCCTGGTAGCTGGCAAGGTGGTTCAGGAGGTAGCGCACAGCACTTAACACATGTGATTTCTATCTCGCTTTCAATCCCCAGTACCCTGAATGCCAGAGTGAATCTCTCACCTCTCTGAGTTTCTCACTAAACAAATTAATCAGATCTTTTAAAAATGAAATATGTTACCTGGTGATAGGTCACCCAATAGAGCATGCACCTTACCACACCCTAGGTTCATGCCCTGGCACCACAGATGGTGGAGCAGTGCTGTGGTGTCTCTTCCACTGCCCCCCCCCACTTTAAAAAATTTATTTATAAAATGGAAATATTGACAAGACCATAGGATAAGAGGGGTACAATCCCCACCACCAGAACGCCATATCCCATCCTCTCCTTTGAAAGCTTTCCTATTCTCTAACCCTCTGGGAGTATGGACCCACAGTCATTATGGGGTGCAGAAGGTGGAAGGTCTGGCTTCTGTAATTGCTTCCCCGCTGAACATGGGCGTTGACTGGTCTATCCATACTCCCAGCTTGTCTCTCTCTTCCCCTAGTGGGGCAGGTCTCTAGGGAGGGTTCCAGGACATGTTGGTGGGGTCATCTGCCCAGGGCCAACCAGATGTCTGGTTGGCATCGTGGTATCATCGAACCTGGTGGCTGAAAAGAGTTAAGATATAAAGTAGAACAAGTTGTTGGCTAATCATGAACCTAAAGACAAGAATATTGCAGATGAAGATTTGGAGGTGTCCATTTTTGAAAAAGCTAATAGGTGTATTTTAGGAATATTCCAAGGGGCCCATGGTTTTACCAATTTTTGTCTGAGTCTGACAGCCACCATGTAGGTGGACCCAAGGTATTGTCTGGGGAGATGGTGTCATAGTTGGAAAAAGGACTAGAAAGCTGGGTCAGGGGAGAGAGTAGCTCCCAAATATGGGAAAAGTGTATAAACACTGTTAACTGTAAACCCCATAAGTTTGATCTGGGGTCCATATTCAGCACAGAAGCCTGTGTAACCTCTGCATCCCTGTAGGTCTGAGCTCACATTCTGTGGTCACAGCTAGGAACATTCCAGGCTGCACTAACGTCAGAACCCATCTTCCTCGAGTGATAGAGTATGTTACCTACCCTTCCTTCAGAAAATGGAACAGTCTATTATTGTTGATCCACATTGAAGGCAAGGTCCTATAGGGGCCCACGAAGGGGTCCATTATGTTGTTCCTGCTGGAGATGACCAGTGGCAGTGGAGCGAGGGATCTGTTAGAAGTCTAGGCCCATCATGTCTGTGTGGGAATTCCAGGACTCCCTTACTGGAACCTCAGGTGATGTGGTGACCTGTTAGTAACCAAAAAGTCATCATTAATGTGTGCCAGTCTCTTGCCCTTGATCCAGCTTTTGTAATTCTTACTTTGTCTGACAAGGTTAGCTTTAGAGTGATTGAGGGAAGTGAAATAGGAAGTAGGTGAGGAGGGTGTCTAGGTCTAAGTAGAAACTATTTATTAGTTACTTTATGGTGTGTTTTTTAGGTCTTTCTACTTGCTGCACTTACTGGGGCACTGCAAACTATTGTGTGCTATTGCTTTAAACTTCTCCCTCTCTTTATTGAATAGAGCTTACTTTTTTCTCTTATTACTATATATTTTTAATTTTTTAAAATATTTTTTACTTTTTTGCACCTCTAGGGTTATTGCTGGGGCTCAGTGCCTACACCACAATTCCACTGCTCCAGGAGGCCATTTTCCCCATTTTTTTGTTGCTCTTATTGGCCTTGTTGTTGTTATTATTGTTGTTGGATAGGACAGAGAGAAATCAAGGGGGGGGACAGAGAGGGAGAGAAAGATAGACACCTACAGAACTGCTTCACCGCTTGAGAAGCGACTCCCCTGTAGGTGGGGACCTGGGGTCTCAAACCAGGATCCTTACACCAGTCCTTGCACTTCACTACCGCCCAGCCCCCAATATTTATTTATTTATTCCCTTTTGTTGCCCTTGTTTTATTGTTGTTGTTATTGCTGTCATTGTTGTAGGGTAGGACAGAGAGAGATCGAGAGAGGAGGGGAAGACGGGGCGGGGGGGTGGAGGAGAAAGATAGACACCTGCAGACCTGCTTCACTGTTTGTGAAGCGACTCCCCTGCAGGTGGGAAGCCAAGGGCTCAAACCGGTATCCTTATGCCAGTCCTTGTTATATGTATTTTTTTAACCAGAGCACTGCTCAACGATGGCTTATGGTGGTGCAGGGGATTTAAACTGTGATGTCGGAGCTTTAGGCATGAGTCTCTTTGCATGACCATTTTACTTATTTATTATTATTATTATTTATGAGAGCACTGTTCAACTCTGGCTTCTAGTGGTGCAAGGGATTGAATCTGGAACTTTGGAGCCTCAGGCCTAAGAGTCTCTTTGTATAACCATTATGTTATCTACCTCTGCCCAGGTTTTTTTACTTTATATTTTATTTATTTTGGATAGAGCCAGAGAAGTTGAAAGAGGAGAGAGACACCTGCAGCCCTGTTTCACCACTTACAAAACTTCCCCTCTGTAGATGAGGACTGGTGGCTTGAACCCTGATCCTTGCACTCAACCAGGTGCACCACTGCCTGGTCCAGTAGATTTGTTTTTTATTAATGGGGTGGATGAGAGGAACCAGAGCATCACTATGGCATATGCAATACCAGGGATCAAACTCAGGACCACATGTTCTATGTCTGATATTTTATGTACTGTCCCACTCCCAGTCCATGATAAATTTTAAAAAGTAAATTTAAAAGATGCTTTCCTAAATTATTGTTAGTGAAATGGGGAGCTGTCAGGAGAATAACATATGCAAATTGCCTAATGATGCACTTCTCAGAATGTGATCCCATTGGTAAAGCACATATGATCATCTATGTGTTTGTATAAAGTGTCTGTATAGTGAAGTATGGTTATCCACAGTGCTTGCTGGTCTGTATAGTGAAGTATGGCTATCCACAGTGCTTGCTGGTCTTGGTGCTTGGTAGTTACATGCCCTTATGGTGCTATTGAAGGTGTTGATAAGAAAAAGTGTTTTAGTTGCTTACTGTGATCTCAAATATCTCAGGTACAGCTGGGGGAAATAGCTCAACTACAAATAAATACATCTTTAATAAAATATCTCAGGTCATGGGCATTTAGCACCATTGTGGGTGGGTGTGTGGGAACTCACAGGTCAAGGAGATGTCCAGAGAAAGCACAGCTCATAGTATTGTTGGATTGTTTTAGGAGTTTGGAAGAGCCATAGGACACAAGTTAAGCTTTTTTTTGTCTGTCACAGGTGTTCAAGTTCATCTATTCCTGTCGCCTGGCTGAAATGGGGCTTGCCACACAAGCCTTTCACTACTGTGAGGTCATTGCCAAGAGCATCCTGATCCAGC
The DNA here is from genome assembly GCF_950295315.1 of Erinaceus europaeus. Taxonomy (NCBI): domain Eukaryota; kingdom Metazoa; phylum Chordata; class Mammalia; order Eulipotyphla; family Erinaceidae; genus Erinaceus; species Erinaceus europaeus. The sequence goes on from NC_080171.1 coordinate 27,554,229, forward strand.
CCCACCAGTACTCTGCAGTCCTAATTACTCAGCTGGTTCAGGTGTGTTTTCCCCATTGACTGTGACCCGGGGTTATGCATTGGGGGCCTGAGATGTGATCTTAGGTGCTAAGAGCTACATCTTGAACTCTTGAGTGAGTTAGGCTAAAGTTTGCTGGGTAGTTGTTACCCTTTGACCATCAGAATTGTTTTTAATAATTTTTTAATTTTTCCACTTTATTGGGAGGGGCACTGCAAATGGTTTACAGTATAGTTGCTGGCACATGGATATATATATATATATATATATATTTTTTTTTTTTTTTTTTTGATAGACACAGAGAGAGGTGGAAAAAGTGAAAATGACCACAGCACTGAAACTTCCTTCAGTGCCCTAGGGGCCGAGTTCAGACCTGGGTTGCACACAGGGCAAAGTATCGCACTTATCTAAGTGAGCTATTTTCTTAGCCCTTGACCCTCCGAATTGTTGTAGAACCTTTGCCTGCAGAAATTAAGCAGTAAATTTCTGGGTAAGAAAGACCCTGCTGGCTCCAGGAATATTGAAGCAGTGAGGCCTGGCAATCAGTAGCTTAGACTTTGACATACAACCCCCTGGTTTTGGTTCCCAATTGCAGCACCAGGCTCAAGCTTCTTTCTTTTTATGTCATTTATTTATTTTTGCTGTTGTTGGAGGGGTTAATGGTCTATAGTGCAGTCATTTGACACTTGCTGTGGCGGGACGCAGAAAAAGGAGGTTTGGAGCAGAAAGGGGAACACAATCTTTTATTTGCGCTGGTACCTCAGAGTTGGGTGAGAGAGAAGCAGCTTGGGCCACGTGGAGGTAGCAAAAATGGCCGCCTCCCACAGCAACCTTCCCTGCGTCTAAGCACCGAAGTGAAAGGCGGGCAAGAGAGTGAGGTACGGAAGAAGAACGGCTTTTATGGGGAATAGCTCTCGCGAGAATGGGAAGGGGGAGGAGTAACCATAGCACTCCAACTATCACGGGGAATCAACAGTGCCCTGAGGGCACAACATGGCAGATGTGACAGCATCTGCACAATTTCCCAGCAGTCATTGACACATGGTATAATTTCAGGGGTTTTTTTCCATCCCTTCCTCCTTCCCCATAGTCCTTTGCTTTAATGCAATACACAGCCTCAGGTTTCTTGCTCTGTGAAACAGAAACTGTTCCTGGCCTTAGAAAGCTGGGAGGAGAGTGCACAGAAGTGTCAGAGGGGCCATGTCACTGTGTATACTCATAAGATACCTAAATGGGGGAGTTGGGTGGTAGCGCAGCAGGTTAAGTGCATGTGGAACAAAGCACAAGGACCGGCATAAGGGTCCCCGTTAGAGCCCCCAGTTCTCCACCTGCAGGGCAGTCACTTCACAGGCGTTGAAGCAGGTCTGCAGGTGTCTATCTTTCTCTCCCCTTCTCTGTCTTCCTTTCCTCTTTCCATTTCTGTCTGTCCTGTCCAGTGACGATGACATTAATAACAACAATAATAATAACTACAACAACAATAAAAAACAACATGGGCAACAAAAGGGAAAATAAATAAATATTAAAAAAAATAATAAAAAGATAACTAAATGGGACTTTGGAGATAATCATGGTGGTAGGGCACCAGACTTTTTGTGCCTGCAGCGCCTGAAGTCCCAGGTTCAGTCTTTGATATTACCATATGCTACAACTGAGCAGTGCTTTAGTTTCTCTCCCATGAAATTTAATCTTTTTTTTTTAAAGCTTTTTATTATGAGAGTTTGCAGATATATACAAAAACAAAGTAACGGGGACTGGGCGGTAGTAGCACAGCGGGTTAAGCGCATATAGCACAAAGCGCAAGGGCCAACATAAGGATCCTGGTTCGAGCCCCCAGCTCCTCACCTGCAGGGGGTCGCCTCACAAGCAGTGAGCAGGTCTGCAGGTGTCTGTCTTTCCTCCTCTCTGTCTTCCCCTCATCTCTCGATTTCTCTCTGTCCTATCCAACATCAGTAGCTGTGACAATAATAACAACTACAACAAGGGCAACAAAATGGGGAAAAAATGGCCTCCAGGAGCAGCGGATTCATGGTGCAGGCACTGAGCCCCAGCAATAAACCTGGAAGCAAAAAAAAAAAGTAAAAAATAAATAAAGTAACAATTCTTGTCCCCTAGTTGTCTCTCTCCACTCACATTATAACTGTGCTCTTCTAGGTCAGTTTAATATTCCCACCTACAAAGTCAGGTCTGAGGCAGGCACACTGAGTTCCAGGTAATTCTGGATGCCGCCGATCTCATGCAGATAAGTTCATGAGTTAGTTACCTACAGTAAATGCACAAGTTCAAGTCCCCAGCCCCCACCTGTGGGGGGAAAGCTTTGCAAGTGGTGAAATAGGGCTACAGGTGCCTCTCTCTCTCTCTGTGTCTCTCTCTCACCTCCTATCATCTCAGCTTCTCTCTGTCTTATCCAATAAATATGCAGATAAAATGTATTTAAAAAAGAAAAAAGAAACATTTGTTCCAGGTCATAATAGGTTTGAAAACTGTTTTGCTTACCGTCCCAGCCTTTATTTTCCATGTGTTTCTAGGTTGCTTCCCAGTTACGACTCTTTGATCCTCAGCTGAAAGAGAAGCCAGAGGAGGAGGCCTTTCAGGAGCCCAGCTGGTTGGTCCAGCTGCAGCACGTAGCGAAGCAGATCAAGGTGTGGTGTTTGTTTTCAGTTACGGGACTTGATAGGGATGTCCTCACACGGTGGTTGGTGCCCCTGTGTCCACACTGAAGTTGTTGGATATAAATAGCATAACTTCAGAAGCACAGCTGCCTGTCAGAATTCCCCTTTTCGGTACAGAGTGTGGGCCAGTGGCGAGTCACTGGTGGGAAATGCCAGAAGTACTTCTTTTCTAGGAGGGCAGTGTGGTGTGGACTCAGGATTCAGCCTTCCCCCAGCAGTGCCCCAGCACGCCGAGCTCTGAGGTAGGGCAGTGTGACAGCCAGGAATTGGCTCAGCCAGTGGGCCTGGGCACTGACAACCCTCTGCTGGCACCACCTATGCCAGGCTCTGAGCACTTCAACCAGAGCGTGCGGCTGCTGCCTTCAGGTGAGCCCTGTGCTAGAGAAACAGAACAGCTGCTTCCAAGCATGGCACATGCAGCCTTAGCTTTGTGCCACCATCTCCATCCTTTCTTTTTCCCCTCTGCTTACTCCCTTGAAGAGCCTCTGCTGTGTCAGGTCTCTTAATATCTGTGAGTTGGGTGGGTGACCTGTTTTAAGCCCTGAGGTGGCGGGGAGTGGGGGAGAATACTCACTGAGCACAGGGGACCTTCATGGGAGGCTGCTCAGCCAGTGTGTTGGGGCCATGCTGTGGGCTACAATTAATAATGTCCTCCCTCACCACCAACACATAGACTGCTTTTCCTCAAATTAGCAATATCCTGACACCTTGGCACTTTTTGCTTTGATGAGTGGCTCTCCTGTCCCTTAAAGAAATGTAGCTGTACAAACTACAAACCAACTGTTTAGTAAATGCTACTCTGTTCTTCAAGGGATGAGAGTCAGCCTCAATAATCATGTCTTCTTGTTCTTTACTGTCTTCCTATAGCCCCTCAGATGCTGCCCAGTGGCCATCCAGCCAACCCCACTGGGATGCCAGTGTTCCCCGTATTGCTTCCCTCAGGCCCTGTGGAGCCAGGCCCTATCAGTGCACCCCAGGGGTCTGCACTTAGCTTTCCAGAGACCTCTGGGCCCAACCTTGCAGCTTTGTACCCAGGGCCTGGTCTACCACCTGGCACCTCATCTCTCCCAGAGACCAGAAGCCTAGAGCCAGGTAGGTCTACAAGATACCATCCCTTTCAAAAGCTGAGAGCTGAGTTGGCTTTAGTGTTCAAGGATTGGTGGAGTTGTTATTGACCTCAAGATAAGTTATATTACTTGCCTGAACGGATACCAAAAAATTCTAGAAGTTCTGGGCTCACTGGGTCATTACTACTAGTAGTTTCTTGGATAACTGGACTTTCTGTTGGGATGTGAAGTTCGAGTGAATGAGGCCTCACAGGCTGGCATTCCCAGGGTGCATGTGAAAGACCCTTCCAAACCCCTTGTGAAGTAGATGATGGGGAGAAGGGGACTTGAAGCAAGATTTACTGGTTCTTTTTCCCTGTTCTACACCTGTCTTTAGGCAAAGCAACATGTAGGCCAAACATTTAAACAAGAAACTGTTGGGAGTCAGGCAATAGCGCAGCAGGTTAAGTGCACATGGCGCAAACAAAGCGCAAGGACATGCTGTAAGGATCCTGGTTCGAGCCCCCTACAAGGTGGGGAGCCACTTCACAAGTGGTGAAGCAGGTCTGCAGGTGTCTATCTTTCTCTCCCCCTCTCTGTCTTCCCCTCCTCTCTCCATTTCTCTCCTATCCAACAATGATGACACCAAGAACAACAGTAATAACTACAACAATAAAACAACAAGGGCAACAAAAGGGAAAATTAAAAAAAAAAAAAAAAAAAAGAAAGAAACTGTTTCCACATATTGAGAATGTTTTGGTCTTGTTTCTGAAAAGGTGGGAGGTGGTGGCCTGGTGAGAGCTGTATCCCTGTGTCAGGCCTCCTCAGCACCCAGGTCCTTCCATGTTCAGCAGCACTTGGGTCACGTGCTTCTGTTCTCTGTTGACAGGAATGATGCCACAGGAAGTGCCTGATAGGAAACCACTTTCGGAGCTGAGAGAAGGGAATTTCAGTGGAAACTTTGCTAATCTGGTACTCCTCTACTGACTTTTTAAAAGCTATCTTGTTTTCAAAGCTTCAAGTTAGGTGCCCAGACTCCTTGTAAGGGTGTAGGGCCAGGAGAAAGCTCACTCAGGGGAGCATGCACTGTACCATGCAGGAGGCTCTGGGCTCAAACCCCAGCACCACACGAGAGCATCATGGCACTGGAAGGAAACTCCACAGTTAGCTGTGATATCTCTCCCTCTCGCTCCTTCCCTCTACTTCAAGTAAAAAGAAGGAAAGGCTGGTCCCAGAGCAGTAGAAGCACACATGGTGAGGCCTTGGCATTACACATGCATAGAAATTATGAAGTCATTTCTTAGTTACTCCTTTCCTTCTTCCTTTTAATGGGGCGGGGGTTAATATGCATAGAAAGGCCAGAGCACAGCTCATTTCTGGCTTATGTTGGTGCTGGGGATTGAACCTGAAACCTCAGAGCCTCAGTCATGAAAGTCCTTTGCATAAGCATTATGCTATTTCCCCAGCCCTTAGTTTGTTTCTTAGAGCTTTTTAAAATTTTTTTATTATTATTATTTTTTTCAATAGAGAAATTGAGAGGGAAGGAAGAGATAGGGAAGGATAGAGCAAAAGAGACACCTGCAGCCCTGCTTCACCACTTGTGAAGCTCTCCCAGGTGGGGACTGATGGCTTGAAACCAGGTCTTTGTATATGATATATGGTAACATGTACACTTTACCAGGTGTGCCACCACCCAGGCCACTTAGAAAGCATTTCTAAAATAGTGTGGGACCGGAGAGCTAGCTCACCAGGTAGGACACGTGCCTTGTCAGGTACATAGCCTAACTTTGTCTCTGAATGAAAAGGAGGCCTAGAGTAGTAAAGTAAAGCATGCTCAAGGCCCCAACTACCTACCTACCTACACACACACACACACACACACACACACACATACACACAGTCTGAAATAGTCTGAATCTATATATGAGAAGTTGCAGAGGGGGAAAAAGTTTGTTTGTTTGTTTTGTTTTTGTTTTTTACCAGAGCACTGCTCAGCTCTGGCTTATGGTGGTGTGGGGGATTGAACCTGGGACTTGATGGAACCTCAGCATGAGAGTCTGCATAGCCATTATGCTATCTACCCCCCCCCCCAGGAAAAAAAAAGTTAATAGAATGACTGGAGAGAGAGAGAGCAGAGGATTTGCATGCATAAAGTCCCTGGCTCTATCCCGGGTACCATATGTGCTAGAGCACCTTCACTTCACTCAGTAAATATTACCAGGAAAAATAGATAATAGCACAAAAATAATTATTTTAAGGAAAACTATCCATATATAGTAAAACTGGCTTAATAATTTTTCACTTTTCTAAAATAGAGAAATTCCTAAAATTTCATTTGTTTCTTAAAAATGGGACTTACTTTATCAGACAGGTTTAATACTTACACGTCCTCTGTTTGTTCTGCTCTCAACTGGGGAAGACAGAGCATTTATTTATTTATTTATTAGTTTTTATTTATAAAATGGAAACACTGACCATAGGATAAGAGGGGTACAGTTCCACACAATTCCCATCACCGGAACTCCCTATCCCATTTCCTCCCCTGATAGTTTTCCTGATGGGTGGCCTGGTAGTGACCAAAAAGGCCATCATTACAGTGAGCCTGTCTCTTGCCCTTACCCAGCTTTTGCAGTCTTTACTTTATCTGAGCTTAGACTTTCTCCCAGTTGTTAAGTCACTGAGCATCATTTGTTGTATCCAAACCGGTATTGGGTATATGGGACCTGGCCTCAAGTTGGGGAGGGAACAGACCTAAGTTTAAGTTTAAGTGGGACCTAAGTTAACCTTGAGTTTTGCTGCAGTTTACTTGTTTTGATGATTATAATAGAGGTTGTCATAGGGGACAATAACTGTCCTTTCGTTCGTATGTATACTTCTATCAGTGCATCTCTGGGCCAATTGTATACGGTGTTTCTTCTAAAGATTATCAAGGGGGTGACAGTAATGCTGGTGCTGTCAGAACAGACTAGGAGGTATCTTACTTTCTTTTGTGTAGTTAACTGAGCAGATAGAGTGATTAAGGAACGTGAAGTAGGGGTAGGAGAGGAGGGTGTCTAGGCCTAGGTAGTAAATATTTGATCAGACACTTCACAGTATCTTCTTTAGGTCTGTCTGCTTGCTTTCTGAGCTTATTAAGTCTAATTCTAATCATAGCAGACTGTTTTGACTTTGAGGTATATATTCTCCCCTAACGTATGGCTATATGTGTACATGTATATCTAGGGTCTGTAACTTTGTTAGGCAGTGTGCCATTTGAAATAGAACTATGTAGTCCCATGTATTAGGAAAGGTCTCATTAGATTATTGGAGTTGGCTGGTTGACATCTCAGGCTTGGTGTCACTGGTTACAGTCCGAAATGAAATGAAAACACTTTTTTTTTTTTAATACTCAGTATCCAACCAGGGATGTAGCTCAGTGGTCAAGTGCATGCTTTGCATGTATAAGGCCCTGATTTCACTTCCAGTACCAAAATAGAAAAAATAAAGAAATATGCTGCCCACTGTTATACTCTGACCAGTCTTATGATCACTGTTAGATGTCTTCCTGCTCTTAGCTCATTAACTCCCTTGAATTCCAGAACTCACCTGAGCGTCACCCTTCCCCGCATCCAGCAGGGCTGCTTCCTCCATGCCTGCCCCATCTGCACTCCCCACTCCCCTCCTTGCTCTCCTCTTCCTCTAGTCACTATGGGGTCCGGTTGCCCTGCAGCAGTGTAGGCGAAGGGCTCCTGCTGTGGGGGCCTGGTCTCCATGGGTCCCTGCATAGGAGCCTCTACTGAGCCTGCCTGTTTGCTGCCTTGGGACAGGGGCCCTCTGGGATGCCACAGGATTCTGAACAAGCCTCGATGTGGGAGCCGCCTCTTCCTGCTCCAACACCCACCCCTGAAGTAAAGAGACCTGGACAGGCCTCAAAAAAAGAGACCAAGGAGCCTAAGAAGGTAATATACTATAATATAACATAATGTAATATATATTATTTGTAATATATATCACTATTGATGCCCAGCCCTGCAGAGGTAACCCATCAATCAGTAGGCCATCACTGGTTAAAAGTTTACTTTCACTAAATGGGTACAGAGGCAGTCCCAGAGGAGCAACACCTTCCCCAAGCAAGAAACACTTGTTTTTCAATTAAACCAAACATGTTTGCACTGGCATAGCATGCAGTAGTGTATAAAGTGCACACTTAATGTTTGTATACAAGCGTAACTGCCCAGGTTAGTGGTGTTGAAGTTCCACACCCCCCCCGAGGTTCACAGAACATGTTCATAATGCCCGAGGATGTCCTCTCGTTGTCCCTCTGCTGAGACTTCCTGGTGGTATAAGTTGCATTTTTAGAGTCCTGGTGCCGATTGCCCCCTCCCTGTCCTCATGTAATGCTGGTTCCAGTCTGTCTTCATTTGTCAGTTCCCTGCTGTTCTTTTTACATTGTGGGTATAAGTACTAAATAGATGTGTCACGCATGTCTTCTCTGTGTTGTTTTTTTTCTTTACTTTCTCCCCCCACTCCCCTGCTAGGACTTTTTTCTGAGGCTTTAATGCCAGCATGATCACACTACTCCTGGTGTATTTTTTTTTTTTAGAGACTAAGAGGAACAGAGAGGAGAGACCACACACACAGTTTTGCCCCACCACTCCTAAAGCCTCTTCTGTGTATGGTGCTCCCATGTGATGGTGGGAGGCTCGAACCCTGCTCCTTGTACATAGTAAATTGTGTGATCTACTGATGAGTTCTCTCTCGGCCCCTGCTTTCTCTTTCTATTTATTTATTTATTTATTTATTTATTTATTTATTTATTTTCCTTTTTGTTGCCCTTGTTGTTTAACATTGTTGTGGTTATTAATGTTGTTGTTGGATAGCACAGAGAGAAATGGAGAGAGGAGGGGAAGACAGAGAGGAGGAGAGAAAGACAGACACCTGCAGACCTGCTTCACCGCTTGTGAAGCGACTCCGCTGCAGGTGGGGAGCCAGGGGCTCGAACTAGGATCCTTACGCAGGTCCTGGCGATTTGCGCCACGTGCACTTAACCCGCTGCTGCGCCACCGCCCGACTCCCCTGCTTTCTCTTTCTATCTCCCCCCCCCTTTCATTTTTTTTTTTCCTCCAGTGTTATCCCTTGGGGCTCGGTGCCAGCACTACAAATCCACTGCTCCTCGTGGTCATTATTTCCATTTTATTGGGTAGGACATAGAGAAATTGAGAGTTGGGGGGGTGGATAGAGAGGAGAAAGAAAGACAGACATCTGCAGACCTTCTTCACCACTTGTGAAGCATCTCCACTGTATTTGTGGAGTGGGGACTCGAACCCGGGCTCTTGCGCATAGTACTTAACTATGTGCGCTTAACCTGGTGCACCACCACCCAGCCCCCTTGTTAATACTTTTATATGAATAACACAGTACTTAATTTGAAAGATTTAGGTTTATCAAGTTTCTCTGATCACTAGTGTCGTAAACAAACACATTTGGAATCCAAACTGTGTGTGAGTTGTGCATTGAGGCGTGACACTTGCGCCCTCCATGGCATCAGTCACTGCCCTCTGAGGACAGCTGTTTCTCCGTGGTCAGGCTGGGAGTGTTTGCAGCTGCTGCTCTTCTATTCCTTGTGGCCCCCCCCCTTTTTTTTTTTTTTAAATTTATTTTTATATATTATATTTATTTATTCCCTTTTGTTGCCCTTGTTTTTTATTGTTGTAGTCGTTGTTGGATAGGACAGAGAGAAATGGAGAGAGGAGGGGAAGACAGAGAGGAGGAGAGAAAGATAGACACCTGCAGACCTGCTTCACCGCCTATGAAGCGACTCCCCTGCAGGTGGGGAGCCGGGGTTCGAACCGGGATCCTTATGCCGGTCCTTGTGCTTTGCGCCACCTGCGCTTAACCCGCTGCGCTACAGCCCGACTCCCCCCCCCCCCTTTTTTTAAAAATGAAGGACAGAATGTGAAAAATAAAATAAATGTCCTTAACCTCTACATTCTCCCATGCTGGGAGCACAAGGGGCTTTGTTTAGAAGGGTCCCACATGGATTGGCCCAGCCTGCCAGCCACTCCTCAAAGAGAAAGAATGTCAGACTACTCATTTGTCAGCATTTAGACATGGAGAATTCCAAAGGGCACATTGTTGTTTTGAGCACTTGTTAAAAGAAATTTTTTTTCAAAGATTTTATTTATTTTATTTATGAGAAAGAGAGGAGGAGAGAGAGAAAGAACTAGTCATCACTCTGGTACTTGTGCTGCTGGGGATTGAACTCAGAACCTCATGCTTGAGAGTAATGCTTTATCCACTGTGCCACCTCCTAGACCATGAGCACTTTTTATTTGTTGGGAAATATGCATAAAATGAAGTTTGCCATTTTTACTCTGTTGAAGTGTGTTGTTTGGAGGCTCCGGATAGTCACCATGTTGTACAGACATCCCATCAGTTTCCAGAACTCTCAACTCCTCCTACCTGTCTCTGCTGGTGTTCATTCCCTCACACAAGTGGAGCCCCCAGCTCTGGACCTTGTGCTGTCCTCCCACCCTCCACACACAGTTCATGAGGCTCCACTGCCTTTTGTTCCAGAGCAGTGAATCCTGGTTCTTCTCCCGCTGGCTGTCTGGAAAGAAAAGGACAGAAGCTTATTTGCCAGATGACAAGAACAAATCAGTGAGTACCATGGAGCATAGCTTTTGAGGACTGATGCTGACGTGTCCTGATGTCAGTGGTGTTTGCCTGGCACACCTGGATAGACCATCTAAAGCTTTAGTACCATAAGATAGCATATTCTGGTGGTCTTGGACTTGGGACATGAAGTTCTGAGTTTGATCCCCAGCATCACATGTGCCAGTGATGCTCTGGCATGTGCTTGCTCTCTCTCTCTCTCTCTCATATTCCTTAATTATATTCTGATTCTGTTTAGCTTCATCTACTGATTTCTCTTTCTTTCTTTCTAATTTTTATTACATAGCACAGAGAGAAATTGAGAAAGGATAGGAAGATAGAGGGAGAGAAAGATAGACACCTGCAGACTTGCTTCACCATGCATGAAGTGAACTCCCTGCAAGCGGGGAGGGGGGAGTGCCTCAAACCCAGGTCCTTGTGCTTGGTGATGTGTGTGTGCCACCTCCTGGCCCTATCAACTGATTTCTTTTATTCACGATCATGGCAGATTGTCTGGGATGAAAAGAAGAACCGATGGGTGGACATGAATGAGCCAGAAGAGGAGGTAAATTGGAGTTTTAAGTATTCACTTGATTGAGAGGGAAACCCCAGTGGCCTCTGGGCATTGGAACTCCTTAGAGTCTTGCCTTTTGGGAACTTGGCATGGAGGAGGGGAGTCCTGAGCCCTTGGGCAAATTTCTTTTTTCTTTAAATTTTTTGTTTATTACCTTTATTTACTTATTGGATAGAGACAGCCAGAAACCGAGAGGGGAGTGATAGAGAGGGAGACGCCTGCAGCACTGCTTCATCACTTGTAGGTGGGGACCAGGGGCTCAAAACCGGGTCCTTGAGCACTGTAACACGTGCGCCCAACCAGGTGTGCTACCACCTGGCCCCTCTCTTTTTCTTTCTTTTTATTCTCTAATACTTTTTTAACTTTTTGTTTAAGTTTATTTTCCCTTTTGTTGCCCTTGTTTTTTGTTTTTTTATTGTTGTAGTTGTTGTTGTTATTATTGATGTCGTCATTGTTAGATAGGACAGAGAGAAATGGAGAGGGGGAGAGAAAGATAGACACCTGCAGACCTGCTTCACCGCTTGTGAAGCGACTCCCCTGCAGGTGGGGAGCCACGGGCTCGAACCGGGATCCTTATGCCGTCCTTGCGCTTTGCGCCACGTGCGCTTAACCGCTGTGCTACCACCCGACTCCCTTTTTTTAATATTTTATTTTTGAGAGAGATGTAGAGAGAGAAACATCAGAGCACTGCTTAGCTCTGGCTTCTGATGATGTGGGGCATTGAACCTGGGACTTGGAAGCCTCGGGCATGAGCATGTTTACATAACCATTATGCTATCTCCCCCACCACACCCCCCATGGGCAAATTTCTGAAACCATCTTTCCCTTTGCAGAAAAAGGCTCCACCCCCACCTCCAGCAACACTTCCCAAAGCTCCCCAAGCTGTGGCTCCCGGTCCTGGAGGGCCTCTCAGGCCCAGCGTGAACATGTTCTCTAGAAAAGCAGGTAACCAAGTCAGATCTAAAATTAAAAGCTTATTTGGTTTCTTTGTGCTGGAGATAAGCCAGCATTTAGCCAACATTGTATCAGTGTCCAGTGTTGATCTGTTCCATCACCAAGCTAACTATCAGGGGCAGAGATGGCTCACCATCTAGTTGCCATGCTCACAATCCCGACTTCAACCCCAGAACCACATACAAAAAGTGTCATGGCAATAGAACAAGCTTTATTGTGATAGCCACCACCCACCCTCACCCCTTATAAACAGAAGAGTGACCAGAGCAGTAAAATCCCACAAGTGTGAGAAGTCCCCAGTTTCAACAACAACAAGGGAAGAAGGAAGGACTGTCACTGTGATCAACACAAACCCCCTGGGAACTAAGGATGAACAGGCTACGGACAGAGGAGCCCCAGCAAACAGCCCTGTGGGAAATGGAAAGGCGATGGCACATGAACGGGCTCTGAGGAGAGGGAAGGGCATCCTTGTCAGGCCTCAGCAGGACTTGAAATGTGGCCTTGCTAGTCTTCTGACAGCACGATGATGGGGCCCATGGGAGCTGGATCATTTGTTCTGTCAACCTGAATGTGCTCCCTTTCCCCCTGTAGCTGGAAATAGGGCACGTTACGTGGACATTTTAAACCCTGGTGGGACCCAGCGCAACGAACCAACTCTTGCTCCTGCTGACTTTTTTGCTCCACTTGCCCCTCTCCCAATCCCAGCTCATCTGATGGGACCAAACTCAGGTAGGCAACACAGGAGCAGTGCATGTGTGTGAACCTCCCACCTCAGTCCAAGAGCTTGTCTCTGTGAGAGAAAGGACAGCCAGTGTGCAGGGAGCCCGAGGCTGGTCTGTGCATTTCTGAGTCCATTTCCCTTTTTCTGGTGAGTGCACCATGTGAAGCTCTTCCTCTGGGGTTGCCGTCAGTGAGCCTCAGAGATGTGGGAGGGATGATAGCCTCCCACACTGTCTCCTTCATAGAAACAGAAGTTCCATCTACAGCGGGAGCCATTAGGGAAGGCCAGGCACCACCTGGAAGCCCAGAGTCTGCCTCAGAAGCCAAGGTGAGTGAGTGGATGCTTTACAATAGTGGAAGACATGGTGGGATTTGGTTTGCACCTCTCAAGGCACCTCCCCCCGCCTCCCCAAGTACATAGAGAATTGTCTGGGTGATCTTTTCCTAATGAATATCCTCTAGGGAATCGTAGATGGTAACCACACCGATTTTATGTGATAATCTTGTCTTCTGAAAATATAGTTGTAGGCTGATATAGCTGCTTTGGATAGTGTTCTGCTTTGCCATGTGTACAACCCAGGTTTAAGACCCCCACACGTTGAAAGAAGCTTCAATGCTGGGGTTTATTTTTCTTTCTCTCCCCGCCCCAACCCTCCCCGTGTGTGTGTGTGTGTGTGTGTGTGTGTGTGTGTGTGTGTGTGTCTTAAAAAAAACTAAAACAGGGGAGTCAGGCGGCGCAGTGGGTTAAGCGCACGTGGCGCAAAGCGCAGGGACTGGCTTAAGGATCCCGGTTCGAGCCCCCGGCTCCCCACCTGCAGGGGAGTCGCTTCACGGGCGGTGAAGCAGGTCTGCAGGTGTCTATCTTTCTCTCCCCCTCTCTCTCTGTCTTCCCCCTCCTCTCTCCATTTCTCTCTGTCCTATCCAACAACAAAGCAACGTCAACAATGGCAATAATAACCGCAACAAGGCTGCAACAACTAGGGCAACAAAAAGGGGAAAAAATGGCCTCCAGGAGCGGTGGATTCATGGTGCAGGCACTGAGCCCAGCAATAACCCTGGAGGGAAAAAAAAAAAACCTAAACAGAAAGGGGGGGAGGGAAAAATAAAACAGGAAGGGAAGATAGCATAATGGCTATGCAAATAGAGTCATGCCTGAGGCTTTGAGGTCCCAGGTTCAATCTCCCACACTACCACATGCCAGAGTTAAGTAATGCTTTGGTTTAAAAAAAAAAAAAAAAAAAAGCAATAGCACATTACACTAGTGACATTTTTTAATATTTAAAACTTACATGTGAAAAGTAGCTTGAAAAATTGGATAATGTTAGATTTCAACCCTGGTTCCCCATTAATTAATGGCTTAAAGTTTGGGCAAGTCACTAAGCTTCTCTCCGTCTGTTCCTGGCACTGTGAGATGGCAGTAGCATCTAGCACGAGGCCATGGTGGGAGCCAGTAGTAGTGATGACAGGGCGGCCTGTGCCCTGACGTGGGGGCCATACCTGATTCCTCAGAGGAGAAGCACAGGGCAAGCGCTGGCTGCCTGGGCCAAGCAGCACCTCCTGCTCTATTGCTTCTTGTGGAAGACTCATTTGCTCAAAGTGGATCGTTGTTGCATTTCTTTCTTAAGGTTTATTTATTTTATATGAGAAAGATTTTCACGTGTGATAGAAAGAAGCCAGAGCATCACTCTATCCATGAGGAACCAGGGGTCCAACCAGGTACCTCAGGCACTGGGATCCTGTGCTCTACCAATGAAACTGTTCCCCCGCTGCTATGGTTCTTACTTTTCTCAGCAGGTTTTAAGTTCTGCAGCATCACTGCATGGCTCAGAACTCCCGCCCTCCAGAGTGGATGGCTCCCAGGGAGGAGAGGTAAGAGGCACCTGACTGGAATACCTGTCTGTCCCAAGCCTAATTTCATGAAGTTAATTTTATTCTTCCTGGTGACTTCCTTGAAAAATACATAAGGAGGAAAAGAACTTGAAAATGCATTAGAACATCAAAAGTGTTGTATTCTAAAAATGTAGAAGTCACACTTCCTTCAGGAAAATTGAGAGCTTCAGGTAGAGTGAAAGGGTTGAAATGAATGTTCATCAGCCAGGTCCTCCCTCACTGTGGCACAGAATGTTCTTGAATATCTTAGGTGTTCACAGTCAATCTGGCTTGGGCCCAAGGCTGAACAGCCATCCCTTCCCCCTAACTAAAGTTGTTTCCTAGTAAACACTCCATATTAAGATATGAATTTTTAGCTAACTCTGCCCCCCCCCCCCATTTGAATTGTATTGTTTCTAATGGCATCATTCAGCTCTTTGGGAATTAAACTGACAGCTTGGAGCAGTGACATGCATGTTGATTTTTTTATTTGTATTTTGTGTGTGTTCTTGCTGTTTTGTAGCTTTCGCGCTGTAGTTCAATGAGTTCCTTATCACGTGAAGTAAGCCAGCATTTTAACCAGGTACCTGTGGCTGGCGGTTCTCACTGAACATGGAGTTGAACTGGGTTGCCTTTGTCCTCTGAGAGCTGCTGTACTGGTTGGCCACTGTGCACTTGTCACTAACCTCACCCATTGTCATACCCAACCACCACATGACTAAGGATGCAGTGTTCCTTTCTGTAAATGCCCTGCAAGGGGCTTAGGAATTAACCAGATACACTGACAATTGCCCCCCATAAATTTTTTTTTTTTTTTTTTTTGCAGTGAGTGAATGCATTTGTAGTGGATTTTTCTGAATTGGGTCTTCAAATGACTGACTTTGGGCAAAGCCTCCCTGTGTGGGTATTCCAGAGCAGCCCATCTACTAGGTCAGGATGCTCTCATCCCAGAAAAGGAAGGAAGCATTTCTTTTTTCTGGTCAAGCACCAAAACATGTATTTGAGGCCAAACATAGTGTAGCCATGCCAGCCAGTCTGGGTAGGAATCAAAGGAAGACTTCGTCTCTTATGTGTCTTGGAACTAAGCTTTCCCATCTGCTCAGCAGGAAAACCTCCTGTGACTTTTTTATTTGCACTCTGCACACTGGATTTTGTAGCTGGATACTTAGGTCTGAGGGAGTTAGATCTACTAACTGCTTCAGCTGACACCAAGGTGCTGTTTGGGTGTTCTCTGCTCCTTGTTTTTGCACGTTCTGGTTTCTGAGGCATTTGACTCTGCATGTTGCTGTGATATTTACTATTTTCTATGGCCCGTTAAATAATTAAATCAAGTGTTGCAAGAAGTGTCGGCATCCTGCTTCCTTGGCTTATCTGAAAGTAGTATATAAATCCTTATGCAGAAATTGTATCTGTACTTGCAAATGAAACCCCAACAGCTGTGTGATGTGGCCTTGTTGAGATGATGTCTCTGTGGTTCCAGGCTCCCAGCGACCCTCCTGCTGTAGGGCCCCCCCCTGGGGGAGCAGTGCCCTTCTACAACCCTGCACAGTTTGTACCAGTAAGTGCCTCTATGTTTCCCTTCTCCCAGCTGTGACCTTGACCTAGCCACTGTCCTTTCTCCCGGTGCCCAGATGGTGCCTTATTGTAATGTCTTGATGTCCTGCTGACATGCCTTGGTGTGGTGCCACTCTCTGCTGGGCTAGCCTTTGATGGCTGGGAATGTTCTTTTCGTTTCTCTTCCTCTGCCTTCTCCCTATAGAGTGGGCTGGCTGCCAGGTTAGGGAGCTGGGTGGAGGCTGAGGGTTAAGTAGAGCTTGGTGTCTAGAGTGTAAAATCTTACCTGCCTTCACAGTGGCTGTGGTACAGAGCCTGCCCAGCTTGCAGGGGTGGGCAGAGGAGTGGCTTCCTGGCCAGGCTCTGCCTTCATGCATCTGAAGTTACCACCTGCCTGGTCAGCCATGTGCTTTCTGCTTCAAGATGGGGTGGTGGTTTTCTGGTCACTCAACTATTATTATAAGCTATACCTTTTTTTCCATTTCAGTTAAGGTTTTCAAGGGAGTGAGAGTAAAGCCTATCTTGCGTACTTACTCCTTTCCCCTGGCATCCTCATATCCCCATGGGCACCCCAGTAACAAGCTGGGTCCCAAGTCCTCCCTGGGGTCATTACCTACATGGACATGGGAACTAGCCTCACTTCTCACCTCCCAAAGAAACCTTTATAAGGAACCTTCATGCTATGATTTGATACTGACCTGATCTGTTCCCACAGGCTTGTGGGAATAAGAGCAAACTAATATGCCTATTTGTTGATCAGTGATTTGTTCTAGCTTACTACACAGATGCATCTGCTGGCCAGTCCTAGGCTGTTAGCTACCTTGGGGATCAGCACACTGAACTCAGTCCTCTTCCTTTTATTTCAGACCTCTGCCACCTCAGGAAATTCAAGGGCGGGGAGAATTGGCCAGAGAAAATACCCTGCATTGAGCTAGAAAAGTCTCCGTTCTGGATTAGCATTTGGAAACTACCAAGAACTCCGATGATTTCCCTGTGTGGCTGCTTCTGTTCCTGCTGGTCACAGCAGTATTTCACAACAGCCATGCTTTTGATTTTCCTCCTCACCACCTTTCTTTCAGAAGTATTGCCAACATTAATTCCACCAAGCCTATGATGCTGAACAGTGAATCTGGCTCTGATTCTTTTATATAGAAGGCATAGCATTCTTGGTTAGTTAAGAAGGTTACATTAAATGAGGTTGGAAACATCTTTGCTATCCATAGGGGAGAGATGTTCTTCATTAACAATGGCATCTCAAAAATGAACTGGGAAGTACTGCCGGATTAACCCCAAGATGTTGGAAGAGAAAATTGGACCTCTGACTCAGGAGAGAAAACACCAGTGTCCACTCGAGCAAAGTTGGCACAGTCCTGCCAGTGTTGTTTCTGAACCTGAAAGACTAACCCATAGGTGTGATGGACCTAGCCAACATCTTAAAGGAAAGGTAGCATTAACTTAGCAGTAATTCACTTGGGTTTTAAGGCCCCAATTACTGGGGTGTATTTCTCTCCTATAGCAAAGACATTTCCAGATTCTCTTAATTTTCTGTGGCCTCATTAGGATTACAAGGGATTTCAAACAACCAAAATAATTGACTGGCCTTGCCAGTCACCCTGTGGGTGGTGACTCAGTTCCTGAGCAAGAGCCACCCCAGAACTTGTGTTCTGACTGCGGTAGCTCCAGATTAATTAACTACTGTTAAAACTGTCATTCATTCAGTATGGGTTTGTTTTTATGTGAGCTGGCCCAATTACACTCACAGAGAAACTGAATTGTCTGCACTCTGTAAGACAGCCTGTGCTGTACTTGCTCATGGGTAGTTTTCACAGTGTAATCTAGTTGGTGTTATTTAAGGAGTTGGTGTTATTTAAGGAGTTGGTGTTATTTAAGGAGTTGGTAACATCTTGAGGTTGGGGTGGGGGAGTGACTAAATTATTCCTTGACAAAATTATTGGAAATCTAGAATCTGATATTTTTTCCCTATTTTTTTTTCCACACATGCAAGGCTCTTCAGTCGTTAATATGTTGGCTTTCAGCCATATTAAACTGTAAACTCTATTGGACTCAAACTTTTAAGGCTTCATTGACTGTTCTTAACTCTACATTCTTGTTAAATCTAAAGAGACCGAAAAAAAGTTTAAATATAAAAAAAAACGTAGGAAATAATTTCTGTAGGTTCTGCTGAGGAACATAGTTTGCTTGGTGTTTTAAATCTCAGTGTAGAAATTGTGTAAATGTGGAATCAGCACAGGTCCTTTGCATTTTTCTTGCTCACTTGATCTAGGAAAGATCCACAGAATGTTTCACAGACAAGTATGATGGGATCCATTTGTTCTTGTCCTTTTGAGAAAGGCTGGGCCTTGTGACGGGCAGGCTCTGTGTCCCTTGGTCAGCACTGGTCTGGCTCCGGGACCTAAGACCTGACCTCAGGCTCCTGTGTGTGACTACCAGCACCTTTTGATTTAAGAGGCTGCTTCTGAGGTAGGAGCTGCTATTTTTCCTAAATGCAAATTGTTACACTGCAAATTGTTAAATAAACTATTTTGCGCTCTCAAAAGCACTTTATGATCGTTTCCTTTTTTTAAATTTTTTTTTTATGGGAAGAGGGTGAGTCTCTGGCCCTGACACTATCCTAGGTGCCCAGAACTCTGTGAAGAGAGGCCTCACGGCCTTGCTCTGGCGACTTATCCAGCCTGCAGTGAGAAAGCAGGTAGAAACTTGAACTGGTGAACTTGAACTACAGGCCAAGTGCAGAAGGCCTCAAAGAACCAGTGATTTGGCATTCTGTTTGGGGAAAGGTCCAGACGAACAAACCTACAACAAGGAGCATGGGCAAGAAGCAGCGGGGTGGAATAGACTCTGGTCACTGCTTCCAGCCCAGCAGATACCCACCGGAGCTGTCCCTCCACTCTGGTCGTGTTCTGCACGACTGAATGGCGGGGCCGGAAAGCGGTCCTCCGGCCACCAGGTGTCGCTGCGGGCGCCGGGGTCCGAGCCGCCCTGCCCGCCGTTGCCGGGCAGCCGCTCGGAGGCCCGGCCACACGGGGAACCTGGCGGCGCCGAGAGGTGGGGCGCGTGGCTCCGGGCGGGGAGGTTTCAGCCTGGGGCCAGGGTTCTGGAGGGGAGGGGGTGACCCCCAGCAGGGCCTAGAGGGAGGCCCAGGGTTGGGGGGGGGGCCCAGAGCACGGGGACCCCTGAGTGCAGAGACGAGCCGGAGGAAGACCCCCTGGGCGTGGGCCGAGACGTGAGGTGACCTTGCGTGCGGGGTCCGGCGTGCGGTGACCCCTACGTTCGGGATAGGGGCGCGGATGTGGGGGGGGTGTCGCAGTCCCCACCTCCGCGGCCTCTCTCCTGGGTGGTCGTTACGGAGCCCCAGGCTGGGGTGGGGGGATGTCGGGGCCGGGTACGGGCAAAGCGCTGGGTGCCGAGAGGGAAGGCCGGCCGCTGGTGCTCCCCAGCCTCCGCACGGTCTGTGGGGCCAGGATGGGTCATCGACTCTGCTACCCCCGTCAGCATAGCGGTTGACTTCTTGGAGATGAGAGAGCTTTCTCCCCTCTCCTGGAAAGATCTAGAAGCCCCCTGCCCCTCCTTGTCTCCTGGGCCGTAGCTGTCCTTCAGGTGCATGAAACTGGCATCAGGGTACCTCAGGAATGCTAATAGCCCATTGTGCCTTCAGGTGTCTGTGGGGGACACCAGGACTGCAGATCTCTCGCCATGCAGAAGCCAGTCAGCTCCTGCTGGACCTCCCTGGGCCTGAAGGGGAGCCACCACCCGGTGACATCTGCTGGTGCATCCCTCACCCCTGTCGCTGGCAGCTTGGGGTGGAGCCACATGCAGGCCGGCTAGACTGGCGGTCCCCCCAGGCCTGGCTCCTGGACTATGCCGGCCAGGCTGTGGAGCCTGGGGTACTCGGAGCCAGCTCCCCAGCAGCCTGAGGACACCATGTTCAAGGGTTGGCTGCCCAACACTGACAAAGACCTCACCTCCAACCCGGGGTCCCCACCCACTAGCAACTGTCAGGGTCCTGAGAAGAGCCCAGCTCTCCCTTCAAACATCTCAGCCAAGAGCCATGATGACCCACAGACTAAGGCAAAACTCTTTGCCCCGAAACCACCACCAATGAGGCCCCGGCTGGAACGTGCTCTGTCCCTGGATGAGAAAAGTTGGAGGAGGAGACGTTTTCGGACCAGCCAGGAGGACCTGGATTCCCAGAATGGGACCAGCCCATCCAGGGGCTCCCTGAAGGAGGAGCCCTCTGGGCCTTCCACCCACTGTGGCCCCCTACCCTGCCTAAGCACATCCCTGCAGGAAATCCCCACCTCACGCAGAGCCCCCAGCAATGCGGGTGGGAACCCCACCTCATGGGGTAGCTGCTTATCGGGCATGATCAGCACCTCCTTGGACGTCCTGCACCGTGACGGGGTGGGGAGCACCCCTCGGCTGGCCAGCATGCTGGCTCCACGCTCGCTGCCCGCCATGGACCTGAATGTGACCTCAGACTCCTTGCGCACGGCCAACAAGGTTGATGCCAACCATGCTGACTACAAGCTTGGCCTTCAGGCCCGGTTGTTCAGGGCTCATAGCAGCCTGGGCCCTGGTCTTCCCCCAAGCCCTCTGTCTTTTGACAACTGTTCCCTTCGTTCAGCCAAGTCCTCCTTCAGCCTTCTGGCACCCATTCGAGCCAAGGATGTTCGCAGCAGGTAGGGCCTCTGGAGGAAGGGTGCTTGTTCTGCCACCTTTATGTCCATAGGCAACTCCACAGAACCCATCAACAGGATTTCCTGAAAGGTGTGTGGGGCACCTGGGCACTCTAGTAGGTCTTCCTCCATAGCCCGGTGCCCAGCTCGGCCTAGTGGGCCCTTTCAGGGCTCTCCTGGCCTATCAGGACCAAGTGTTTCCTCTTTTGTTCAGGACAATCTTCTCAATCAGTTGGGAGCTCATCCCACCATCTTGTGGCCCAGGGTTCAGGCATGAGGGAGCCATGCATCATTTCCCTGCTTGCCCCCTGCTGCCGGACACACTGCTTCATGCTGACATCTGTTAGGACAGAGACCTGAGCCTCAGAGGAGGGGAGGAGGCCCACTGCTTGACTAGGAGGGGAGCAGGCAGGCCTGGTGGTGCATACTTGCTTCCAGGAGTTTCTGGGAATCAAATTGTTCCCACTGTACCCCCCCCACACACACACACAACCTTGTGGGTAGAGAAGCTTGGATCCCCAAGGACCTTTGGCTTCCTGGTTCCTGAAGCTTTATTTATTTATTTGTTTAATCTTTCATTTGATAGGACAGAGAGAAGTTGAGAGGGAAGGGAGACAGAGACACCTGCAGCACTACTCTACTGCTTATGAAGCCCACCCCCCGTAAGTGGGGACTGGGGGCTTGAACCTGGATCCTTGAGTATGGTTAACGTGTGCTCAACCAGGTGTGCCTCACTTGGGGCCTTAATTATCCTGATTGATATTATCATTATTACCCCCCATGGTTTTGTGTTTGTTTGTTTACCAGAGCACTGCTCAGCTCTGGCTTAAGGTGGTGCAGGGGATTGAACCTGGGACTTTGGAGCCTCAGGCATGAATCTCTTTGCATAACCATTATGCTGTCTCCCCTACCTACCTATGGGTCTTTGTACCTTCACAACCACAACTTCACCTTTGAGATAGAGAGGGAGACAGACTGTGTGGTCTAGGAGGTGGCACAGTAAGTAACGCATTAGACTTTTGGGAGTCGAGCGGTAGCACAGAGGATTAGGCACAGGTGGCGCAAAGCAAAAGGACCGTTGTAAGGATCCCAGTTCAAACCCCCAGCTCCCCACCTGCAGGGGAGCTGCTTCAAAGGGGGTGAAGCAGGTCTGCAGATGTCTTTCTCTCCCTCTGTCTTCCCCTCCTCTTTCCATTTCTTTCTGTCCTATCCAACAATGACAACAACAATAATAACTACAACAGTAAAACAACAAGGGCAACAAGAGAGAATAAATAAATATTTTTTTTTAAAAGAAGCATTAGACTCTCAAGCATGAGGTTCTAAGTTCAATCCCTGGCAGCACATGTACCAGAGTGATGTTTGGTTCTTTCCCTCTCTCTCCTTTCTCATTTAATAAATAAAATTGAGAGACGGGGAGAGACAACTCCACCATTCATGAAGCTGCCCTCTGGTGCAGATGCTCCCATGTCTTACTGGGGGCCTGAATCCAGGTCCTCATGCACAGTAAAGAGTACACTCTACCAAGTGATCTACTCCCTCCTTTCTTCTCCTGCCTCAGGGGCGGGAGGCTGTAGCTCAGTAGCAAAGCAACAACAGCAAAATATTAAATACAGGAAGCAGAGTGTTACCTCCAGTGTCCTTCCTACCATTCTTCTGGCCACTTGTCCCCACACTGTCAGCCTGTCCACTGCCTCCTGCCAGGCTGGGTGACCATTGGGAACACATACAGGGTATGACCTCAATTTGGGGGACCCTGTACCACCCGACCTGGCATGGCTCTTCTTCTCACTGCTGCGGCCAGGAGCAGGCCTGGCAGGGTGATATGTGAGCGGCAGCCACAGTTGATTCTCTGGAGATGTCAGATGCCAGAAACAAGATGTCCCCTATTCTGTAGAAATTCTGGTGTGATGGGACCACACTCCCACTGAAGGCTCCAGGTGGCCCCAGGCTTGTGATTCCAGCCTCTGTGTTCATAGTCTTCTCCTATGTGTCACCTTCTTTGAGAAGGACCCCAGTCAGTGAGTTGGAGCCCACCCTAAACCCAGGACCATCTCTTCTCCACATCCTTAACCAAGTGCACATGCAAAGTCCTAGTTACACTAAATATCAACAGGAGACGCCATCCCTCCAGTTATATTTTAAACATGGCATTACTGGTTAATATTCTTTTTAAAAAAAGATTTTATTTATTAATGAGAAAGATAGGAGGAGAGAGAAAGAACCAGACATCACTCTGCCACATGTGCTGCCAGAGATTGAACTCAGGACCTCATGCTTGAGAATCCAATGCTTTATCCACTGTGCCACCTCTCGGACCACTACCGGTTAATGTTCTTTTTTTTTTTTTCTAAATATTTATTTATTATTCCCTTTTGTTGCCCTTGTTTTATTGTTGTAGTTATCATTGTTGTTATTAATGTCATCGTTGTTGGATAGGACAGAGAGAAATGGAGAGAGGAGGGGAAGACAGAGAGGGGGAGAGAAAGATAGACACCTGCAGACCTGCTTCACCGCCTGTGAAGTGACTGCCCTGCAGGTGGGGACCTGGGGGCTCGAACCAGGATTCTTACGCCGGTCCTTGCACTTTGCGCCACATGCGGTTAACCTGCTGCGCTACTGCCTGACTCCCCTGGTTAATATTCTTAATACATTAAGGTCAGTTAAGAATGGATGAGAGGGGGTCAGGTGGTAGCGCACCGGGTTGAACGCACATGGCACAAAGCACAGGGACCAGCTGAAGGATCCCAGTTCAAGCCCCCCCGGCTCCCCACCTGCAGAAGGGTTGCTTCACAAGTAGTGAAGCTAGTCTGCAGGTGTCTTTCTCTTCCCCATCTGTCTTCCCCATCTCTCTCGATTTCTCTGTCCTGTCCAACAATGACAGCAATGACAACAACAATAACGATAACAATGGCAACAAAAAGGGAAAAAATCGCCTCCAGGAGCAGTGGATTTGTAGTGCAGGCACAGAACCCCAGTGATAACCCTGGAGGCAAAAAAAAGAATGCATGAGAGAAAAGTAGACTAAAGATGATGCACAAGGGGCCAGCCAGTGGTTAAGTGCACACATTACAGTGCGCAAGGACCCAGGTTCAAGCCCCTGGTCCCCACCTGCAGAGGAAAGCTTCATGAGTAGTGAGGCAGGGCTGCAGGTGTCTGTCTCTTTCCTTCTCTATCTCCCCCTCACCTCTCAATTTCACTGTTTCTTTTTGTTGTTGTTTGCCTCCAGGGTTATTGCTGGAGGTGCCTGCACTAAGAATAGACTGCTCCTGGAGGCCACTTTTTCTATTTTGTTGCCATTGCATAAGACAGAAAGAAACCATGAGAAGAGGGGAAGGCAGAGAAGGGGGAGCGAAAGAGGTGACCCCTCTGTAAGTGGGGAGCTGGGGACTCAAACTGGCATTCTTGCACTGGTCCTTGCTCTTTGCGTCGTGCACGCTTAGCCCACTGTACTACCTCCCGGCCCCCAATTTCACTGTTTCTATTGATTAATAAAATATTTTTCTTTAAAAAGATGATGTATTAAGCACACATGGCACAAAGTGCAAGGACTGGCATAAGGATCCCGATTCAAGCCCCCCGACTCCCCAGCAGGGGAGTCGCTTCACAGGCGGTGAAGCAGGTCTTCAGGTGTCTATCTTTCTCTCCCCGTCTTCCCCTCTTCTCTCCGTTTCTGTCTAACAACAATGACATCAATAACAACAATAACTACAACAACAATAATGACTATAGCAACAATAAAAACAAGGGCAACAAAAGGGAAAATAAACAAACATTAAAAAAAAAACTTTAAAGAAAAAAAATGATGATTTGCAAGTATAGAAATACAGACCAGGAGGGGGCCAGGTGGTAGCGCAGCAGGTTAAGCGCACGTGGCGCAAAGCCCAAGGACCAGCGTAAAGATCCTGGTTCAAGCCCCCGGCTCCCCATCTGCAGGGGAGTCGCTTCACAAGCGGTGAAGCAGGTCTTCAGGTGTCTATCATTCTCTCCCCCTCTGTCTTCCCCTCCTCTCTCAACTTCTCTCTGTCCTGTCCAACAACAATTACAGCAACAACAACAATAGCAATTACAAGGGCAACAAAAGGGAAAAAAATAGCCTCCAGGAACAGTGGATTTGTAATGCAGGCACCGAGTCCCAGCAATAACCCTGGAGGAAAAAAAAAAAAGGAAAAAGTACTTTTAGTCTTACTATTAATAAAATAAATGCAAGTTCAGGGATTGGGTGTTAGAGCACTGGGTTAAGCTCACATAGTATGAAACGCAAGGACCTGTTCTAGGATCCTGGTTCGAGCCCCCAGCTCCCCACCTGCAAGGGGTTTTGTTACACAAGTGGTAAAGTAGGTCTGCAGGTGTCTTTCCCCATCTCCATCTTCCCCCCCCTCAATTTCTCTGTTCTATTCCAAAAAATTGAAAAAATGGCCACAGGAAGAGTGAATTCATAGTGCTGGCACTGAGCCCCAGTGATAACCCTGGAGGCAAAATAAACAAATAAATAAATGCAAATTAATGATTTCCAAATAAGGCCATAGTTTCAGGTTCTGGCGACTAGGGACTGGGCATTTTTTTGTGGGGTCCACCCTTTAGGCCTCCCCCCATATCACAGAAGACTGTCCTCACCTCCCTCTGGTTACAGCGAGCCCCAGTGTTGCCAGCTGGTGGTCCCTTCAGAGTGGAGCAGAATCCCTGCTCCCCCATCAATACGGGATCACAGTGTTGGGGTGCTCTGAGGTAACAGGCTCTGCTTTGACCCAAACTTCTGGGATACCATACAGATGTGTTCCTGTCACTGAGTCTGCTCTATCTACACAGGAGCTACCTGGAGGGAAGCCTCCTGGCAAGCGGGGCCCTGATGGGGGCCGAGGAGCTGGCCCGCTACTTCCCAGACCGGAATCTGGCACTCTTCGTGGCCACTTGGAACATGCAGGGCCAGAAAGTAAGTGGTGCCCCGGGGCATTTGCCTCAGGAAAAGCCCTCAGGCCACTGCCCCCTTGCCTTTCTCTCCAGCTGCCTCCAGGGGACCCAAGAGCCTATGTGTGGAGCACCCATAGCTGGCTCTCGGGGTGATGGGTGCAGGGGAGAGAGGGCCACCAGGCAGGGCAGGCCTATCATTAGGACAAGGTTTGGCCAAAGTCACCAAAGTACCTGTGAAACAGCGGCCTAAGTAAGATAGAAGTAGTTGTCTGAGTCAGAGGAGACTGAGGGCCGACTGGCGGATTTCTGGTCTCAGGGAGCCACCCTGCTGTCCACAGGGCAGGGTCCTCATCCCGGGGCCAGGAAGCTAATGCTGGCAACACAGAACAAGCTGAGAGAGGGCTGTATCCCTGGGGAGGGGGATGCACTGGTGGTGGGTCAGATTAGGGGCTGATGCAGTGGGGTGAGCAGTGAGCACACACTGTGTGTGGGGGGAGGGGCACGGGGGGGGGTGGACAGACAGGAAGTAAGCATGGGAATTGCCCAGCCAGGAACTCCCCGGGAGAGGTGGTGGCGCGGGACCTCTCCCTGTGACCTGCTAGGTGCTCTCTTCCAGGAGCTCCCTACAAACCTGGACGAGCTCCTGCTGCCTGCTGAGGCCGACTTTGCACAGGACCTGTATGTGGTCGGGGTCCAGGAGGGCTGTTCGGACAGGTAGGGCGCAGCCTACTCCCCTGCCCCAGTGCACCATGCGAACAGTGGAGTCAGTGCCTATACAGTGGCATGGGCAGAGAGTCTAAAATAAAAGACTGGCTTCCGGGAGTTAGGCTGTAGCGCAGCGGGTTAAGCACAGGTGGTGCAAAGCGCAAGGACCGGCGTCAGGATCCCGGTTAGAGCCCTGGCTCCCCACCTGCAGGGGAGTTGCTTCACAAGCGGTGAAGCAGATCTACAGGTGTCTTTCTCTCCCCCTCTCTGTCTTCCCCTCCTCTCTCCATTTCTCTCTGTCCTATCCAACAACGATGACAACAATAAAACAAGGGCAACAAAAGGGAATAAATAAATAAATAATAATAATTAAAAAAAAAAAGACTGGCTTCCTTATAAACAAATAGTCCATTGAGCAGCTGGGGAAATAAGCCTAATGGATAGGACATGGAACTTGCAGGCCTGAGGTTCCCGGTTCAATCCCTGGCTATGAAAGTACCAGTGGTACACATGAAATAAATAAAATAGATCTCTGGGAAAGAGCAGCCCGGGAGGGTGCACTGTGGTAGAGCTCGGGACCTGTCCCGAGTGAGTTCCATCCCCAGCACCATGTGTCAGTGTGGTGTCAGTGTGGTGGTCTGGCCTAGCTGATGAAGAGAGTATAAAGGCAGGGAGTGACTACCCTACTCTGTCCTTTCCCTGTTCTAACTTAACCTCTAGAGGGCGTCTCTGACCTACTTGGGAGCCATGACAAGTTAAATTGGTTTGGAGTGTGGGGTTGTGTGGGGAATCCTGACTGAACATTAAGTGCCCGGATGCTGGGGGAAGAGGTCCTGACCTCCAGGGGAGGTTGCCCGACAGCTGCTCAGGTGCACTGGGAGCACTCACTCTAAGCCGGGCCAGGGGCCTGACCACTCCTCTGCAACTTCATCCCCAGTACCGATGAGATGGGATCCTGGGGCTCCAAAAAGTGGAGGCAAGAGAGGAGGGGAGGCAGAGCTGGGAGGCTTCCCAGCTGAACTTATGCTCCTTCGACAGGCGGGAATGGGAGACCCGCCTGCAGGAGACTCTGGGCCCCCACTACGTGATGCTGTACTCCACAGCCCACGGGGCGCTCTACATGTCTGTGCTCATCCGCAGGGACCTCATCTGGTTCTGCTCAGGTAGGCTGGCCCCAGGCTGTACCCCCCCATCCCTCAGCATGAGCCCCTTTGCAACCTGCCTGCCTGCAAGCTTTGGGGGACTGCGGTGTGCCCCCCCCCCCATTGCTAAGGCGGTGTCCTAGCCAGGCCACCCTCCCTGTAGGCTCCAACTCCATCCTCTGTCCTCCACAGAGGTGGAGAGCTCCACAGTGACCACGCGCATCGTGTCTCAGATCAAAACCAAGGGCGCCTTGGGTGTCAGCTTCACATTTTTTGGCACCTCCTTCCTCTTCATCACATCCCACTTCACCTGTAAGTTACAGGGGCTGCACCCTACTTCCCCCATCAAAAGGAAACAGCCCTGGGGAGGTGGTTGGGAAGGCGGGGTGCCAGGTCTCGATGAGTTTTACTTCACAGGGCCCTAGAGGAGGCCCACTGTGTAGTGTCCCCATCACAGTGGGCGTGGTTCTGAGTCTGCGCAACAAGAAAGGGACAACTTGGTGGGGAGGAGGCGCATGCAGGAGCTGCATAGTGAGAGCTCCTTCCTGAAAGTAGCCACCCCATGGCCAGAGGTCATCAGCATCCAGCCCTGAGCTTAGCTGCCCCTGGAGAGGTGTCCCACCTGCCCTGTTCTTGCAGCGGGAGATGGGAAGGTGAACGAGCGGCTGCTGGACTACACCAAGACCGTGCAGGGCCTCACCCTGCCCAAAAATGTGCCGGAAACCAGCCCCTATCGCTCAGACTCAGGTAAGCACCTCCCCAGCCCCAGAACACAACATCTTCTGTTGCTTCAGTGCAACCAAACTATCTAGACATTTTGAGAATCAAAGTCGAAAAGTCTAGAAAACCACTGAGCGGCAGCCGTCAGCACTCTGGGTCTTCACAGAGGTGAATACCATCAGCCCACTTAGCGTCTTGGCAGGTAAGTGTGTGGGGCCTCACAGCTGGATCTGAGCCCTGGTGCCTGCCCATCTGTCAGCTGCCATCACACTTCAGGAAGCCCCTTTGCACACAGAGAGGTGTCATCATGAACACCAGGGCCACCATTTTTGACTCAGGCCTTCAGTGTGGTTTTTGTGTCAGCTGTCACTGTTTAAAAATGACAGAAAACCATCAACTAGAAAAGTAATGCAGGGGAGTCGAATGGTAACAGCAGGTTAAGTGCATGTGGCACAAAGCACAAGGACCAGCACAAGGATCCTGGTTCGAGCCCCCACTTCCCCACCTGCAGGGGAGTCGCTTCACAAGCGGTGAGGCAGGTCTGCAAGTGTCTATCTTTCTCTTCCCCTGTCTTCCCCTCCTCTCTCCATTTCTCTCGGTCCTATCCGACGATGATGACAACATCAATAACAATAATAATAACTGCAACAATTAAAAAAAACAAGGGCAACAGAAGGGAATAAAGAAAAGCGATGCAGAAAGCCACAGAGCACTACCCCCCCACACACACACAAGGTTGAGTCCCTGAGCCCTGGGCTAGAAGTATATGAGTAGGAGCTGGGGTGCAGTCACTAACGCGATGGGGGGCCCCAGGGAAGGGTGGACTCATATGCTTCCCCACTGTACTCAGCGGATGTCACCAGCCGGTTCGATGGGGTGTTCTGGTTTGGAGACTTTAACTTCCGCCTGAGCAGTGGGCGTGCGGCTGTGGAGGCCATCCTGAAGCAGGATGTGGGGGCCAGGGTGCCAGCCCTGCTGCAGCATGACCAGCTCACCAGGGAAATGAGGAAAGGTGAGATCCCATAAAGAAAGGTGAGACCCTGCGGGAGGGGGCCTGGCCCCTGGGGGTATAGCCCAGGGTCTAAGGGTCTGGCCTGTCCAGGGTCCATCTTCAAGAGCTTCCAGGAGCCAGACATCCACTTTCTCCCATCTTACAAGTTTGACATTGGGAAGGATTCCTACGACACCACCTCCAAGCAGAGGACACCCTCCTACACTGTAAGTGTGAGCACGGGCTTTGTCATCTGGTCCATTCATGCTTCCCAGCAGTGAGGCTGGATGGCCTCCTCTGCCTATGGACACAGCCCAGCCAGCCAAGACTCACAGCTCTGAGCCTAGCCGGGGGTGGAGGGTGGGGAATGCACTATTGGGGTCTCCCTGTGGCCACGTGCACCCAGCTGTTGGCACACAGGTCACACCTGCACACTGCGTTGCTCCTGCCTTTTGCTGTCAGGCACACGATGCAAGAGTGGTACCCGCCTGCCCCAGGCCTCTAGCCTGCCATCTTGGCCAGGCCTGGATATGAGTAGGTGGGGTGCAGGATTTCAGCTGACAGGGTTGGGTGGTGCAGTTAGGAAAAGGCCTACAGGCCATCTTAACCCCATCTAGTACAGAGAGACGGGCACGGGGTCTGGATCAGCCAGCTAGGCATCAGGTAGGTCTGGCCCTCTGGTATAACCACAGCCTCCCTTTGCCTCTGGCCTCCTCCCTGAAGGACCGGGTCCTGTACAGAAGCCGCCACAAGGACGATATCTGTGCCCTCAAGTATGCCTCCTGCCCCGGTGTTAAGACATCTGACCACCGCCCTGTGTATGGCTTGTTCCGGGTGAAAGTGAGGCCAGGAAGAGACAAGTCAGTGCCGTTCCTAAGCTTGCTCTCTGAGGGGTGCCTCTGGGCCATGGTTCTGGGCTGCAGCACAACTCCTGCCTGCTGCTGGCATGGGGGTGACATCTTTGGACTTTGGTTCATCCTATTGACCTTTTTTTTTTTAAAAAAATTATTGATAGGAGATAGCAGAAATTGAGAGGGGATGGGGAGATAGACACCTGCAGCCCTGCTTCATGGCTCATGAAGTCTTCCCTGCAGGTGGGGAGTAGGGGCTCAAGGTCAGGTCATTCATTGCACATGGAAGATGTGTGCTTAACTAGGTGTGCCTCTACCTGGCCTCCTCCTAGGTCACCCTGACCCCCACCCACACCAGGCAGAAAGCAGGGTACTCTCCTGATGGTCTTTTTTTTTTTTTTTTAAATTCTTTTTTCTTTTTGCCTCCAGGGTCACTGCCAGGGCTTAGTGCCTGCACTATGAATCCACTGCTCTTGGAGGCCATTTTTTCCCTTATGTTGCCCTTATTTTTATAGTTGTTATTATCGTTGTTGCCACCACTGTCATCACTGTTGGATAGGACAGAGAGAAATCCAGAGAGAATGGGAAGATTAGAGAGGGGGAGAGAAAGACACCTGTAAACCTGTTTCACTGACTGTGAAGCGACACCCCTGCAGGTGGGGAGCTGGGGGCTTGAACTGGGATCCTTACGCCAGGTCCTTGCGCTTTATGCCATGTGCGCTTAACCCACTGCACCACCACTCGCCTCCCCCACCCCCCATTTTATCAATTTAATGAGAGATACAGAGAGAGGAAAGAGACAAGAGCACTGCTCAGCTCTGACAGTGGAGCTGGGGAGTGAACCTAGGATCTTGGAGCCTCAGGCGTGATGAAAGTCTCTTTGCATAACCATTATGCTCTCAGCCCCTCTCCTGATGGTCTTTTTCCTCTTTAGTATCCCGCTGGCTGCAGGCAAGTTTGATCGGGAATTGTACTTACTAGGAATTAAAAGGCGGATTTCCAAAGAGATCCAGCGACAACAGGCACTGAAGAGTCAGAACTCCAGTGCCATCTGCACTGTCTCCTGAAGCAGGCTGTGAAGATGGAGCACAGGAAACGATGGAAGAGGGTGCACTGGGGCCTCCTGAGCCTCTGAGGTGCTGACAGGCCCCTTCAATTAGCAGTCCTAGGCATCAGCACCCTTGCTTTCTGCCCAACCCACTGACACTTTCCTAACTTCCTGATTGCAAGCTGCCCTGACTCCCTGGCACAGGTGAGGACGGAAGGATTTCTGATCCATGCACACATGCCAGAGCCAGGCTGAAGCTGTGGTTTAAAAAGCAGAACACATCTTCTGAGGATGGGCTGGGATGACAATACTGGTCTTGGGCCTTAGGGAGCTGGCCCATTTTTCTGGCCTCTTAATTCCAGCCCCTGCGCCTCTAGCAGCAGCTGTTAATGGCAGTACTATGTGTCATGCAGGCCTAAGGAATCTGGAAGCTCGGGGTCACTGTGACCTTGCCAGTTTAGGCTAACCCCACCACCCCTACTTCCAGATTTTTTTTTTCCCCTTGGAGAGGTATAGAGCCCAGTGTCTCTTCATAGCTTATCCTATTTCTTGAAGGAAAAACAAAACCACCACCAAACTTTCATTGTGTAAACCTCTGGGGGCATTAAGTCTAGTCTTTTAAATTATTTTTTCCATATTTATATTTTTTAAATAAATGCATATATTGAATCTTAAAGCTCCTGCTGGCCAAAGACTGAGCTCTGGGGACAACAAGCAGAGTTGATTGTTACTGTGGATTGTGTCACATAGGTGTCCTGGTGGGTGGCAGGTGGAGGGGCATTCAGGAAAGCAGGAGTAAACCTGTAGCAAACAAACTACCAGTAGCTCCAGACATATGGAATATGGGCTTAGAGCAGTGCACACCCAACCTCTGGAGACAAACAGGAGTAGTTCCATCAACAAGGCGGCAAAGCCAATCCCAGTTAATTTCAAGCTATTGTCTACATGTATAAAATTTTGCTCTGATGTGCTGCTGAGTTAGATCTCGTTATTACAAAGACTTGTGTGGTGATGGGACTTGAAGCGGGTTAAGCTTTTATTTTCACTTGGCATCTTCTCTGACCCAAACCATGGCAGAGCAGCCCTCATAGGACATTCAAGTGCCCATTCTGGCTTGAGGTTCAGTTTCATGTCCTAAGATTTTGGCCAAAGGTAAAAACTGTTTATTTCATACCAGCCATTTCCATTTTAGATGAATGAAATTTCAGCTGGAAAGTTAGCTTGACATTCAAATTAAATCAATGCAAATAAAAACAGGTGTCTCTGGCAAACAAAACTTCAAGACCTGTGGAGCCGGTGAGATAGCTCACCTGGCAGGGCAGCTACTTTGCCATGTGCAAGTACACTGAAGGAAGCTTCTGTGCTGTGGCCTCTCCCTATCTGAGAAAGTCCACCTGGCAATAACAGCGAAAGAACTGCAAAACACTATGAGGAGTGAGGGTGGCTTGTTTTTTTTGTTTTAATCGGCTCTCTCCGCAAATGTGCCCTGTTGTTACTCTTCCATTAAGTACTAGCTGTACCTCACACAGGCAGTGTCTGCCACCTACCCCAAGTGCCAGCAAGCCACCTAGCCTGTCCCTTTAGAGGAGGAACAGGCTCTAGCAGGGCAACATGTGGTGCGAAGGGGAACCGATCCCAGAGTGAAATGTGTCAGCTTGCAAGGGTGTCCAAGGAAGGCTCTAGAGCATCTAGAGGGATAGAAAAGAACTTGTTGCCGGCCCTACAGAGCGCAGAGGCGGCGAACAGGAAAAGACAAAGCACCTTGCAATTCCCAAACCCTGATGTCTGGTCACTAGTAGTTTCTAGAATATTCGAAGATATTAGTTCGGGAGTCGGGCAATAGCACAGTGGGTTAAGTGCAGGTGGCGCAAAGCACAAGGACCGGCATAAGGATCCTGGTTCAAGCCCTCGGCTCCCCACCTGCAGGGTAGTCGCTTCACAAGCGATGAAGCAGGTCTGCAGGTGTCTATCTTTCTCTCCCCCTCTACCTTCCCCTCCTCTCTCCATTTCTCTCTGTCCTATCCAATGACAACAATAAAACGAGAGTAACGAAAGGGAATATCAAAAAAAAAAAAAAAAAAGCTTCAAAAATATGGTAGCACTCTTGAAAAAAAAAATCAGTTCAACTCAGCTTTGTGAGGGTCCTCTCATTTTCATGAAATCTGTTTCCTCTAACCATGCTGAAGAAGCATTTAGTGTGTCAAGTGCTCTGACCCTTAACTGCAGCCCTGGCTGTTCTTCCTAATGTGACCACAGGAAATACTTCCTATAGCCCACAGCATGGCTGCTTGGGTGCAGAACACAGTGCACGCACTTCCACCCCGGCAAACACTTGGAATCCCTGCTGGTGTGTGTTGTAGGGATGTCCTGAGAGAACAAGCCCTGGTAAGAACTGTGGAGTAAAGTAAATAGTAGACTGGAGGGTCAGGAGATATTTCACCCAGTAGCAGCTCATAGCACATGCTTTGCCATACACAGGGACCCGGGCTGGAGCACCACATACCACATGGAGCACCTGCACCAGGGGAAGCTTCATGGACAATGGAGAGGCGCTGTCTCTCTCTTCTCTCCCTCTGAAACTGAAAGGGAAAACTATAAGCCAACCAGGAGTAGGATCACCGAACAACAAAAGGCCCAGGCTTTTTGACTTGCTGAACACCCACCCCATCTCACCTGTATTGCAAGAGTTGGGTTTCTTAGCATCTGAAGCAATATGATGTTAAGACTTTATTTTTTTATTTTTATTTATTTTCCCTCTTGTTGCCCCTTTTCGTTGTTATTGATGTCATTGTTGTTAGGACTGAGAGAAATGGAGAGAGGAGGGGAAGACAGAGAGGGAGAGAGAGAAAGATAATGACACCTGCAGACCTGCTTTACCTACCACCTGTGAAGCGACTCTCCTGCAGGTGAGGAGCTGGGGTTTCTTACGCCAGTCCCGTGTGCTTCACGCCATGTTTGCTTAACCAGCTGTGCTACTGCGCGACCTCCCAAGACTTTTTTAAACAAGAGCACTGCTCAGCTCTGGCTTATGATGGTGCTGGAAATTAAACCTAGAACTGCAGCCTCAGGCTGCATAACCATTATGCCAATTACCCTGACTACTCTTGGCAAAATCCTGTAGCCAATCTTCACTGAACTCTTTGACAGTACAAGGTACCAACCATAGGTTCCCAGGTGCCAGATAAACATGGAGCCTCAGGATTCTATGGGAGTTTAAGTTTGAGAAGAACCAGTCCTATCAGATGATCGTTCTCTTGTAAGCACTTAAGATGCATGAAGGATTCATTAACCCTAGTCACTGACTCTTGCTTTCTTACCTCACCCGGGAAGATGCCTGCTTTGTCACATAAGATCCAGGTTCAAGCCTGGCCCTTCATGATGACAAAATGTGGTGGTGCATGTGGAACTATACCCTGTAATCTTCTAATCCTATAAACCACTATTAAGTTACAACAAAAACAGTCAACAGTGGGGCCAAGCAGTGGTCTCCACCTGTAGGAGGAAGGCTTGGAGAAGCAATGTCACAGGTATCACAAGTGGAGAAGCAATGTCACAGGTATCTCTCCCTCTATATTCCCCTCCCCATTAAATTTTTAAAATGTTAAAAAAAAAAAAAAATAGCTTTGCTGTCAGCACCCAGCCAATTTCACAGAGCCCTACCTCTATTTCCTATGACTGATACCTCAAAAATCAGAATGCATCAAACAGTTAAAGGGCAATCCTGGGTCAAACTGGATGAGTCTCATGAAGAAAGGCCTCCATCTTCAGAAACCTGCCAGTTATGACAGGGTTTTGGTAGTTCCCTCACCCCCTTAATCACAGAGGAAGGAAAACAGAATAAGAAAATTTTTTTATCCACTCCGTATCAGGCCGTGAGATCCGTCATGCCCTGAGATGCGTCACAGGAAGCAAAATGTGTGTGTGTGTGTGGGGGGGTTAGGGCACAGCGACACACACAACAGACACAAGCCTCTTAGCAAACAATGAAGGAGGTCAAGGCACACCAGATGGAGTAACACAGTCTATGCACTCAGTGGCCACTGTGTCTCACAAGCCTAGTGTCCTTGTATGCTGAAAGCCATGTCCAAAGTGGGCACTGTGCGTGTTTTTCTTGTGCTCTATGTCTTTCCTGTGTTCCACCTCCTTCCAGCTCAGAGTAGAGACAGTAGTATACTTTGTTCCACCAATGGGCAGATCTGACTAAAAGAATGCGGTGTGAAGGTCCTTGGCCATATGAATTCTCTTCACTCACAATTAAGAGCAGAAAGAAATCCTTAAGAAATCCCTGTACTAATGTTCCATCAAGGAAACTGCATAAAACCATGTTCTATCTACAGTGCTGTAGGTCAATGAGATCTTGGAAGCCTCTACCGAAACAGCCGGTATGTTCTGGGCAGGCGGCCGTTCCTACTGGACAGGGCTGACTGGATGTGCTCATAGGTGGGCAGGTCTGACAGGTCACCCAGGGCGGCCACAGAAGGCTTCCCTCGGAGCATTTTACTGGTAACTCTCTTGATATCTTCTGGTTGCACGTTGCCTAGCAGAGAATGACAGCCATTAGGACACCTGACCCACACCTTTACATATGTTTCCATGTCTGGTCTGTGGCTGCTAACCAGACTGTAGGGACGTGAGGGGTTCACTGATCTGCTCCCAACTGCGAGTGGACGGCAACTACACCCCTGGGGGAAGGCTGACCTGTAGGTTAGCTGTGTTACAGAAGATGAGGTCTTAGGGAGACTGGGCACACATACTTGAAGGCTCTAAGGATTTCCAAGAGATGGCAAGGCACCAAGTATGGAGAGAACAAGTACTATCCAAAGGAGGACCTCAAGTCCAGGAGACACCATGAGGCTTCATGGTGTATAAAACTAATCCTTCTGGGTCATGGAGCCTTTTTTGAGAATTTGATGAAGCTAAGACAAACCTGTCCCAACCAGGTCACAAGAAAAGTAAGACAAACTGAAGGAAGCCTGAAGACCTCCTACAGATCACTTTGGGGAAGCCAATGTCTTGAAACCTGGGGATGAGACACTTCATGGCATTACAGCTGTGTTCTGTAATTCTGCACCAAGGGCCTTCCTTCACTGTCTTATGCAATCCCCTGATTTCCAAGAGCAAAAATGAAATGCCTATTTTTGAGGAGGTGGAGGTCGGGCACTGGGCTGACCCCTGGCAGGATCAGAGCCTGCAGTGTGCCTGGAGCCATGCCTTCGAGCCTCCTGCCGTCAGGGTACTCACAGATGAGCTCACACAGCTCATGAGGCAGCTTTCTGGAGCGGGTGGCCAACACCTGCCTCCCTACATCTTCAAAGATGACCGGCCTGGACTCCAGGTTCATCATAAGCATGGACATCAGCTGAGTCTTGGCTCGCTCCAGCTCTACCTGAGAGGTTCAATATTGAAAAACCAGTGAACTCTTGAGCATAAGGTCCTGAGTCCAGTCTCTGGCACTGCATGTTCCAGAGTGGTGATCTGGTTCTCTCGCTCTCTCCTTAATACTAAATCTTTCTTCTTTTTAACAAGAGCACTGCTCAGCTCTGGCTCAGGGTGGTGCCTGGCATTAAACCTGGGACCTCGAGGCTCAGGTATGAAAAGGTTTTGTATAATCACTATGCTATCTCCCTAATGCATAATCACTATGCTATCTCCCTAACCCAATAAATCAATCTTAAAAATAAACCAATAAATGCAGCCTGAGAGGTAGTACAGCAACGGACTCATGAGCATGAGGTCTTGAGTTCAATTCCTGGCACTGCATATTTCAGTGTGATACTCTGGTTCCCTTTCTCTCCCTCTCATAAATCTTTTTTTAAAAAAGAAGCCAGTAAGTGGGCTTACTCCATAGAACACACATTACCATAGGTAAGGATCCAATTTTAAGTCCCAAGCTACACCTAGTACTGGGACCAACAAGGAGAAGCTTGGCAAGTCACAGTCACCTGAGGGCTACATGGCTCCAGGTGGGGGACTGGCACAGAAGATAACCCACTGCCACAACCTTGAGAACACCAGGGGAAGAGAATTGGTTCCAGGATACTCACCACATCCACAGTTCCACCCATCAAAATGAACTCCTTTGTAATAATTTCCACCATTTCTCGAACCTACAAGAGAGCAACGACATGGATAGTATCATCTGTCCCAAGAACCCACCTTCTCCAGTTCAAGCACAGACATCACCTGCAACTGAAATCAAGGCTTTACCTGTCGAGGGTCTGCGCTGGCATGAATACACAGGAGGCCTGTGTCCTCATAGCTGTGATGGTAGGAAGTGGCATTGTACATCCAGTGGTGCCTGAGGGAGCAGGGAGAATGTGGTCTCATGCATGGTCCAAAAGCACCCTCTACTGGACATGGCGACGCTAAGACCAGTCAAGTAGAAGTTATCCACCTACCTGTTGAGTACATTGAGGTAGAGCCTGGTGAACATGCCCTTGCCAGGTCCACCAGCTGAGAAGGAGCCACCGCCTCCCATCATCATGTTCAGCACAGCAAAGGGGATGAAATCTTCTTCCTGTGGGGACAGGAAGCAGAGCTAAGCCAAGAGTCATCTTCTTGGCTCTAGGACCTTCAGTCTGACCCAGCAGGAACTTACCAGAAAGGAGCAGCTCTCCAGTCCTATCATGATGTGTGTGAGCTCAGGGAATGGGGTGGGGCCAGGGCTGACATTGGACATGTCTCTTTCCAACTGTAACAAAAGGAACAGGTACGCCCATGTAGTTAGTTCTCAGATGGATGGTTTTAAAACTGGTAGGGGCCTCACCTCCCCAGATACCTGCCCCACTAGGGAAAAAGAGAGACAGGCTGGGAGCATGAGCGAACTGTCAATGCCCATCTTCAGCAGGGAGGCAATTACAGAAACCAGACCTCCCACTTTCTGCACCCCATAATGATCCTGGGCCCATAGTCCCAGAGATAAGAAAAAAAAAAGAACAGAAAACAGAACAGAAAAGCTATCTATCAAGGGAGGGGATGGGATACGGAGTTCTGGTGGTGGGAATTGTGTGGAACTGCACCCCTCTTATCCTATGGTCTTGTCAATACTTCCATTTTATTAATAATTTTTTTAAAAAGTGTAAGTCCCCTTCGCCCCAAAAAAAAAGGGTAGGGGCCTATTACACCAAAGCAAAAGACCTGGAGAGGGAAAGAGAGGAAGGATAGGAAGAAAACTCCAGGAGCCTATAATGGCTATGCAAAGACCCTCAGGTCTGAAGCTCCAAAGTCCCAGATTCAATCCCCTGTACAATCATAAGCCAGAGCTGAGAAATGCTCTGGTAAAAATAAAAATATAGTAATCAAACAAATGGTTCAACAAAAACTTCATGAAGATGCCAGCAAATCCCTTGGGAGGGAAAAGCCACCCGTAATCTTCCTTGAAGCTACTAGTGCTGAGACTTAGTGTGTTACTCAGAAAAGCATCTCAAAAATCAAATCACTTGGTGTACTGCACCAAAGTAAAAGACTCTGGGGTGGGGAGGGAGGGTTTCAGGTCCTGGAACATGATGTCAGAGGAGGACCTAGAGGGGGCTAGATTGTTATGAGGGTAACTGAGAAATGTTACACATGTACAAGCTACCAAATTTTACTGTCGACTATAAGCCATTACTACCAATAAAGAAAAAAGAAAAAAAATCGGAGGCGGCTTAAACAAACCATAGTCACAGGCCTCTCAAATGGCATTACCTTGACAAGTCCCCCGGTGTACTGAGCTACAGATCGGTCCACATTCACAGTGTCCCCGCTTCCCCAGGCTGGCTGGGCTCCTAGGAGGTACTTTCTGGCACAGTCCACCAAGTGTTCATGTTCTACCCCGACACCAGCCAAAACCATGCGATCTGGGGTGTAGTAGTTTCTTAGGTAGGAATGAAGAACTTCTCGATCTATTTTTGGTAAGTTTTCTATGGGGCAGAAACGGTGCAGGCCTACGGTGTTTTCTCGATAAGCAGCCTAGGGAAGGGAGACGGACACATGACACCAGACTTCCTCAGGAAGTTGGTTTGTGGAACCCCACTCGGCTAGAAGCCCACCAGATTATTTTTTTTAGGTGGTTTTATAGTAGCAGCTTCTGTGTTAAATCGATCTCTCCAGAATAAAATCTTAGTAAAATAAATAAATAAAATCAAGGTCCGGGAGGTGGCGCAGTGGATAAAATGTTGGTCTCTCCCCGGCAGCACATGTACCAGAGTGATGTCTGGTTCTCTCTCTCCCCAATCCCTCTCACTAATAAATAGGAAGTGATGCAGTAGCTAGAGCTTTAAGCTTGAAAGCATGAGGTCCTGAGTTCAATCCCTGGCATCACACATGCCAGAGTGATGCTCTAGGTTTTGTTCCTCTTTCTTGTATTAATTAATACATCTTAAAAAGAAAAAAATCAAAAAAAAAAAAAAAAAAAAAAAAAAAAAAAAAAAAAAAGAAAAAAATCTTATTACTACAAAAACCAGGAAACTACTCTTGCAAAAGCCACAGATTCAGAGACTATATACTTTCAACCCACACCCATAAGCTTCAAGGGAGACATCAGGCAGACAAACACCCTCCACCCACCCAAGCACCCTGCAATCAGGAGGGCCACTGATTCAAGCATGGAGACTTTACTTCATGAATCATCTCAGTGAGAAGTGGCTCTGGGTCAGGTCGCATATTCAGGTCCTCCAGTTCAAAGCGGACAGCCATTCGTGTCATCTCAAGTTCTTCATCTGCAAAGTACCCAAAGACAAGGCTCAAGACTGCTCAAGCAAAGCAGAGGTCATGTTGAGCCTGAGTTACCCAGTCGGGCTGAACCTTGTTGATTGGCAGAGTGTGGCAGCAGTCTCCTGTCTTCATCTGGGATGGATGTGAAGGGTATTTGTGTGAATAGGGAAGAGTGCCAGGTAGCAAAGACATGTACTTTCTCTGAGCCTCAGCTTCTTCCCCACAAAAGATATGCAGGCCCCTGATCTGTCTGTTCCAATACTGCCATGAGCATAAAATGACACTACAAATGCAGGCGCCTGGAAAACAGGCAAGACCAAAGTTAAGGGTGTTGCTTCATTAACTAACTAGAACAAGTGCCAGAAAGTTCTTACCCACCAGTCCTCTAGAATACTACTGACAATGAACCTGAATAATTAGTCTGGCTGTCTCTTGGCAGGAAACTCTAAACTCCTGCCATTTGCAATGCCAAAGAAGGAGTGGAATCATGGGTGGGAATAGTAGCACTTTAGTTAGGCTGTTGAAAAGATAGTCTGAGATGTTTTTCAGAACCAATT
Source organism: Erinaceus europaeus (assembly GCF_950295315.1). Classification (NCBI taxonomy): domain Eukaryota; kingdom Metazoa; phylum Chordata; class Mammalia; order Eulipotyphla; family Erinaceidae; genus Erinaceus; species Erinaceus europaeus. The sequence goes on from NC_080171.1 coordinate 27,594,585, forward strand.
TCACTAAGAATGTCAAAGGGCACATAGAGATATTTAAGTGTTAAATGCCAAGGGCCTCTTCAACTGCCAGCATTATTTCCAAGGAGACCATGCCAACTAACTATCCCCAGTGGGTAAGCCCAAGAGCTCCAATTGTATAGAGTTTCACCTCAGAAGGAGGCATTTCCATGTTTTTCTGGTCACGCACCCACACTGACCCTCAAGCATACCTGTTAGCCGAGGGTACAGGACCACATCAGCCAGTAAGCCCACCACTGTGTCCAGGCCTTTAGAATCAGCGGATACAGCATACATGGTAGTGTCTCTGGGAAAAAAACAAACACTGAGATCAAGACAAGAGCTCACTGGGGAGGATCAGAGGAGACTGAAGCAAGAACATGAAGTTCTTTTTTTTTTTTTACACTAGTAAGAAAAAAAAAGTATTTCCCCTTTTAAAATTTACAGACTTTTTTGGAAGCAACCCACGTGTCCAACAACAGATGAGTGGCTGAGCAAGTTGTGGTGTGTGTGTGTGTGTGTGTGTGTGTGTGTGTGTATGTGAATATATATATATATTACTCAGCTATAAAAAATAGTGACTTCACCGTTTTCAGCCGATTTTGGATGGACCTTAAAAAATTCATGTTAAGTGAAGTAAGTCAGAAACAGAAGTATGAGTATGGGATGATCTCCCTCTCATGCAGAAGTTAAAAAGCAAGATCAGAAAAGAAAACACAAATAGAACCTGAACTGGAATTGGTGTACTGCACCAAGTAAAAGACTCTGGGGTGGGTGGGTGGGGAGAATACAGATCCAAGAAGAATGACAGAGGATCTAGTGGGGGTTGTATTGTTATATGGAAAACTGAGAAATGTTATGCATGTACAAACTATTGTATTTACTGTTGAATGTAAAACATTAATTCCCCAATAAAGAAGTTAAAATAAATAAATAAAATAAAATTTACAGACTTTTTGTACACTAGTTAGAAAAAATATATATATATAATTTTTTTTTTTTTTTTAACAAGAGCACTGCTCAGCTCTGGCTTATGGTGGTGCAGGGGGACTGAACCTGGGACTACAGAGCCTCAGGCACAAGTCTCTTTGCATAATCATTAAGCTATCTACCTCCCCATAACAGGAAGTTCTAAAATGTTTTTTAAATATTTGTTTATTGGGAGTCGGGCAGTAGCCCAACGGGTTAAGTGCACGTGGCACAAAGCACAAGGACTGGCATAAGGATCCCGGTTCAAGTCCCCGCTCCCCACTTGCGGGGGAGTCACTTCACAGGCGGTGAAGCAGGTCTGCAAGTGTCTTTCTCTCCCCGCCTTCCCCTCCTCTCTCCATTTCTCTCTGTCCTATCCAACAATGACGACATCAACAATAATAATTACAACAATAATAAAAACAAGAGCAATAAAAAGGAAGTAAATAAATACTTTTTTAAATTATCTATTCTTTTATTGCCCTTTTTTATTATTGTAGTTATTGTTGTTATTGATTTCGTTGTTGGATAGGACAGTGAGAAATGGAGAGGGGAAGACGGAGGAGAGACAGACACCTACAGACCTGCTTCACCACTTGTGAAACAACTCCCCTGCAGGTGGGGAGTGAGGGGCTCAAACCGGGATCCTTATGCTGGTCCTTTTGCTTTGTGCCGCCACGTGCACTTAACCCGATGCGCTACCGCCCCGACTCCCAGTACTAAAAAATTTAAGCATGAGTCTGGACTGCATTCACAGGCAGCAGGAAACCGGAGTGGTATGAATATTTTTAAGAAGTTTAAGGGGCCAGGTAGTGGCATACCTGGTTAAGCATACATATTACCATGCACAAGGACCCAGGTTCAAGCCCCCGGCTCCCCGTCTGTAGTAGGGACACTTAATGACAGGTAAAGGTCTACAGCTGTCTATCTTTTTCTCCCTAACTCCCCCATCTCTCTCAATTTCTCTGTCCTATCTAAATAAGTAAGTAAATAAATAAATAGGGGAGGGGGAAGGCTAGAGAGATAGCATAGTAATTATGCAAAAAGACTTTCATACCTGAGGCTCCAGAGTCCCAGGTTCAACCCTCAGTATCACCATATTCCAGAGCTGAGCAGTGCTCTGGTAAATTAATTATATCAGGGAGTCAGGCAGTGGTGCAGTAGGTTAAGCGCATGTGGCACAGAGCGCAGGGACCGGCATAACGATCCCAGTTCGAGCCCCCAGCTCCCCACCTGCAGGAGAGTCGCTTCGCAGGCAGTGAAGCGGGTCTGCAAATGTCTGTCTTTCTCTCCCCCTCTTTCCATTTCTCTCTGTCCTATCCAACAACGAATGACATCAACAATGGCAATAATAATAACGAGGCTACAACAAGGGCAACAAAAAGGGGGGAAAATGGCCTCCAGGAGCAGTGGATTCATGGTGCAGGCACCGAGCCCAGCAATAACCCTGGAGGGAAAAAAAATTACTTATATCACCTCCAAGTTAACTTTAATTTTCAGTACTTCTTTTTTGCTACCAGGTAACACTACTGCTGGGGCACAGTACTTGTACAAGTTCACCACTGTCCCTGGTGGCTCACTCCTTCCTTCTTTCCCCTTCCTTCCTTCCTTCCTTCCTTTCCTGTTCTTTTCTTTCTCTCTGATAAAGAGGAGAAAGATTATCTGCAACTACTACAACAATCACGAAAGTTCCCCCTCTAGTGGATTGGGGGCTTGAACTTGGGCCCTCGAGAATTGTAACTATGTACTCTATTCGGTGTGCCCCTGCCTGGGTCTTAATATAGATATAATTAAAAATAAAAAAACTTATTAGTGATAGAGGAGAGAGAACCAAAGCATCACTCTGGCATATAAAATGCCGAGGACTCAACTCAGGACCTCATGGTGACAAGTTCAGCATTCTAACAGTCTCTTAAATTGCCTGATCTAATCTCCCAGATTGGATAGCTATATGTTCTTTTTAAATATGTATGATACTGCCCACTGAGCAACCTCCTTGGGATAATTTTTCCACTTATTCAGAGAAAGAAAAAGAGGAGACATTGGTAGAGAGTAAGGGGGGGGGGGGGGGAGCTATGCATAGCACTGCTCCACTATCCATCCACGGGGCTTCCCTGGCGACATCCATACTGCTCCCATGTGTTGCCATTGTTCAAAGCCAAGGTTCAAACATGGTAAGACACAAACTCCCAGTCCTCACCAGTAGGGGGAAAGCTTTGTGAGTGGTGAAGCTGTGTTGCAGGTCGGTCGGTCAGTCTCTCTCTCTCTCTCTCCCTATCACCCCTTCCCTCTTGATTTCTGGCTGTCTCTATCCAATAACTAAAGATTAAAAAAAAAAAAAAAAAAAAAAAGACCCACATCAAATCGATGGGGTTTATAGTTAACAATATTTATATACTTTCCACATATTTGGGAGCTACTCTCTTCCCTGATCCAGCTTTCTAGTCCTTTTTCCAACCATGACACCATCTCCCCAGACAGTAACTTAGGTCACCTGCACATTAGATGTCAAGCTCAGGCAAAAACTAGTAGGGTCATGGACCCCTTAGGATACACCTAAAATAGACCTATGAGCTTTTTCCAAAACAGAGACCCCAAATCTTCATCTGCAATATTCTCGCTTTAGGTTAGTCAACAATTTGTTTGGCTTTATTATGTTAAATCTTTTTCATCCACCAGGTTCCAGACGTTATCTTGATGCCAACCTGACTTCACTGGGCAGATGACCCCACCAATGTGTCCTGGAGCCCCAACTTCTCAGACCCCTGCCTCACTAGGGAAAGAGACAGGCTGGGAGTATGGATTGGCCTGCCAATGCCCATGTTCAGAAGGGAAGTTACAGAAGCCAGGCCTTCCACCTTCTGCACCCCATAACGATGCTGGGTCCATACTCCGATAGGGATAAAAAATAGGAAAGCTATCAAGGGAGGGATTGGATACAGAGTTCTGGTGGTGGGAATTATGTGGAACTGTACACCTCTTATCCTATGGTCTTGTCGATATTTCCATTTTATAAAATAATAATAATAATAACACATAGATTCTACTGAGTGAGCTAGCTCCTGACCCTATAGGTGATATTTTAGCATTCACATTTAAATTATACAAAGCATGAGCTATCACATAGCATTGAGCAGAAAATTCTGAACTCACTCCACACCTGGCATCCAAACACCTCCAGTCAGTGCTCAGCCACACCAAGCTACACAGGGGCCCTCTCCCCACTCCCACACACCATTGTCTCATCTGGGCTGAGCTTCTAACAACCAGCCCAAATGTCAAGCTTCCTTTTACTCTCTTTCAGACCATATTTCCACCGACCTTGGCTCCTGGCACTTAACGTCTGTTACCTGTGGGGTACCCTTCTGCCCAACTGGCAAAGTAGCTGGGGGATAGGCTCTTCTCTGCACCCCCAGTGCCCAGCCAGGTTCCAATGATAGATAAGCAGTCTTTGCAGAATACCTGGCCCTTAGAGTATATTTCCTCCCTGGGGGCGAGGGGGATAGGAGGGCATTTTATTTATTTATTAATGAGAAAGATAGAAGAGAGAGAAAGAACCAGACATCACTTTGGTAGATGTGCTGCCAGGAACTGAACTCAGGACTTTATGCTCGAGAATCCGAATTTTTATCCACTTGTGCCACCTCCGGAACACATGTATTCTTCTCTGTATGTGCTGCCACCTCTTTGACTTATCCACCCAATTCTGACCAGGAGATGACCAGGCCAGCCTCCTACCCCTACCCTACAGGCTCTCCAAGGGGGGAGCACAATAATACTCCGAGGATGAAGACAGTGCCTTGTGGGTAGAGAGTAAGTTTACAACAAAAGCTGGCTACCATGGTAGCTCGGGAGGTGGCACAGTGGATAAAGCACTGGACTCTCAAGCATGGGGTTCCCCAGTTCAATCCCCAGCACTGCATGTGTCAGAGTGGTGCTTTTATGTTCTCACTCTTGCATATTAGTAAACAAGTATTTGAATAAGGAAAAAAAAAGTGGTTACCTTGATGTCTGGCAGTCACAAATACCTCCGTGTTTTTCCAAGGCAAGCAGGATTTCATCTTTGCTGTCAAATCGATCAGTAGACTAGGAAAATATAAAATAAAAAAAATGAAGAAATCTAAATTAACAGTCTGAAAAAGCTAAAACACAACAGTTAAGGAAACTGACTTTTGAAATATGCTTTCAGGACATATGGAATCAAAGTATCTTCTTTTTTTTAAATTATCTTTATTCATTTATTGGACAGATACAGGCAGAAATTGAGGGGAAGAGGAGAGACCTGCAACACTGCTTCATTAACTTGGCAACATATTCATTTAGTAAAAATAATCATCCTAAAAAAGCAAAACTTAATACTTTTAAGTATAACATTGAAAATGAAAAGACTGACCGAAAATGCTAATTTTTCCAAAAAGTGAGCAATTCCACTAGGATATTTTGCTTCATATCTTGATCCTGAATTAATAAGAACTGGCAATAAAAAGAAAATCAACAGGTTAAGTCAAAGAGGGCAATTTAATAGACAAATTTTCACAACTGTGAATGTGACTAAAGAGTTGGATTTAAGTCCAAGTCTGCAGGTGACGAGTATGCTAGTTATCTTGGTTGTGACAATGGTTTTCAGTTAAATACTTACGGAATCGTACAGTTTTTGTCTGTGGTGAAAAATTATTAAAATTACCGAGTGGAGAGAAAGTGACCACCATTCACACTTGCTTACTAAATTTCCAGATTCACACTCCGCCCCCCCCTGCCAGGATATAATCCACAAATGACAAATTGCAACCAACAACTCACTGAAGCCCTTATGTGTAAGAACACCCACAATACTCCTCCCAGTAGTACTTACTTCCTACTGTACAGAACTGTCCAAATTTATTTTGGGATGCCACACGAAGCCCATTATCCAGGGTGGTGATTTTGGTTTCAAACTTTTCCTGTCCATCAACTGTAGCAAAAACAGGCGTAGGCACTCCAGGTAAGGGAAAAGAGAGGGGAACACTGGGATAGGCAGCACCACTACTAAACTGTCTGCATGTCCGCGTTCCAAACCTAAAAGAAAACAATGAGTTCAACTGCAGCAGACCAGAAATAGCAGAACCGCTTAGGCAGTTCAGTTCAGTTCCTTCCTGAAGAATTTGCTTTTACAAGCCTCCACATAAAACAGGAGTGATCAAGGATACTGTGCCTGTTACAAATCCTGGATGTGCCTAGGAACCCCAAGTTGGCTCAGTCCTTTGGAACTTAACTTCCATCTCTGTAAAACAGTACAGGGCCCCGATGAAGGGGAGCTACGCAGGCTCAACTGGTTCCTGAATACACAACACCCAACAGATCTGTTCTTCTACAGCCTCGTGGTGATCTAAATAGAAGCCCCATTCCTTAACCTGGTCTGGCCTCCCTCTATTATCTCCTAACCCTTGCCCCCAACAAGATCCCAGTCAGTAGGTTACAGGAACACACTTAGCTTAATCATCTCCAGAGCTGTGGGCTGCCATTCTTCATCTTGGCTTAAACATTACTTCCTCAGAGCTATCCCTCTCCATTATAACTGAAAAGTACCTAGTAAGTTTCTATCACTGAATCTGTTTTTTTTTTTTTCCTTTTCGTCCTTTCTTTCAACCAAAACCAGGTTCAGTGCTAGCTTATGGTGGTGCAGGGGATGGAACCTGGGACTCCCATTGCGTAACATTATGCTACCTCCCCCGCCCACCCCGTTTCTCTATTGTTGATACTTCTCGCACTTTACTGTTTGCATCCATTGCTTGGGGGGGTGCAACAACTACATTTCTAACAGCTACTTCTTGGCGAAGGATCAAAACCTGTCTGCAGTCTCGGTGTGAATGAAAGCACCCGAGGCAGGGAGAGCCTGAGGACACGGCAAGAGATCAACAGGATTCCCGCCGGGCAGACCGGCCTCAAAACCAAGCGTGTGGAAGGGGGCGATGAAGGGTGACACGTGGCCCAGACAAGCCCCGTGGACCCTGCACGCGAGGGCGGGGGAGGGTCCGGTGGTCTGGCAGAGAAGAGGCGGATGGGGTCTAGGGCCTGCGGTCGGGCCTCCCGGCGGGGTAATACCCCCATCGCCACAAGGACCAGGCTAAGGTCGCACAGTCCCAGCCCGACTAGACAGGGTCTCGCCTGTGAATAGGGAAGCCAGAAACCGGGCGTCAACAGGCACACGGGCCGCTCCGGCTCCAAGCCGCTCTCCTTCCAGCCCTCGGCTCACCTCAGCCGCGAGTGGCCCCATGCGCCCGTGCCGCGCAGCAACCGAGTCGCCACCAGTACCACCGCCGCCATGTTGAGTCTCCGCCCAACGACTTTGTCGTCATTTCCGCTCCCGTCCCACACGCTCCGCCCCCTCTGCTCCGGCCTGCGGCGATCGGTCGCGCGCTTCCGGTGCGCGGAGCGGAAGCAGCTGCGAGAGACTCGGAGCGGCGGCAGCCGAGCGGCGGGCGACCGGGGCGGGCGAGTCGGGCCGCGACCGGGTCCGGGACGAAACCGAGGTCATGGAGCGGCCGCTGCCAGGCTAGGGCGGGCTGGCCCCGCGGGGCCTGCGGCTATGTCGGGTTACGCACGCCGCCCGGGTGTCACCCCGCTATCCCGGGCCCGGAGCCTCGTCATTCCGGACGGTGAGCGACCGGGCGGGTGTCCTGGGCCCGGCCGATCCGACCCAGGCGCGCGCGGGCCGCCCGGCGCGCGGTAAACCTCTCATTGTTACTTGCAGCTCCCGCGTTCTATGAGCGCCGGTCCTGCCTCCCCCAGCTAGACTGTGAGCACCCCCGCGGCAGGGACCCGGACCCCCACTTCTTCGGCATTCGGCCGACGTTTATGTGCTATGTGCCCAGTCCCGTGCTAGCTTCCGTGGGAGACACAGGTGAGAGCCAGCCTCAGGGCCCCCACCTGGCACTGATGTCGCCGCAGCTCACCCTTGACCCCCGCCCGCACGCTGGGAGCTCACAGTCTGGTCTTGGGGAGCCCTCTCCCCTCACACACACCCACCCCCTAGACAGGTAATTCCAATAAAGAATGGTAAGTGCCAGGGTAGAGGTATGCAGAGGGGGGTGGGGGGTCCGTGGAGAAAGCCTTTATCCAATAGACCGGTGTTAGAAACCAATCGGGGCGGGGGTTCACCGTAGCCAGTTCAGCTTTCCTTCATCCTCATTCTCCCAGAGTAGCTACACCTACTGGCCACCCTGCACAGCCAGGACAGGCTGCTTCTAAGAGGCTAGTGGGCTGCTTCTAGAGGCTAGTGGGTACCCAGGAGAGCTGGGAGGAAGTGTCCCAAGATAAGGGTTGGGGACACGCTCAATGCCCCCCCCCCCACACACACACACACGACAGCAAAACCTACTGGGAACTTTACAGAGCCACAGATGACAGGGCCCATGAAGTCAGATTGCCTCCAGAGTCAGAAGCTTGTGTCTTGAAAAATCTCTCAAGCAATAAAAAGCAAGCTATAGCAACTCCTGTACTTAAGAAAAATGCCCTAAAGGCTTCCTTCCCGTGGTTGCCCCTGGTCACGGTGGGGGTATGATAATGTCTTTGCAGATTGTGTCTATGGAAAGGGAAAAGGTACTAAGCAAGGTCCATCAGGAGCCCAGGAGCCACATTTTGGAGGTAGAGTGGTTCTGTAATCCTTTGCTTTTCTCTCTCTCTGACACAGTGCCAGACATGTGACCCACTGGTGATAGCATCTTAAGTAGCATACCAGGAGCTCGAAAGAGCAGGTGGGAGGAGGAGCATGTGAATCCAGCTTTGACCCTAATGTTAAAGAGAGGAGGTTCAGGGTGGGGGAAATTGAGGCATGAAGGGCTGCACAAGATGGACTGCCACAGCTCAGGAGTCTCAGGTTATATATGAGGGTCACGTCTACACCTGGATAGAGGGAAAGGATGACACCCTAGCTAGTCAGTACTAGGAGGGCTGCGCTGTGGTGGAAAAGCCCTCTCTGTAGCTGGTTAGGGCTGGGGCAGTGGTTGGTGGAGAAGGCCCCGGAGTGACTAGTTAAGTGCCAGGAGGGGTGGGCAAGGATAAAACGTCTACAGCCTGCCCAGAGAAAAACTTATTGGGTAGGGTGCTTGCCTTACCTGAAACCACCCAGGGAGGTGCTATGGCAGCCAAGGAAGCTGGGTGTGTTGCTCCCGCCCCAAATCTGAACAAAATGTCATTGAAATCATCCCTTTCCATCAAAAACAGTATAGAACTCAAGAAGTGATTATCTTCTGGGCAGCAGCTTTGGAGCTTTGGCAGTTCGAGTGCAAGGGTCACCCCAGCCAGTGACCTGGCCTATGTGGGAGTGAAGTCATGATCCTCTTAGAGGTCCCTAGGTAGGGGCTGGGTAGTGGCACACCTGGTAGAGCACACACATTACAGTGCTCAAGGACCCAGGTTCAATTCCTCAGTCCCCACCTGCAGGGGGAAAACTTCGCAAGTGAACAAACAGTGCTGTAAGTGTCCGCCCCCCTCCCCCATCTCTTCCTGCTCTCTCAATTTCTCTGTCTTTAGCCAGATAAATTACTAAAATAAATAGGTTTTCTCTGCAGGCAACAAGATGTGGGAAAGAAAAGAAGATTTAGAAGATGGGAATATAGGGAGATAGCTCACCAAGTAGAGTGTATGTCTTACCACACATGAGACCCTGGAAGCCATATGGGAGGGGGAAGCTCTGTGGATAGTGAATCAGTGCCATGATGGCTCTGTTTTTCTGAAATAAGAATGAGTCAGGATGGCCAGGAGAAGGATCACCTGGTAGGAACACACTTTACCAGGTTCAAGCCCCCCAGCCACCATATGGGATCAGCTGCACAGGGGAAGCTTCACAAGTGACAGAGCAGTGCTATAGTGTCTTTCCTCTTTCTCCCTCGTTCTCCATCTATATCTCTTATCTAAGAGTCCACAGAGCTCTGGAGTTGTGCAGGCAGGAGCTCCCAGCAAAAACTCTGGCGAAAAACAAAACAAAAAATGAAAGGGCAGCATAATGGCTTTGTACAACAACTTTCATTCCTGAGACTACAAGTTCTCAGGTTCAACACCCAGCACCACCCACCATAAACCAGAGCCAAGCAGTGTACAGGTTAAATAAATAAAAGAATTAAAAAGTCAACCTGGGCTGTTTCACTAATCTGAGAAAGGAGGAAAAAGGAAGGAAGGACACTCAAAATTAGTAATAGGTACAGGTGTGACTTAGAAAGGAATTGAAGGCAGCACTGTAGAATAAATGGGGAATATATTCATATGGGGGAAAAAAAAAAAAAATATATATATATATATATATAGTCAGCCCACAGCGTAACCTGGGAAGAACTACTGACGTTTCCACTGGAGGAGGATGGGGGAGACAGAACTCTGGTGGTGGAAATTATACCCATAAATTCTTTTTCTTTTTAAGATTTTATTTATTTATGAGAAAGATAGAGAGAAGAACCAGACATCACTCTGGCACATCTGCTGCCATGGATTGAATTTGGGACCTCATGCTTGAGAGCCCAAAGCTTTATCACTGCACCATCTCCCAGACCACTTAAATTTTTTTAAATCACAAAAATAACGCATTTTTTTTTACATTTTTTATATTTATTTTCTCTTTTGTTGCCCTTGTTTTTCATTGTTGTAGTAGTTATTGTTATTGATGTCATTGTTAGATAGGACAGAGAGAAATGGAGAGAGATGGGGAAGACAGAGAGGAAGAGAGAAAGACAGACACCTGCAGACCTGCTTCACTGCCTGTGAAGCGACCCCCTTGCAGGTGGGGAGCCAGAGGCTCGAACTGGGATCCTTACATGGTCCTTGCACTTTGTGCCACCTGCGCTTAACCTGCTGTGCTACCACCCGACTCCCATAAAAATATATTTTTAAAAAGTCAGCTTGGGGGTGGTGGAATAGCATTTCCTCACTTGGGTGGTGTGGGTGGTGGCTCACCCAGCAGAACCAATTTGCAAGGGCCTGGTCCCTGCCTGCATAGGGGAAGTTTCTCAAGTGGTGGAGCAATGCTGCAGGTGTCTCTCCTTTCTCCTTTCCTCTCACCTCTCAGAATAAATAAGTAAAGCATTTCCTCACAACACTGATAGATTCTTGGAAATGTGACTTTAAGCAAAACAGTATATAGCGAAAGTTTCCTCCTTGAATGTTATTTCATTTGATAATTGGAGTAATGTCTATGTCTACATCATCTGGATTTTTTTTTTCTCATAATTGTTATAAAGAAATGACAGTATTTGAGGACTTGCTGTAGATCTGTTTACTGGCTAGTTGTCTCAGTTCCAAGCATCACCTGACCCCTGGTGGCATCTGGAAATTGACCCTGTCCTCCATGCAGTTATGTTCTAGAAAGGGGAATGAGTAGGAAGGAGTTTTAGCAACCCTCAGGTCTTTATATTTGTGATATCTGTTATTTCAGATGATAAGCTTGAAGATCTTGAAGAGGCAAACCCATTCTCCTTCAAAGAGTTTTTGAAAAGCAAGAATCTCGGCCTGTCAAAAGAGGACACGACCAACAGCAGAATCTTTGCAAAGGTAGATCGGAGATGAGTTTGCAGTGACCTAAAGACAACCTCTTTCTGTTTGGCCATACTCCTTTGGGGGTGACTGTATGAGGTACGGGGTGCGGTGGCGAGGTATTGGTGCCAGTGTGAAATTGAGTGGGCCAGGGAGCATCCCTCCTAGGAGATGATCCGGTTCTCTTCCTCATCCCACACTGAGGAAGGCCATGATGACATCTGGCCTGAGCTTACTCCTGCTGTTGTCTTTAGGAGGCCACGAGGCACTCCCTGGGACTTGACCACAACTCCCCACCCTCCCAAACTGTGGGCTACGGCCTGGAATACCCACAGCCATTTTTCGAAGACCCAACGGGGGCTGGTGACCTCCTGGACGAGGAGGAGGATGAAGATGATGGGTGGACAGGGACCTACCTGCCGGCCTCAGTAGAGCAGACCCACACCCCCAGGGTGCCCACTGGCACATCACCCTGCAGCACATATGCCTCCTTCTTCTCCAACCCATCGGAGCTGGTGGGGTCTGATCCTCTGCCTTCATGGACACTGAATGACTCCAACTCCCGCATCTCTCCAGTGGAGAGCCCCGGTACAGACTTTGCAGCCCTTGGAGAGTCTCTGGGAGACCGCCACCTCCGGACGCTGCAGATAAGTTACGAAGCAGTAAGTGAGGGGCTTTGCAGAGGTCGTTGTGTTTAAGTGGCATTTTGAGCACTCAGAGCTATTGATGCCCTTAATGTCCCATAGTTTTGACTTTAGGACAGAGCATTTTATTTTGAACAGCCTTTTGTGGACTGGTTACATATACAAATAGAGCCAAGTTTAATAGTGGCTCTCCTGGACTCTGCCTGATTAAAGTTGGAATCCTCAGGGTCTACACGCTCAGAGTGACCTCAGGGACACTCTGCCAACTATCCTTGGAAAGTTAAAGATTCCCCTCCCCCCCCGGGGGGGAAGGAGTCTTCACTAGGGCTTCACCATTCCAGGCCCATTTGTGTGTGTTTTTATTGTTGCAGTTACTGTTGTAATTGATGTCGTTAGATAAGACAGAGAGAAATGGAGAGAGATGAGGAAGACAGGAAGAGAAAAGACGGACACCTGCAGACCTACTGAATTCACCACCTGTGAAGGGACTCCCCTGTAGATGGGGAGCCGGGGGCTTGAACCGGGATCCTTATGCTGGTCCTTGCACTTCGCACCACATGTGCTTAACCCGCTGCGCTACCGCCTGACTCCCTGTTTGTTTTTTTACCAGAGCACTGTTCAGCCCTGGCTTATGGTGGTGCAGGGGATTGAACCTGGGACTTTGGAGCCTCAGGCATGAGAATCTCTTTGCATAACTATTATGCTATCTACCCCCACTCCCACTTTTTTTTTTCCTCCTGCCACCAGAGTTATTGCTAGTGCACAGTACTGGTGTTACGAATCTACCACTCCTTGTGGCCATTTTTTCAAGTCCCACCCCCCCTTCAATTATACTGGACAGGACAGAGAGAAATTGAGATGGGGAGATAGGAAGAGAGAAAGAAAGAAGCAAACCTGCTTCACTGATCATGAAGTGCCCCCCTATGCAGGTGGGGAGCAGGGGCTTGAACCCAGTTCCTTGCACATGATGATATGTGTGCTTAACTGGGTGCACCACCACCCGGCCCCACGGCCCACTTGTTTTATTAATAGAGATAGCAGGAGAGAAGGAAATACGCTAGAACACCGAAGCTTCCCCCTGTGTGGTGGGGACTAGGCTCAAACCTGGGTCATGTACATGGCAAAGCAGGCACCCTCCCAGGTGGTAATCACTTTTTAAAGTTGTTTGGGGAGGGGGTTGTTAGATATTAATAGAACTGGGGTCTGGCTCTGTGTCTTTACAAAGCAAACACCTTTAGCCAGGTTTGTCTATAAGGGTTCTGCAGGTTGACTCTCGAGCATTTCTGTTTTATCAGGAAGCTCTAGAGCCAAACAGCAGAAGTGCAGCTACCTTTTATGTCAGACTTAACTGAGTTTCTAATAAGGGTTTTCTTTCTCTACAGCTGAAAGAGGAAAATTCTAAGCTCCGAAGAAAGCTGACTGAGGTTCAGAGCTTCTCTGAAACTCAAACAGAAATGTATGTAAGCTTTTAGTTAGGATTAAAGCTCAAAGCATATCCTAACCCTCAGCATGTTTTATGTATTTATTTGTGAGATAGAAGTAGAGAAAACCAGAGCTTCACTCTGGCACATGAATACAAAGGATTGAACTCCACACCTCATGCTTGAAGGTTCAATGCTTAATCCACTGCCCCACCTCCATCGCCACACTCTAGCATTTTATTTTACTTTAATATATTTTATTTATTTTGAATAGAAACAGAGAACTTGAGAGGGAAGGGGGAGACAGAGCGACACCTGCAATACTGCTTCACCACTTATGAAGCTTCCACTTTGCAGGTGGGAACTGGGGGCTTAAACCTGGGTCCTTGTGCACTGTAACCTGTGCATTCAACCAGGTGTGCCACCATCCAACCCCTCTAGTATTTAAATGTTAACAAAATGATCAGTTAAACTCAGTTAAAACCCTCTGCCACAAACACATTTTTTTTGGTGTTCTCTGTAAAGGTTTATTTTTAAACATGAGTTCAGATCAATTGAACTTGACGAGCAGAGTCTTTGGGCAGCTTGCTTGGGCCCTTAACTCTTGAACCCAGCGCCTACCCCTTGTTGAGGGCCATTCCGAAAGCCTGACTCCTATGTCTTTAGATAGCCCCATTAAAGTAACTCTTAAAAATGGTCTTATAATAGTCAGTCACTGGAGTTCCTAGTAACCTGGGACTTTTATCCGATGAGGGTGAGGACACTTGAGCGGAAATTGGAAGAAAAAATGATCAAGGAGGAGAGTGACTATCACGACCTGGAGTCAGTGGTCCAGCAGGTGGAGCAGAACCTGGAGCTGATGACTGTAAGACCATTTGACCTGTGGGGATGGGACAGAGCTGTATCTGGGGTGGACCTGTCAAGTGTTGGCTGTGTCACTCTCTGCCCTGGGGAGTCCCAGAGGCCGAGTTTTGATAGGAGTGGGTCCCTCACAATGGGCTGTCTGACAAGTGGGGGGATCCCGGTACTGGGTATGGATGGAGGGGCAGGAAGGAGGAGAGTGTCCTGTGTCAACAGTACCATGTCAGTGATGTCTTTTGAACAGAAACGGGCTGTGAAGGCAGAAAATCACGTCATGAAACTGAAGCAGGAAATAAGCTTGCTCCAGGTAATGAGGGAAAAACCTTAAATACTTGCTTTGATGTTTATGTGATTTCCAGAAAAGACATGTAAGCATCTCTACTGTCGTTCCCTTACTCCACTCTCCCACCCCCCCAATAAATATGAAAATCATGGCAGTGGCAGCTTTCTGCAGACCTTAAATGAGGGAAACAGCCTGGCCTCCTCAAAGTGAGAGTCTTGGGCATTTATATTCTAGAATAATGTATGTAACTTGGGAGGATTCCTCATTTTGGTAGCTTAGTGATGAAGATGGGGGAAAGTCAAGGGAGTGGTTTTGGCTTCCCATCTAATACCCCCCCACCGCCCCAATAAATAAAAAGGCAGGACCCAGCTCCTCAGTTGTTTCCTCTAAGGGTCAGGGCTTGTATTTAGTTGGTGTGCATTTTAGATGCTTTTCTGTTGAACAGGGAAGTCCTCAGACACACCCCCACACCCCCAGGTGCAGATTTCCAACTTCAAGCGTGAAAATGAATCCCTGCGTTCAGGCCAGGGGGCCAGCCTGACGGTGGTGAAGCAGAACACAGATGTGGCCTTACAGAACCTCCGTATGGTCATGAACAATGCGCACTCCTCCATCAAGTATGTGTCTGCTGAGGGCTGGGGGCCTGGGCGGGGTGGATTGAGGTGGGAAAACCCTCAGTTCTGTGGGAGGCCAGGTCTCCAGTTGTAACCACCTGCCTGTCCCAGAAAGGAAGCCTAGGTCGTATGGTTGTTTGCTCCACTGACAGACTTGTAACTTGCATTAGACAGACAGATGAGAACCCCTGCTGCTTTCCTATAGGACATCAAAGTTCTAAATGAAACTTGCGTAGAAAGCACATAAACTAAAACCAGGTGGTGGTGCACCTGGTTGAGTTTACATGTTCTAATGCATAAGGACCTGGGTTTGAGCCCCCAGCCCCCCACTAGCAGGGGGACAGCTTTGTGAATGGTGAAGTGGGGCTACAGGTATCTCCCTGTCTCTCTCCCTCTCTATCTCCCCCTTCCCTCTCGATTTCACTCTGTCTCTAATAAATAAATAAAAGATTCAAAAAAAAAAAAAAGGAAAAGAAAGCACATAAATCCATAGGATGCCCAAGTACCTTACACTTTCACAGTAAGAATTTGGAGGGGGGGGGGGAATTTGAGGGAAAGGCTATTGCTGTTGCACTGCTCTGTCTTCTGCCCCTTACCCCCCAGCTAACTTCCTGACAATGTGCAGCTGCAGTGGAGACATGACAGTGCACAGAATTAGTGACTCCACACTAGCTAAATTGGAGTCTTCACAGTGAACCTGTGCTCTTTTAAATCTGCCCTTTTCACTCTAGTGTTAACTTTTTAATACCTGTGTTACTGCTGTTGAGTCATTGTAACAGTCCATAATCTCTTTCATTTCAGGCAGCTGGTTTCTGGAGCTGAAACGTTGAATCTCGTCGCTGAAATCCTTAAATCTATAGACAGAATTTCTGAAATTAAAGAGGAGGAACAGGAACCATGAACTACTAAGATGCTTCCAGCTCAACACTGTTTACATCCTAAAACCACTACTTACTGGATTTTTAAATGCCATTGTGTCTTTAAATATGCAGTCTTCAGCTGTAGTAAAAATATTTATCATGAGATGCCAATTTCCCAGCCTAAGCCAGTATTATTAGCCAGCCGAGTGAGGGGCAGCTCCCACAAGGGAGAGAGCCTGCAGTTCCTAGGTAGTCCTTAGTGAACTCTCAGCTCTTTTGCAGACTCTAATGATCTTTGTGTGTGTTTTTTTAAGCTAGTGATTATTTTTTGATTACTTAAACATGAAAACAGTTCTGTAGTAAGTTTTTTGCATTGTCATCACAAACTAAGTTCAGCCGGTTGCCCTTGGTTTGCTACATAGAGAAACAGTGAATGAGTGATGACTGAAATGATTGTTGGGGGTGGGAGCACAGACCTTCCCTCTGCCCGTGCAGGTTCACATCCGCCCCTTCACATAACTCCTGTTGACAGTCAGAGAGGGGATGCCCACATGCTGGGTGCTACCATCCTCCCACAGGGACCAAGGTGGATATGGGCATCCATCCGTGTGAGGTCCTGTGACCACGCTTCTTTATGGGTCGACAGATTAGAAAAGCTGCTTTTAGCCAGAAGAGTTCTGATGTGTTTCAGGTGACATTTTATACAATGAAGTTTAGAATTCAGGAATTTAGAGTCTGTGCGGAGCTTCTGGTTATGCTATGTCTCCCAGATGCCATCCTAATTGCTTTCCCATGTTGGGAAAGTATAATACACACTGTGCCTTTTTCTTTTTTTTTTTTTTTTGGCTGATTTCCTGCCAATGTTAATATTTTTAAGTAATTTTTCCTTCCTGTTCAAATTGACAGTTTATTTAATAAATTCTGAAGTTCATATGCACTGTCCCTTCTGACTTAGCCAGTTCTTACGCTTGAGAATCATGCCACCAGCCTCCAGTACCAGGATATGCAGCTTGTATAGAGGGGGAGATTGGTACTGGAACATTCAGTGTCACTGCCCTGGCTGTGAGGTCAATCCAGCACTCTCAGTAGGCAAGTCTCAGAGCCGCATGTTTTTTTGAAGTTTGCCAAGTTGGGTTCTGACCTTAGAGCACTCTTGGGATCATGTGCTTGATTTTTCAAAAGATGGTTAACAGCCAAGAGACAGTTCACCCAGTAGTGTGTGTGCCTTAACCATGTGAGGGTCCCCAGGTTTGAGCCCAATGGGAGTGCTACTGTCCCAGGGGAAGTTTCATGGATAATGGGGTGATGCTGTGGAGTCTCCCCCTCCTCTCTGATTTTTGTTTTTTAACTAGAGAACTGCTCAGCTCTGGCTTATAGTGGTACAGGGGGATTGAACCTGGGATTTTGGAGCCTCAGGCAGGAAAGTCTGCATAACCATTATGCTATATCTACCCCTAAACATGTATTTACCAGAGTAATGGTGGTGTGGGGGGTTGAACTATAAACTTGGAGCCTCAGGCATGAGTCTTGTTTGTATACACATGCTATTCCCCCAACCCACCTTCATTCTCACTTTGTATGAAAGAACGAAGATGGTTTAGGAGCCGTGGTGTCATGCATATGGCTCCAGCAAGTGCAGGGAAAAAACAAAACTGGAACTGCTAAACATCCTCCAATCACAGCTAAACAAATCCAAGCTTAGGGGAGCTTACCCACCATCTTGTGCTCCTGTTTATTGGTGAAAAGTGTGTCTGGGTTCTGTTGTCAGGCTAAACTTTAGGTAGTGAACTAACAGAAAGTACTAGAGTGTTCTTAAATTTTCTTCTGTAACAGCTCTGGGAAAGCAAGACTGGGTTGCAGGAGCGGTTGCTGAGGTCCAGGGGATCATAGTTACTTTATTATTTTTTACCAGAGCACTGTTCAGCTCTAGCTCATGGTGGTTTCACGGGATTGAACCTGGGACTTTGGACCCTCAGGGTCTCTTAGCATAACCATTATGTTATTTACCCCTGCCAGATCATAGTGTTTTGTCAGGGTAGGGGAGTAAGCTGGGCAGATCACCAACCTAGTATCCCCTTCATACTACAGACCAGGTTAGCACCAAGGAGGGCAGTTCCCCCAGAGAACCCACAGATGTTACACCTCTCCCTGACTGCACTGAAACCCATGACTGGGTGTTTGGGGCGGGGTGGTGGGAGTTACCCTTGTTCTATAGTAGATGAAGTAAATCTCGCCTCTAGATACCTGGATTGCAACCTCAACACCAATCTGCGCCCGCAAGGCCTGGTGTATCTATAGCTCTTTCAACTCCAATCCCACCTCCTCTGCCACCAATGGAAATCCACCCATGGTAATTTTCCAGGGGGCTCACTCCTCTTCCAAGACATCTGGAGGGCTGTGTCCTCCCTGCATGTCTCAGGGCCCATGCTCTAAGGACCCCCAAAGATGTGTGCAGTTGAACTGTGTTTGATCGGCTAGCTTTCTCCCCACGCTTAGCCTTTCATATGAAGTCCCTCTGCCTTGACATCTGGCTGGAACAAAACTGCTCTGGCGAGCACCATAAAGCCCTTCCACTGCTCTCCTTGGTTTCACCAAAGCCTTCAGACACTATTATCCGGAGGAGACAAGGCTGCCTGGAGGGCAAGTGTAGCTAGCATAACGATTATGCAGAGACACTTTTGCCTGAGGCTCCGAAGTCCTAGATTCAATCCCCTGCACCACCATAAGCCAGAGTTGAGCAGTGCTCTGGTTAAAATAAACAAATAAAATATAATTAAAAATAAAAAGACTGCCTGGAGTCACAGCGAGAGCAGAACTCGCTCTTATAGCCTCTGGAATGGGGTAACCACTCGGTCTGAGGCCATCCCACAGCCGCTGCGCTTTGGTTTTGGAAGACAACCGCGTGAGGGCAGCAACTGCCCGCCCTCGGTCGGTTCTCCCGGCGTGCTGCGTTCCCGGGCTGCGCTGCGAGGCCTGACTTCCTCTCTGCCGGTCCAGGACTTCCTGCTCCTGGGGCGGGACTTCCTGTCCGCAACATCTCCGAAGCGCGACAGCCGAAATCTTGAGTTCGCTAACCCGGCATCGGCGCTGCCCGCTGTGAGAACGCCTGTGATGGGGAGGGGGGCGGGTGAATGGGTGAAAACTGCGGGTGTGGACACTGGGAGAGAGGGCAGGAGCGGGGCAGCCACGGGAGGAAAGCCCCAGGACCAGGTGCGAGGCTCCTCTGCGATGGCGCGCCAGCCTCGGGGTGGCCGGGCTCCCGGCTCCCGGTGCCCACCGTTAGCACACGAGGGCCTGTGGCGAGCAGCGCCTGACGTGGGGAGGACACCTTGCCCGGGGCCCGGCCGGGGTTGCCGGTGGTGCTGCGTTTCCCTGAAGACTCAACTTCCCTGGGCAGCAGCTCCTCCCGGACCTGCCCGTAGCGATGACCGGTCCTGCACATCCAGTGACTTAGCTGAGTTCGCTTTATAGACATTTCAGATGAAACAGAGTATGTGCTGGGACGAGGCTTGGTGACTGTCTTCCTACTGTTCCAGTTGGGCACAGCCCCTGTCGTTGTCCAAGGAGGAGACAGCAAGGCTTATGTATTTACAGAGAGAAATTGAGACGGGAGGGGAAGATAGGGAGAGAAAAAGAACGGCGCCTGCAGCCCTGCTTCACCACTGATGAAGCTTCCAGTGCTCCCAGAGCCTGTTTCCATCTGTGGAGGCAGGAGAGCAGGCTGCAGCCGGTGAGCCTCATATTTCTAGTGATTTTGTTCTGAGTGACCAGCTCATTCATGGCTTGTTATTAGGAAGACAGAGACCAACCAGGGCCAGGCTTTGGATGGGGGGGGGGGCTGGTAGATGACATGTTTTACATCTGTGGCACCCTGGGTTTGAACCTGAGCATTTGGCAGAGCAGTGCTGTTGTCTTGTTCTCAGTCTCAACCTCAGTGTCTGTCTGTCTGTCTCTATCTCTCCACAGCATGTAGTTTTTTTTTAAAAAGTCCAGGCAATCAAACACTTTTGTTTTCTTTCTCTAATATCAGCTGATATATTTTAGTTGCAGGCAGAAGTCATGGATTTAGATGCTGAGAGAGAAAAAATAACAAAGGAGATCAAGGAGCTAGAAAGAATTTTGGATCCCAACTTCTCAAGTATCAGCGTGGAGCTGTCTGAATCAAGTCTAGATTCAGATTCTGATGCAGGTAAGCCTTCACAGCCTAGGCTCCTTGGAATGTGGTTTGCTGGCCTGGGGCTCCTGTCAACCACAATGCACTCTGTTCCTCACCAAAACTGGCCTCTGCTCTGCCTTAACTCCAGTGGGCAGTTAGCTGGCAGTCCCTCCTATTAGACACTGCACTTGCTGGCTATGTGTGAGTGCTCTGCCCCGTGGTTACCATCTGCACTGGGCTACTCTGGGAGGTAGGGGCAGGTAACACTCCTCAGGACCAGGTTTCAAAAATCCACCTCTTGCCTGGACAGTAACCACAACTGAAGCCTTTCTCCTCCAGGGAGCTCTTCCCTGTACTCATTAAATAGCACCTGGTAGAGTGTATATGTTACAGTGCGCAAGGATCTGGGTTCAAGCCCCCCAGCCTCCAGCTGCAGGGCAAAAGCTTCACAAGTGTTGAAGCAGGCCTTGCGGGTGTCTCTTCTCTCTTTCTCTCTCTCTTTTTTAAATTATTTATTTCATTTTTGAGAGAGATGCAGAGAGGAACACCAGAGCACTGCACAGCTCTGGCTTATTGTGTGGGGGGATTGAACCTGGGACTTCAGAGCCTCAGGCATGAGAGTCTCTTTTCTTTTTTAAACATGTTTATTTATTTATTTATTCCCTTTTGTTGTCCTTGTTTTATTATTATTTTTTTATTTTTTATTTAAGAAAGGATTAATTAACAAAACCATAGGGTAGGAGGGGTACAATTCCATACAATTCCCACCACCCAATCTCCATTTCCCACCCCCTCCCACGATAGCTTTCCCATTCTCTAGCCCTCTGGGAGCATGGACCCAGGGTCATTGTGGGTTGCAGAAGGTAGAAGGTCTGGCTTCTGTAATTGCTTCCCCGCTGAACATGGGCGTTGACTGGTCGGTCCATACTCCCAGTCTGCCTCTCTCTTTCCCTAGTAGGGTGGGTCTCTGGGGAAGCTGAGCTCCAGGACACATTGGTGGGGTCTTCAGTCCAGGGAAGCCTGGCCAGCATCCTGATGACACCTGGAACCTGGTGACTGAAAAGAGAGTTAACATACGAAGCCAAACAAATTGTTGAGTAATCATGGACCCAAAGCTTGGAATAGTGGAGAGGAAGTGTTAGGGAGGTACTCACTGCAAACTCTAGTGTACTTCTGCTTTCAGGTATATATTTTGCAGTAGTTTATGGATACGTGTGAACATATGCTCTCTCACACAGAAACTGGTGTATATCTAGGTTATGGGACTTTGTTAGAAAGTGAACCACCTGGGATGGAATTAGAGAATACTGTGAAAGGAAAGGTCTCACCCGAGTAATGAAGCTGAAGGGTTGTCATTCCACACGTGAAGTCTCTGGACACAGTCTGAGGTGAAGCATGTTGAGGTGGCAATCGTTGTGTTGGTTAGGTTGTGATCGGCAGATGCAATATTATTTGATATGGATTGGGAGAGGCATATGGCAAAGTGGGCCCTATCCAAGGGTTCCAGGACTGGGGGAAGTAGGGGCTCTATAGTGGAGATGTGAGGTTCCTACTGTCTTAGGGTTCAAAAAGACAATCGATAGTTAATGTTATCATCACATTGTTTGGTAACTGGGTTAACTTTGAAAAGTCCTTTTGTTAGGGTTTGCTGTACAGTACCCAGTATCTTGTATATAGCTGTGCTATTGGTTGCTTCTGATCTACTTGGTCTAAGCTTTTGAGAGAGTCTGCATATCAGTTACACAGCCTATATATTGAAAAGATTCAGTTTGTGTTTTGAAAAACTTCAAGAGATACAAGATGGGTCACAGTCTTTTGGTGGTGGGAATGGCGTTTATGTACACTCCTAGTAAAATGTAGTCATATAAATCACTAGTTAACTAATACGAGAGGGGGAAAATTAAAAAAAAAATTGTATGTCTTGTTTTATTATTGTGGTTATTGTTGTTATGGATGTCATTGTCGTTGTTGGATAGGACAGAGAGAAATGGAGAGAGGAGGGGGAGACAGAGAGGGGGAGAGAAAGATAGATGGCTGCAGACCCGCTTCACCACCTGTGAGGTGACTCCCCTGCAGGTGTGGAGCCACAGGCTCGAACCGGGATCCTTCTGCCGGTTCTTGCTCTTTGCACCACGTGCGCTTAACCTGTTGTGCTACTGCCCGACTCCCAAAGTCTTTTTATAATCACTATGCTATCTACCCCTGTCCTTTTTTTTTTTTTTTTTTTTTTTTTACCAGAGCACTGATCAGCTCTGGCTTTTAGGAATATGGGGGATTGAACCTAGGACCTTGGAGCCTTGAGGAGGAGAGTCTCTTTGCATAACCATTATGCTGTCTATCCCTGCCCTATAAATATTTTATTTATTTTAATGAGAGAGAGAGAGAGAGAGAGTTACACAGAAAGAGACCTGAGCACTGCCCAGCTCTCTCTTATGGTGGTACTGGGACTTGAACCTGGGCCTTAAAGTCTCCAGCATGAAAGTCTTTTTGCATAACCATTATGTTGTCTCCCCAGCCCCTCTCTTCATCTCTATCTTCCCCTATTCTCAATATCTGGCTGTCGCTATCAAATAAATGCAGATAATAAAAAAATTAAAAATAAACAAATACCCCTCTCTCTGGAGCCAGGATTTCTTAATAAACAAATAGCCCTCTCTCTGGAGCCAAGATTTCTTATTCTTCTGAACCCACACACTTGTCTGGGCTCAAGAGTGTCCCCTCAACACAACTCTGGAGGCCTACCTTCTGGCTGAGCACCCCAGGCCCCCCTGGCCTACCCACTTCTTGCTGGGCCCTAGTTACAACTCTGGGACCCAGCTTCTCAGTCCTCCACCACACCAGTGTCTTTCACCTATTATCAGCATGTCTTTATCTGTCTCTTCCCTGGGCTGACTAGAGCTCCCTAGGATGAGCCATCTCTGTCACCCCAACCCAGATTATTTTGGCTTTCTCTATACCCTTCCTGCCTGAGGACAGTTCTTAGTTATTTCCCGCCTCCCCCCCCCTCCCCCCCAGAGTACGTGGTGGTTCCAGAGAGTTAACTGTGCCCTTGGGACCTCAGGCATGAAAGTTTTTTTTTTAAACCAGAGTACTGTTCACCTTATGGTGGTGTAGGGGATTGAACCTGAGACTTTGGAGCCAGCCTCAGGCATGAGAGTGAGTTTCTTTGCATAACCATTATGCTATCTACCCCTGCTCATGAAAGTCTTTTATATAGCCATGTACATAACATTTTATATAACCATTATGCACCAAAATTTTGTTTATTTACTTTTTATCTTTATTTTTTGCATAGAGACAGCCAGAAATTGAGGTGGGTGATAGAGAGGGAGACACCTACAGCCCTGCTTTACCACTGGCTAAGCTTTACCGCCCTACAGGTGGGGACTGGGGGCTTGAACCCAGGTCCTTGCACATTATAACATGTATGCAAAAGCAAGTGTGCCACCACCTGACCCCTATTTGTTAATTTTTAATGACAGAAAGATACAGAGAGACCAGAGCACTGCTTAGCTCTGCCTTATAGTGGTACTGGGTATTGAACCTAGGACCTTAGAGCTGCAGGCATGAAAGTGTTTTGTAGAACCATTATGCTGTCTCCCCTGCCCACATCTCCTCTCTCTGGCTGATTCTACCCTTGGTCCAGTACCAGCGCTGCCTGATCAGTGAGCAGTGCTCAGCCACAGAGTACTGTGGGGGAGGAAATGTCCCCGCAACTCAGGTCTTGCCCTGAGGTCTTTAGTACCTCAGTGCCTCCCTGGTCTCTGCCTCTCTCCCTTGTCTGTGGCTGCCTGGGAAGTGAGTGCAAGCTGCTCTGGCTTGTCAGTCTCAGCTACTTTGTTACCCAGTGCCCCCTGCATCTCATTACTGTCCACCAACACAGTGTGCTTGTGTTTCCACAGACGTGCTGCTCGACGAGGACTACAACACTGCTGGCCCTCCAGTCTTGGTAACTACTAACCTGTGCTGGCTGTGCTTGCATAGCAGGCACCCTTCATTGGGAGGTGGGAAGGAAGGCTGAAACACACTCCCCCCGCAGCTGGACTTGTGTTGTAAAAATAATGTTTTGTGTTTTTCACGAAAGCTGAAACTGTCCCGGTATTTACTATCAAAATTTCAGTTGCCCCCAGAAATGGTTTGGTGTTTTGGCCTCCTGGCCATTTGTATAATGTGATGTTGAGAAATCTCAGGCACACACAGTTCGACTACTGTTAATTTTACTTCTTTATTTCATTGTTATTGTCACGATATATTTTTAAGGTTTTTTAATATTTATTCCCTTTTGTTGCTCTTGTTTTATTGTAGTTATTGTTGATGTCGTTGTTGTTGGATAGAACAGAGAGAAATGGAGAGAGGAGGGGAAGACAGAAAGGGGGAGAGAGAGACAGACACCTGCAGACCTGCTTCACCGCTTGTGTAGCGACTCCCCTGCAGGTGGTGCTTTATGTCACATGCGTTTAACCCGCTGTGCTACCACCCGACTCCCATCACTGTATCTTATACATAGCAGAGCACTGCTCAGCTCTGGTGATGCTGTGGATTGAACCTGGAATTTTGATTTTTTTTTTTCTTTTTTTATCAGAGCACTGCTCAGCTCTGGTTTATGATGGGGTGGGAGGGTTGAACCCAGAACTTTAGGGCCTCAGGCATGAGAGTCTCTTTGCATAACCATTATGCTATCTACCCCTACGTAATCTGGGATCCTCAGTACCCTAGACATGAAAGTCTTTGTGGGCAGGGGAGGTAGCATAATGATTATGTAAAAAGATTTTTATGCCCGGGCTCTGAGGACCCAAGTTCAATCCCCAGCACCACTATAAGCCAGAGTTGAGCAGTGCGCTAGAGTGTATATGTTTGTATATGTGTGTCTGTATCTTTCTCTTTGTATCTCTCTTTCATAAATAAACCTGTATTTCAAAAAAATGAAGCTTTTTTTTTAAAGATTTTTAATTATTTATTGATGAGAAAGATAGAGAGAGAAAGAGCCAGTCATCACTCTGGTACATGTGCTGCCGGGGCTTGAACTCAGGACTTCACGCTTGGGAGTCAAGCGCTTTATCCACTGCACCACCTCCTGGAGTACGAAGCTTTCTTTTTGCTTAGCCATTATATTATCTCCCAGGTTCTCCCCCCCCTTTTTTTTTTAAATAGAAGCAGAGGTAGAGAAACAGAGACAGTCAAAGAGATCACATCACCAAAACTTCCTTCCGTGTGGTTGGAGTAGGGTTTGAACCTGGGTTGTGCACATGGCAAAGGACCGTATTATCCAAGGGAGCTAGTTTAGATAAAGAGGGCTGGGGAGATAGTGCACGGCAGTAGCGCATAGGCCTTGCATGCAGGAGGTTCTAGGTTCACTCCCCAACACTACCAACAGCCAGAGCTGAGCAGTGGAGTGTGTGTGTATATATACATACATGCTTACATATGTACATACACACATACTTTTCAGACAGACACGGGCATCACAGCACCACTTCACTACCTCTGGAGCTGCCTTTGTTGCCTTGGTCTCAGAGCCTTGAACCTGGGACCTGCACATACTAAGGCCCACACACTACTAGGTGAGCCGTCTTCCAGCTCCCCTCCTGACTTTTCCGTTCGCCCCTAACACACATTTCTGTCATGTAGAATCACACTAGAAGGTGGTCCTGGGTCCTCTGTTCCTCAGTTTCCTAATTTAAAAAAAAAAAAAATTATCTTTACGTATTAATTACATAGAGACGGCCAGAAATCGAGAGGGTAGGGGCTGACAGAGAGGGTGAAAGACAGACACCTGCAACAATGTTTCACCACTCAGAAAGCTTTCCCCATGCAGGTGGGGACTGGGGGCTCGAACCTGGGACCTTGTGCATTATATCATGTGCACTCAACCAGATGTGCTACCATCTGGCCCCAGTTTCCTAATTTTGTAAAGTAAGGATAGCACAAGCCAGTTCTGGCGTGTGATTTCATGCAGCAGTTCCCAATGAGGACTCACTCATTTATGCTGGTCTCTAGCCTCCCTTTATTTTAGAACTATATGTCATTTTTAGAAGGCTTTTACAGCTTGCTTTCTGTGTTTTCCTTTGAGTTTTGAGGTATAATTGCTTTCTTTATCTTTTGTTTTTTTTAAAAAAAAATATCAACGATTTATGTAGTCCATTTTGTTGCCCTTGTTGTTTTATTATTGTAGTTATTGTTGTTTTTGATGTCGTCATTGTTGTATGGGACAGAGAGAAATGGAGAAAGGAGGGGAAGACAGAGAGGGGAGAGAAAGACACCTGCAGACCTGCTTCACCGCTTGTGAAGCGACTCCCCTGCAGGTGGGAAACCGGGGGCTCAAACCGGGATCCTTCCACCAGTCCTTGCGCTTTGCGCCACGTGTGCTTAACCTGCTGTGTTACCGCCCAACTCCCAGTAGAATTGCTTTCTATCTTTAATAGGCAATGCCCCTATTTGGAATCACTATGGTTCTGTAGTTTTTGACTTCTTGCCTTCGTTTTTTGTCTATTTTGAAGATTGTTTGCTTTCTATCTTTTTTTTTTTTTTCCACCAGAATATTACTCAGCTCTGGCTTATGGTGGTACGAGAGATTG
Source organism: Erinaceus europaeus (assembly GCF_950295315.1). Lineage (NCBI taxonomy): Eukaryota > Metazoa > Chordata > Mammalia > Eulipotyphla > Erinaceidae > Erinaceus > Erinaceus europaeus. The sequence goes on from NC_080171.1 coordinate 27,621,465, forward strand.
AACCTGGGACTTCGAAGCCTCTGGGATGACAGTCTCTTTGCATAGCCATTATGCTATCTACCCCCATCCTTTTTCTATTACTTATTCCCTTTTGTTGCCCTTGTTTTATTGTTGTAGTTGTTGTTGTTATTGATGTCATCATTGTTGGATAGGACAGAGAGAAATGGAAAGAGGATGGGAAGACAGAGGGGGAGAGACACCTGCAGACCTGCTTCACTGCTTGTGAAGTGACTACCCTGCAAGCAGGGAGCCGGGGGCTTGAATTGGGATCCATAAATGGTCCTTGCGCTTTACGCCACGTGCGCTTAACCCACTGCACTACCACTCGACTCCCTTTTTATTGTCTTTTAAGATTGTTTGCTTTTATGAAAATAAATGATGAGAGCACCTCTCTGTGGTGCCAGGGAGCTAGTCTGGAGCCTCATGCTTGCAAAGCATGTGCTATACTTAATGAATCACCTGCCAGGCTGCAGAATCCTAACTTTTCTAAGGGATATTTGAATTAGCTGCAGTCTTTTTTTAAAAATATTTTTATTTGTTAGAGACAGCCAGAAATTGAGAGGAGGGGGAGTTGGAGAGGGAGATAGACACCTGCAGCACTGTGTCACCATTTGCAAAGCTTTCCCCCTGCAGATGGGGACCAGGGGCTCGAACCTGGGTCCTTGTGCACTATAATATGTGCACTTAACCAGGTGTGCTACCATCCGCACACACACCCCCCATTGCAGTTTTTAGTTCTGATAGCACTGCAGTGTCACGCATGCTCACACACAGTCATTTGCCAGTGATGAAAGTGACACAAACTCATTGCAAAGATCAGATTCTGTAGAAATGCTTATTATAGAAATGGAAACTTCTTGTTTCCTTACGCTTCACCCACCCAAAACATATTCCTAGAAATAGAATTTCCCCGTGCTTTAAATCAGGAAGCGTGTACCCACTGTATGTTTTCTCTTCAACAGCAGGGTTACTTCTTGGTTCTGTGTTGGGGGGGGGGGGGTCAGATGTGGGCGTAAAGGCTTGTCACACCACCTGGGGCCACAACACTAGGGGAGAGGACGTGTGCCCCATTTCTTCATCTACACTTTTTTCTGTTTGCCACCAGGAAGAAGAAAGGTGGGAGGAAGCCAGCAATGATGATGATGATGCCAAGGAGAAGGCCCTTTCTGAAGACCCAGAGACATGCCTGCAACTGAACATGGTCTACCAGGAGGTCATCCAAGAGAAGCTGGCCGAGGTCAGCCTGCTATTGGCCCAGAACCGGGAGCAGCAGGTAGGACAGGGCTCTGGCACTGAAAAACCACTCTCCCTGACACACACATACACACACAAACATACAACGGGTACTTTGGGCCTACTCTGCTCCCGGCTGCCTGGTTCCTTTACAAGTAGAGCTGCTGCTGCCTGACCCACAAATGGGCCCCTCATATCTATCACAGGAGGAAATCATGTGGGACCTGGCCGGGTCCAAAGGCTCCAAAGTGAAGGATGGCAAGAGCCTGCCCCCAAACATGTACGTCGGGCATTTCATGAAGCCCTACTTCAAGGACAAGGTCACTGGAGTGGTAAGTGGTAGGGCCCTGCTCTCCTCAGTGAGGGAAAGCACCCGCTGGTTGGGGGGCGGACGATGTGAGATTCTTCCTCACAACTTGCTATAGGTGTTGTGAACTTCCTTGGCTACTTCAGACTAATATCCTCTAATCTTTTTTTTTTTTTTAAAGATCTTATTTATTTATGAGAAAGATAGGAGGAGAGAGAAAGAACCAGACATCACTCTGGCACATGTGCTGCTGGGGATCGAACTGGGGACCTCATGCTTGAGAGTCCAAAGCTTCATTACTGCACCACCTCCCGGACCACTATCCTCTGATCTTTAAGCTCCCTTCTGGGTCCAGTGGTGAAAGCTGCTCCCTAAAATAGGGCTGGCTGGCCTTTGCTCCATGGGTAGGCCCCCGGTGGCACAGGGGACCGGGCAGCATGGGAGAATCACCAGCTGCTGGCATACATTTCCCATGTTGCTGAATGCAGGCTCCCCTGGTTGACCCTCATGGAACCGTGGAGCCCAAAATCCTGTCTATGCCAGTTGGCCCGTGTCCCAGAACAAGACATCAGCTCTGGTGCCAGTGGCAGCCTTGTCACATGACATACTTCATAAGGATCCCTGAGGGGAAGAGTGATGAATCTTAGCAAAGGCACCAGCAAGACATCCTAAGCCTTTAGGTGAGCACATCTGAGTTCTGTCCATGTGACACTCTGCTCCCTGATAGGGGCCACCGGCCAACGAAGACACACGAGAGAAGGCTGCTCAGGGCATCAAAGCCTTTGAAGAGCTCCTAGTGACCAAGTGTAAGTGTCAAGCCTAGCCCTCGGTGCTCACTTAGCTCAGGTATCCACGGGGCCTTCACTATAGCCCGACTCTCCCCTACCTCCCCAAGGAATGTGATTTATCCTCAGACAGCTATCCTGTGGCTTTTGTGGCTCCTTTAGGCCTTGCTCACAGGGGCTGGTCATTCAGCCTCCACCTGTCCCTTATTGAGTGTTGTCCTATTAAGGATCATGAGAGTTAGGCTGGGACCACTGCCCCTGGAGCTCAATCCATTTGCCTGAATACTCTGTCCTGGGAGTCCTGCTCTGGGCTGTCTGGGCGGGACTGTTTGTTGGACAGGGACCTCAGCTCCCCTGCCTCCTGACTCAGCACGTGTGTGTGTGTGTGTGTGTGTGTGTGTGTGTGTGTGTGTGTGTTGGGTTATCTGACAGCACAGCACAGATTGCTTTCCTTCCACTACTTCCTCAGGTGGATGCCATTGCTGAGGATATGGAGGGTTAAGAGAGGGTTCCACACAAGAAGTTTGTTAGGAGGCACAGCCGAGCCACCTTTCATGTCTGGTCTCTCCTCAGGGAAGAACTGGGAAAAAGCCTTGCTTAGAAAGTCAGTGGTTAGTGACCGCCTACAACGCTTACTTCAGCCCAAGCTACTAAAGTGAGTACAAAACCATAAGTGAAAATCACTGTCCTGGACAGCAGGTCAAGTCCAGGCTGACTGGTTCACAATCGGCCTAAATTAGGTTCAGCTATGTCCCTCTCCACTTCAGCCCTTGCTTACAATGGAAGAGGCCCTGCTCTCTGAGAATGTTGTGGGGCCAGGTGATGGCACACCTGGTTAAGCACACACATCACAGTGTGCAAGGACCTGGGTTCAAGCCCCTGGTCCCAACCTGCAGGGGGACAGCTTCATGAGTGGTGAAGCAGGGCTGCAAGTGTCTCTCCCTCTCTATATCCCCCTTCCTCTCGATTTCTCTCTGTCTCTATCCAAATATAAATGAAGAAAAATATTTTTTAAAGAAAGATTAAAGGAAAACAAAGAAAAGAAAGAGAACATTGCGTAAAGAGCTTTATTGGCCAAGTAGCCATGCTTACATGTGTGGCAAATGAATGGGCCTGGTTTCCACCTAAGAAAATGGGGCCTGTTTTGAGTCCTGCTTTGTGTATGTATGATGGGGTATATCAGGTAATTAAATCACACCGCACCGGGGGCAGGGACAGGTCTCGGCCACCTGCTACCTCATGTCTTATTATGGTATTGGGATTTGCTGCTATAATGCTGAGTGCATATTCACACCCTCATAGTGCCTTTGCCTGCTTTGCAGGCTTGAGTACTTACGTCAGAAACAGAGCAGAGTTACCAGTGAGGTGGAGAAGCAGATCTTAGAGAAGCAGACTGGGGAGACTGAGAAGGAGGTCCAGGATATCAAGTAAGTGGGCTTGCCTGGAAGGCTGTGGGCCAAGGGGACTCTGAGAGCTTGGTGAAACCCCATACTTTTGTCCCTTCCTCCAGCGAGCTCTCTGAGGAAGCCTTGCTGGGGAGCAGGCTGGACAACCATGACTGGGAGAAGATTTCTAATATAAATGTAAGTGGGAAGCAAGGCCAAGCCCATCCTGGGCACTATGGCTCTGTCCTCATGATTGGGGTGGCAGCTGGAGTCAACACGATCAGCATTGGGCACTAGTGTTGTGACCTCTAGATCTGCGCTGGCCCCCTCGACTCAGATGCATGTTCAGCAGTGTGATGTGGCCTATGAAGCCAAACATTTTGGCTGTGTGAGCCTGGTGACCTGGAACCTAGATTCCACTCTCTTCTCCCCATGTGTCCAACTGCCATCTTTCAGAGCAGCAGCCCCTACAGGCTGGGTTTCTCTGTTCACGCAGTTTGAAGGGGACCGCAGCGCCAAGGAGCTTCAGAAGTTCTGGCAGAACTATGAACATCCCAGCATCAATAAGGAGGAGTGGAGTAGGCAGGAGGTGGACCAGCTGAAGGCCATTGCAGCCAAGCATGGCCACCTGGAGTGGCAGAAGATCGCTGAAGAACTGGGGGTGAGGACCTGGGACAGGGCATGTGAGGTCAAACTCCTGGGGCACCTTCAGTTCTAGAACTAGGAAGCCAGCCCGGTTTGGCTCCACAGGCTCCGTGACACACTTGCTTGCATGTAGCTCTCAGAAGGAATTCCTCTCACACCTCTGCAGGTTGAGGCTTAGAAACTTGGAGTTCAGGTGGGCGGTGGCACACCTGGCTAAGTGCACATATAACCAAGTGCAAGGACCAGGGTTTGAGCCCCCACTCCCCACCTGCAGGGGGTCCACTTCAAGAGCAGTGAAGCAGGTCTGTAGGTGTGTGTCTTTCCCACTCTCTCTCTCTCTCTCTCTCTCTTTTATTATTATCTTTATTTGTTGGATAGAGATAGTCAGAAATCAAGAGGGGAGAGGGAGAGAGACAGAAATACATACAGCCCTGCTTTACCACTCACAAAGCTTTCCCCCTGCAGCTGGGGACCAGAGGTTCGAACCCGGGTCCTTATACACTGTAACGTATGTGCTCAACTAGGTGCAGCACTATCTGGCCCCTATCTTTCCCTCTATCTCCCTGTCCTCTCTCAATTTCTCTCTGTCCTATCTAATAAAAATTAGGGGGCGGGGGGAGAAGAGACTTGGAGCCCTGAGGTTTTTGCTTATGTTTTGCATCCAGTGGCCAGCTTGAGCTTCATCTGAATCCCTTATCCTCCTCCTGTCTCATCTTTCCCTCCCTCCCCATGATACTCAGGAGTTTATTTTATTTATTTTTACCAAAGCACTGCTCAACTCTGGCTGATGGTGGTGCAGTGGATTGAACCTGAGACTTCGGAGCCCCAGGCATGAGAGTCTCTTTGCATAACCTGGCTTTTTTTTTTTTCTTTTCTTTTTTTAGTCTGCCACTTTTATGGCCAAACACATGACTGAAGCAAACTGAACTAAATGTCTACCAAAGTCATTTGTGTAGATCCAAAAAAAATGAAGTCAAATTGGCCTGGCATATGTGTGTTACCGCTGAGCCACCACCTCCCTGGTCTAAGTTTTCTATTCTATATTTTTAGAGTGAGAAAGACACCAAAGCATCACTCTCCCAAGGAGTTCCCTTGATATTGTCCATGGTGCACCTGTGTGGTGCCAGGGATTGAACCAAGTACTTCAATGATAAGACATATACTTTACCACTGAGCTATCTTCCAGCCAATCAGAACTGTTTAAAAACTTATATATGTTTCCTATTCTGAGGGTCTGTTACAGTATTCTTCATAAGCTTCTTGAGAGCTTATTTGGAGGTTCTAGCAGGGGAGCACAGCTACTCATATACCCTCGACCGAAGACCAGTCCATCTCTATTTGGGGAAGTCCGTCCTCTTCAACCAAGCGCACAGCTTCAGGAGGGATGCACACGGATCGGTGAGGGAGGAAGGGGACACCCACCTAGCCAGCCAGATCAGCCTCAGCCTCATCAACCCTGGCGATCAATGGGCTGACAGATGTCGCAGCCAGATCACCCTCACATCCCATAAGCCCATATATATATATATATATATATATATATATATATATATATATATATATATATATATATATATTTAATGAGAAATATAGAGAGAGGGAAGAGAGACCAGAGCACTGCTCAGCTCTGGCTTATGGTGATCCTGGGGATTGAAGCTGGGACCTTGGAGCCTCAGGCATGGGAGTTGCTTTGCATAACCATTATGCTGTCTCCCCAGCCCCCTCCCCCCCAAGCTTCTTAAGTAGAGTTTATCAGTTGTACTATTCTAGAATTTTCTGATGCTGCAAGAGTTGTGTTTATATGACTTGGACAGACCCTGACATATTAAAGAGTTGCCTTGGAAGCCAGGAAGTGATTTAACAGAGGGAACTTACACATTCCATGTGTGAGGCCCTAGGTGCAATCCAGAATACCACCTAGGAGCACCAAGGAATCCATGGATAGTGAAGTGGTGCTTTGTACTTCTGTCTTCCTCTCTCAAAAATACAGAATAAAAAGGTTCAGGCTGGGGAGGCGGGTGGTAGCACAGTAGGTTAAGCGCACATGGCGTGAGGTGCAAGGACTAGCTTGAGGGTCCCTGTTTGAGCCCTCGGCTCCCCACCTGCAGGGGGATTGCTTCACAAGCAGTGAAGCAAGACTTCAGGTGTCTATCTCTCCCTCTCTGTCTCTCTCTCTCAATTTCTCTCTGCCTTGTCCAGCAACAACAATACCAATAACAACTACAATAGTAACAATAAGGGTAACAAGGTGGAAAAAAAGGCCTCCAGGAGCAGTGGATTTGCAGTGTAGGCACTGAGCCCCCAATGATAACCGTGGAGGCCAAAAAAAAAAAAAAAGTAAGATTTCAGAACTGGGGTCAGCATAATAATTATGTAAAGAGGCTTTCATGCCTGAGACTCTGAGGTCCCATGTTCAGTCTCCAGTAACACCATAAGCCAGAGTTGAGCAGTGCTTTGGTAAAACAATAACAACAAAAGATTGGGCCAGGAAGGCTACTGAACACATACTCAAGGCCATACCTGTTGAGCTTTGAGAGATCTATGCATGTTTTGATAACAGTCCTTTATCAGACATGCCTCTAGTAAATATTTTTCTCCCAGTCTATGGCATATTTCATCCCTTTAAATATATGTATATATATATATATTTTTTTTTTATTATTTATTCCCTTTTGTTGCCTTGTTTTATTGTAGTTATTATTGGTGTCATTGTTGCTGGATAGGACAGAGAGAAATGGAGAGAGGAGAGGAAGACAGAAAGGGGGAGAGAAAGACAGACACCTGCTTTACCGCTTGTGAAGTGACTCCCCTGAAGGTGGGGAGCCAGGACTCGAACCATGATCCCTATGCCGGTCTTTGCACTTTGTGCCACGTGCGCTTAACTTGCTGCGCTACTGCCTAACTCCCTGATTTTTATTTTTCTTAATATTTATTTATTTATTTATACATTCCCTTTTTTGCCCTTGTTTTATTGTTGTAGTTATTATTATTGATGTCGTTGTTGTTGGATAGGACAGAGAGAAATAGAGAAGAGAGGGGGAGAGAAAGATAGACACCTGCAGACCTGCTTCACTGCCTGTGAAGCAACTCTCCTGCATGTGGGGAGCCAGGGACTCGAACTGGGATCCTTACAAGGGTCCTTGAACTTTGCGCCACCTGTGCTTACCCCCCTGCACTACCTTCGACTCCCAAATTTTATTTTATTATTATTTTTAAAATACGTATTCCCTTTTGTTGCCCTTGTTGGCAATTTTAACTTTTTTTAATTTAACTTTTTTTTTTTTTTTTGCCATCAGAGTTATTGCTGGGGCTTGGTGCTAACACTACAAATCCACTGTTCCTGGCAGCCTTATTATTTTTTTCTATTTTACTTGCTAGGACAGAGAAATTGGGGGGATGGGGGAGATAGAGAGGGAGAGAGGAAAAGCTTCATGAGTAGTGAAGCAGTGTTGCAGGTGTCTTTCTATCCCCTTTTTCAGTTTCTCTCTGTCTTTATCAAATAAAAAATAATTAAAAATTTTTTTTAATAAGTTATAATTAAAAAAAATACTATACCGTTCTTGGAAGTCCCTCTTCTGTGAGCTGATGGATGAGGGGACAGATACATGTCTCCTATATAGACTGATCCCAGAGATAGTCACAGGCTCTACACCCAGGACCCAGCTACACACACAGCTTTTGGCAACCTCGGTGTGGCTTTACAGAGGCTACCTTGGAGTTTCAGAATTAGAGTAAAAGTGCGAGCAGTTGATTTAAAGAGACTCTTGCTCTGCAGGGGTTCCACCACTCAGGTGGAACTATCCATCATTTGGTGTGAATTTGGTGCCATATCACTACAACATTGTGAACTCTCTGAACATACCTGTTTGTAGCCGTCTAGACTGGTGTTCTGCCACCCTCTTCAGTGGGTCTGTGTGCTCTCCACCAGTCCCCAGGGGTCTGGTCAAGGAGGTAGACTGTTGGTGCACAGATTTGAGTTCCTCACTGTGTCCAGAAGGTGGCTGCATACACAGGGGGACACCTAGTAACACCCACTTTGCCTTGGTTCTGGCTTTGGGAAGACCAGCCGCAGTGCCTTCCAGTGCCTGCAGAAATACCAGCAACACAACAAAGCTCTGAAGCGCAAGGAATGGACAGAGGAGGAGGACCGCATACTCACCCAGCTGGTCCAGGAGATGCGTGTGGGCGACCACATCCCCTACCGCAAAAGTGAGTTGGACCCCACTGTGGCTCACAGGCTGTTGGCCTGGGAGCATCCTGCTCCCCTGAGCCTGAGACCCCTCATGTGAAAGCAGAACCTTACTGAGGCAGTTTACTGTCTCTCATTGTGAGAGATGGAAGGAAGAAATAGGGGTTCTGTAGTCCCAGGTGTTCCACTGCTCAAGTCTCCATGATTAGAGTGATCCCTGTCTGTGGCCTGTCTGAAAAGTAGGCATCTCAGCACCCACAAGACCTTTCTGTCCCCAGTTGCCTACTACATGGAAGGGAGGGACTCAGTGCAACTCATCTACCGGTGGACCAAGAGTTTGGATCCAAACCTTAAAAAGGGATACTGGGCCCCAGAGGAAGATGCGGTAAGTTTGTGGGACCCAAGGAGAATCATCCCTTGAAATAACGTGGGCATCTTGAGTGACCATAGAACCTCCTTCTTCCTAAAGAGAAAGAAAAAGCTTTATTTTTTTGTTTGTTTAGAAATTTTTTTAACCTTTTCTAATTTTATAGGACACAGGGAAATTGAGAGGGAAGGAGAACCTACAGTACTGCTTCACCACTTGTGAAGCTTTCACTCTACAGGTGGGGACCAGGAGCTCAAGCTTGGGTCCTCGTGTGTGGTACAGTTGCACTCAACTAGGTGCACCACCACCCAACCCAGTCCCACCAAAAAAAAAAAAAAAAAAACTTTTATTTTTGGGAGTCAGGCGGTAGCGCAGCAGGTTAAGTGCAGGTGGCGCAAAGCACAAGGAGAGTAAGGATCCTGGTTTGGGCCCCTGGCTCCCCACCTGCAGAGGACTTGCTTCACAGGTAGTGAAGCAGTTCTGTGGGTGTCTCTCTTTCTCTCCCTCTCTCTGTCTTGTCTTCCTCTCCTCTCTCCATTTCTCTCTGTCCTATCCAGCAACAATGACATCAGTAACAACAACAACAACAACAACAAAAAGGCAACAAAAGGAATAGATAAATAAATATTTAAAATAAACTTATTTTTAATTGGCTAGAAAAGAGAGAAACAGAGAGGAGGAGGAGATAGGGAGAGAGAGAGGGAGAGAGAGAGAAAGATACCTGCAGACCTGCTTTATCACTTGTGAAGCAGCCTACAGGTGGGGAGCCAGGGGCTTGAACTGGCTCTCTTTCCTATCCAATAAAATGGAAAAAATTACCACCAGGAGCAGTGGATTCATACTGCTGGCTCTGAGCCCCAGCGATAATTCTGGAGGCAAAACAAACAAACAAACAAATAAATAGATCTGGGTTTTAGATTTATTTATGAATAAGAATGGGATCAGGCAGTGGTACATCCAGTAGAACACACACATTACCTAGCACAAAGATCCAGGCACAAGCCCCTAGCCCCCACCTGCAGGGGCAAGTTTTGTGAGCAGTGGAGCAGTACTGCAGGCATCTCTCTTCTTGTTTTTTAGATAGAGACAGAGAAATTAAGAGGGAAGGGGAGATAGAAAGGGAAAAAAGAGGGACATCTACAACATTGTTCCACCGTTCTTGGAGCCTCCTCCCTGCAAGTGGGAACAGGGACTTGAACTCGGGTTCTTGCCAGTGGTAATATGTGTTCTCTCCTGGGGACACCACGACCTGGCCCCTCACTTCCTCTCTCTCAGTTTCTTTCTGTGTCTATCAAAAAAGAAAGAAGGAAAGAAAGCGGCCACCAGGAGCAGTGGATTCATCATGTAGGTACCAAGTCTCAATGATAAGAGCATCACTCAGGACCTCATACTTGAGAGTCCAATACTTTATCACCTGCCACCTCACTACCTACAATAAGGCTTTTAAAAATACTTATTTATGGGGCCAAATGATGGCACACCTGGTTGAGGTCACACTTTACAACACGCAGGAAAGCCTTACACTGAACGCTTTACAAGGATCTAGGTTCAAGCCCCTGGCCCCCATCTGCTTCATGAGAGGTAAAGCAGTGTTGCAGTTGTCTATCTCCCTTTCTATCTCCCCCTTTCCCTCTCAATTTTTCTCTGCCTCTATCCAAAATAAAGAAATATATATATATATATTTTGCCTCCAGGGTTATTGCTGGGGTTCAGTGCCTGCATCATGAATTCACTGCTCCTGGAGGCCATTTTTTTCTCCTTTTGTTGCCCTTATTGTTGTAACCTTGTTGTGGTTCATATTGTTGTTGATGTCCTTCATTGTTGGATAGGACAGAGAGAAATGGAGAGAGGAGGGTAAGACAGAGGGGGAAAGAAAGATAGACATGTGCAGACCTGCTTCACCGCCTGTGAAGCAACTCCCCTACAGGTGGGGAGCTGGGGGCTTGAATCAGGGTCCTTACGCCAGTCCTTGCGCTTTGCGCCATGTGCGCCTAACCCTTTGTGCTACCACCCGACCCCCAATAAAATATTTTAAAATACTTACTTTTATTAAGGAACGAGAACAGCGCATCACTCAACTGTGACATATGTGGTGCTAGCGAATGTGCCAGGAGCCTCAGGCTTGCATTCTCTCACTGGGCTCTCTCCCTGGCCCTAACATCCCTTTTTTGAAAGGGCTGAGTTAAGGGTGGGGAGGTTGTGACTGCCCTCAGGGTGACCATTTATCCTGTTGTCCCTTTCTGCAGAAGTTGCTTAAAGCAGTTGCCAAATACGGGGAGCAGGATTGGTTTAAAATCCGGGAAGAGGTGCCAGGCAGGAGTGATGCCCAATGCCGAGATCGGTGAGTTGCACAGCATTGAGCGCAGGTGGTTCTTGCTGGGTTGGGTTGGTCTCGAGAGTTGTGTTCTCTTGTGTACTGAAGGTCTAGGACACGGGAGGTGTGTTCCCCAATGGGCTGTGTGTGGGCCGGGAGACCTGAGATGATCTGGCATGGCAGGTGGATATGCTCATAGAGACCTAGAGTATCAGGGAAGAGCAATTAGGAATTGGGGTAGCTTTACTCTTTTTTTTTTTTTTAAAGATTTTATTTGCTAATGAGAAAGATAGGAGCAGAGAGAGAAAGAACCAGACATCATTCTAGTAAATGTGCTACCGGGGATTGAACTCAGGACCTCATGCTCAAGAGGCTAATGTTTTATCCACTGTGCCACCTCCTGGACCACGCTTTACTCTTCAAACTGGACTTTTTCCAGGTTGAACTAGATGTGACCACTGGCTGTTGGTTTCTTGAGCCCTATTGTCTGAATTCCTTTCCCACACTCTGGCGGACAGGTTCCTGTAGGCAGCTATAACTCCCTTCTTTTCTCAGCTCGTTTTTAACAATAAGATAGGGTTCACATACCGTATAATCCATTTATTTACATCTATTTATTTATTTTGGATAGAGACAGAAATTGAAAGGAAGGGGAGAGAAAAAGAATTCAAAGAGGGGAGAGAGGGAGAGGGAGAGGGAGAGAGAGAGAGAGAGACCCCTGTGTTTGTAACACTGCTTCACCACTCATAGAGCTTCTCCCCTGCAGGTAGGGACCAGGGAGACTTTAACCTGGGTCTTTGCACACTGTAATGTGTGTGCTTAGCCAGGGGTACCAGCACCCAGGCTCATTTATTTACTTTTAAAGGGAACATATTTGTTAAATTTATTTATTTTTATTTATTTAACCAGAGCACTGCTCAGCTCTGGTTTTTGTTGGTGCTGGTGACTAAACCTGGGATCTCTGAAAGCTTTTTATGTAACTAGTTTGTTATCTCCCCAGTCTTCATATAATCCATTTAAAATATGTAGTACCATGGTTTTTTATAGTGTATTCATTGAAAAGTACACTCTGTAAAGAAATCTAGGGTGAAGGTGACACCACTATGATTATGTAAAAAGACTGTCATCCCTAAGGCTCTGAAGCCCCAGGTTCAATTCCCTGCGCCATCATAAACCAGAGCTGAGAAGTGCTCTGGAAAAAAAAAAAGAAAAAAAAAAAAAAAGAAAAAAATTCTATTCCACAACAAGAAAAACCATTTCAAAAACAGGTAAGGGACTTGAGTAGACATTTCTCCAAAGAAGATAGAAAAATGACATGGTCAGAGAGGTGGCACAATGGATAAAGCACTGGGCTCTCAAGCATGAGGTCCCGAGTTCAGTCACCGGCAACACATGTACCAGAGTGATGTCTGGTTCTTTCTCTCTTCTCCTATCTGTCTCATTAATAAATGAATAAAATATTTTTAAAAGAAAAAGAAAAATGACCACTCGGGGGGCCAGGAGGTGGTGCACCAGATTAAGCACACGTAGTATGAAGCACAAGGATCCCGGTTTGAGCCTCCTGCTCCCCACCTGCAGAGGAGTCGCTTCACAAGTGGTGAAGCAGGTCTGCAGGTGTCTATCTCCCTCCCTCTCTATCTCCCCTGCCCCTTTCAGTTTCTCTAGGTCCTATCCAAGAAAAAAAAAAAGAGAAAGTGGCTGCCAGGAGCAGTGGATTTGTAGTATAGGCACTGAGCCCCAGCGATAACCCTGGAGGGAAAAAAAAAAAAAGAAAAATGACCACTCGTTTTCATTAATTATAAAAGAAATACACATTAAAATGACAATGAGATAACACTTTTTTTTTTGAGATAACACTTTATGCACATTCAGGATGGTTATTGTTTAAGATTTATTTTATTTATTAGATATGAGAGCCCCACATAAAGTAGAGAGAGGGAAGGAGAGATAAGCCAAAGCACCACTCAGACACAGGCAGTGCTGATCAAACCTCAGCACCTTAAGCCTCAGGCATAAAAGTTTGATTCTCTGTCAGTTGAACTATTTCCCCAGCTACAGACAATTACTGCTTTTTAAAATGGAAAGTAGATAGTGTTAGCAAAGTGTGAGATTGGAATTCTTACACTCTGTTGAATGGTTACTTTTGTTACGGAAAACAGAATGGAGGTTCCTCAAAAGTTAAATAATTAACTGCATCATCCAGCAATCCTACTCAGTTTGGAAGAATTGAAAATAGGAATTCACACAGTTGCATGTGCTTATGTTTATAGTAGCATTATTCACAAAAGCCAAAAGTTGGAAGCAACACAAGATTTCTGGATGGAGGAATAGATAAACAAAATGATTGTAAAACTATATGGACAGTTGAATATTTTTCAGCCTTATACATGAAATTTTCAGATACAGTGCAACACATTGGAGCATAAGAAACGTGAACATGTCTGTACAAGTTTTTGTTGTTGTTGTTGTTTTTACCAGAGCACTGTTCAGCTCTGGTTTATGGTGGTGCAAGGGATTGAACCTGGGACTTTAGAGCCTCAGGGATGAGAGTCTCTTTGCATAACCATTATGCTATCTACCCCTGCCCCTGTACAAGTTTTTGTGTGGACATCTAGCATACTTTTTTTCTCTCGTATTATGCTCAGATATGAAATTGTTATATCACATGTTATATCATAATTTTTGTTTAGCCTTTGGAGAAACTGCCCTTTGCCTTTTATTTATTTATTTATTTATTTTTCCTATTTTTAAAACCACGTTAGTTGCCACTGTAAGTTGATTTATAAGAGTACTTTATGTATGCCAGGGAGAAGTTCCTTATCGGAGCTATAGTTGTGAATATTCTCTCCCAATCTCTGGACTGTCTTTCCATTCTCTTGATGGTGACCTTGAAGCACACAAAAAAAAAAGTTTTAGTGAAATCTGGTTTGCCTGCATTTTTTCTTTTGTTACCTATACTTTGCTATCATATACAGTCATTGCAAAAGCCTAGACAAGCAGCAGGAGGCTTCTTCTTCAAAAGGTCCCCTTTGTCTGTTGTTTCAGATACCTCAGAAGGTTACATTTCAGCTTGAAAAAGGGACGCTGGAATTCAAAAGAAGAGGAAAAGCTAATTGAATTAATAGAGAAGTATGGTGTTGGTAAGTTCTTGTTCTGTCTAGAGGTTTGGTAGCTCTGGATTCACATTGAAGTCTGCAGATGACACAGGAGTTTGCTCCAGGCTTGCCACTCCCCAGTTTGTTCTTGCCCTGCTCCTAGGAGACAGTGGTGTGTCTTCTGTTTTATAAACTGAATCACATTTATCATAGGTAGAGAGATGGACTAAAGGAAGTGAAGGAACAGAACTGTCTAAGCTACTGTCAGCCAGTGTGTACTCACCTGGCCTTCCTCTACAGGTTGCTTTTCTTGAAAAGACAGCTTATTAACTGCATCATTCATTTCCATGCCATTGAGTCACCTTTTTCCTGTATAGCAAATCAGGATGTGCTTCTTTTTTCCTTCTTTTCTTCCTTCCTTCTTCCTATTTTACTTATCATTTATTTTACAAGTATTTCATTTTATTTTATGAGAGATAGGAAGTGAGAAAGAGAACCAGAGCATCACTCTGACGCATGGGCTGCTGGGCATCAGACTCAGGACTTTATGCTTAAGAGTCCAACACTTTATTCATTGCACCATCTCCCAGACTACTATTATGGGTTTTTTTTTTTTTTGTCTTGTTTTGTTTTGTTTTTTTACGTGCACAATCTGGGCTCTACTGTTATTTCCAATAATTACATTTTATGTCCCTGATTAGCAGTACATAGATATCAGCCAACTCTGTTTCTCTTTATCTGCTATAGGGCTGGAATAAACTGAGGGTTCTCTTTGTTCATAATATCTCTATCCAAAAAAATCCTAGGCTCAGGGTCAGCACTATCAAATTGTCCTCTAAAAGAAGTGCACCCGCTTCCTCCCACCAGCACTATCTGAAAGGAAACATTAGATAAATAATAGGAAGTGTCTGGTTTAGAAGGCTGTATATAGCAGATATGTAGGGACCAATTTTAGAAAAATAAGGGTAGTTTCTTCCTTCTTGTTGGGAATTTGCTAGAACTCTTCTGATCATCCATTGAGAATCAGATACCCAGCTGCTTGCTGAGCTTCTCAGATATGGGCACAGCGTGCAAGTGACTGGCTGGTCCTCTTCTTATGGAACATGATGCAGTTTCACGGCATATCTTAGCAAAGAGGCCTTCTTCCAAGCCCGTGATCCTGTATCATCAATGACTGTTTACATGAGGCAACTGTCATGTTTGTTTTTTGTAGGTCACTGGACAAAAATAGCTTCTGAACTGCCCCACCGGACGGGCTCCCAGTGTCTGAGCAAGTGGAAGATCATGCTCAGGGTGAGGCAGCACTGAATTCTGAAGTTATTAGCAGTCACCCCCTAGGATTAGCACCACCACTGGTCAGGGTGAGGGAGGCACAGGTTCTGGGAGAGGAGGACTTCTGGCCCTAGCATCTCTTCTGGCGGGGCCACAGGCAAAGAGACCATCTGGTTGGCACCATTCTTCCCTCAGGGCAGAGGGGAGGGCATGCCACCAGCCAGCACTTCTGCTGTGCTTGTCTCTAGCTCCTCCTAGCAGGCCGGTGGCTCCAGTAGTGGTGGCCCCCCAAGTTCCCATTGTTCCCACAGCAGAGGCAGAGTCGGGGAAGGAGGCGGCAGCGGCGACCACTGCGCCGCCTTCAGTGGAGCTCCAGCAGCGAGGACAGCAGCAGCAGTGGCCGCAGTGAGGACTCCGAGTCTGAGGAAGCCCCAGAGACCCAGGAAGATGTCCGGGCACTACCATCAATACAGCACACTGTCCCAGACATGAACCTGTGGGTACCCGCCAGGCAGAGTGCCACCGGGCTGTGGAGAAGAGAAGCTGGGGGCCGGCCCAGATGCTCCTCTGCCTCCCCCAGACCTCCAAAGGACTCAAGTGCAGCCCAGAATAGCATCAGGAAAGCTGGCATCACAGCCTTGGCTCCCACAGAGGAGATGGGCCAGGCGCAGGCCCCCTTCAGCACCCATAGTGCCAGGCCCAGCGGAGTCAGTGCCCCACATTCAACAGACACTCAACCTGTAACTTCAGAGAGGCCAGCAGAGGAGGTAGGCCACAGGCCCACACTGCACCCCCACATTGGGCTCCAGGGGAGAGTACTCTCCTACCCAGAGGCCATGAGGCTGGATTTTAGAGGCTCTGGGATGTGCCCACCAGATTTTATGGGATGGTAATTGGGACATTCATTAGAATGTTCCTTCTGACCCCTTTCAGAATTGTGCCCAGGGCAACAGCCTTGCACCCCTTTCCACTGAGTCTGGTGGTCCCCAGCTCCCCCATTTATCTCCCTCAAGAATTAAGCAGGAGAGCCCAGAGGGGCCCTGCTGAATTGCTGAGTAGGTACAGTGAGATCGGAAGCAGTTCACCCTGAGCTAAAGAGAGGAAGGTAGGGTAGCAAGGAGAAGTGTCCAGCCCCCACTGCTACCCCCAGCCTGTGCATGTCCAGGGAGGTCTGCACGCTTGTGCAACTTAGCTAGTCATGTATGTGCCTGTGCTGCTCAGTCTGGGAGGTGACGAAGCCCCAGTTCTGATCTGACTGGTTGTGTTTGAACCATCTGCTCTATCCCGAGAGTAGTTGGAGGTCCCACTCTGTTGCTCTCGGGGTCTGTGGGCCTGTAAGCAGCTGGGCAGAGTGCATACCCACAACCCCCAAACTGCACAGGCTGGTTTCTTCCTGAACCAAGTGACCACAGGGCCAGTAATTGGTGACCACAGGCACCTAAGACCTCAACCAGCAGATGCAACCCTTGCTCTTGGAGCCATCAGCTTGGGGCTGACAGAGGTTACCCCTGGCTATAGCTGAGCCGAGCTGAGCCCCACCACATCCTCTGGGGAAAACCGTTCCCTGGACCAGCAGTCTCAAGAGTGTTTTCCAGTAAGCTGAGGTGCTACTGCTTTTAGGGTCTACACAGGGCAAAGTGTGTGCTGTCCAGATAGCAGGCATATCAGGCCCCCAAACTGTCTTCTGTTAGAGGGAGAGGCAGCTTGTGAAGGTGCCCCAGAAGGCCGTGCTGCAGGTGCTCAAGACCAACACAGCTGCCCAGCGCCGGGCACAGGTATGTTCTATGTGTCTACACCACTACCAGCCCTGTCTCTCTTCCATGCCCTACACAACTCCACTCCCCTCCTGGTTGGGGCAGCCTGGAGCTGACCAAGGCCAGGAAGCCCAGTTACCCTTCTCCCCAAATAAGCAGAAGCTGAAGCGGCCACACTCACCTTGCTCAGCTATGGAGGCCTGCCCTGCGGGCAGCAGCACAGCCAGGCTCCATGGGCAGCAGCGGAGGGGACACAGCCTGCAGAGGAGGCTCCTGGGTCGACAGCTTCTGATGGCTGTGAGCCCGTGGATAGGTGACGTCGTCCTGCCCTGTTCTGCCCAGAGGCCCGCCAGCACACACACTCGAGGTACTGCCTTCCTGCAACTCCTCTAGATACCTATAGGGAGGGGGGAGGGAGAAGGACGCAGCGGCCTGCAGACTCCTGGAGGCTACTCTGCCCAGTTCATCTGTCTGGAGGCGTGCCTGCCTCTTGTCTTTTCCATCCTGCTTTGTATCAGTGGTGATTTGGGGCAGTACTCCAGTGCCAGGACCTCAGGAGCATCTGGAAGTGTGGGCACTGGGTATATGCACACATGTTTCTCCAAACCTGGGGACCTGCAGTGGGTCCTCACCTTGCTTTTGGACTGAGCACAGTGATGGCAGTTCTTTGGGAGCCACTTGGCACTATGCTCCTTTCCTTCAGCTGATGAAATCAGGAAGCAGCTGCAGGATGCCCGCCTGACCAGCACGCCAGTGTTCACCCTCTTCATTCAGGTGAGTCACCTGGTGCCCAGCTCTTCCCCCCCATGCCCAATTCTCCTTGTGTTGTTTAAACTTTTTAAAAAGCTTTTTATTTTATTTTTTATTTTTATTTTTTATTTTCCCTTTTGTTGCCCTTGTTTTTTATTCTTGTAGTTATTATTGCTGCTGCTGTTGTCATCATTGTTGGATAGGACAGAGAGAAATGGAGAGAGGAGGGGAAGACAGAGATGGGGAGAAAAAGACAGACACCTACAGACCTGCTTCACTGCTTGTGAAGCAACTCCCCTGCAAGTGGGGAACTGGGGACTCGAACCAGGATACTTTCGCCGGTCCTTGCATTTCGTGCCATGTGCGCTTAACCTACTGCGCTACTGCCCAACTCCCGTCTTTGTGACTTTTGATGGCCAGCTTTCTAAAGTTATCTCCCTTTCACTATGGGCTTCTGGGGATCCAGAGTTTTTTGTTTTATTTTGCTTTGTTTTGTTTTGTTTGTTTGTTTTTACCAGAGCACTAATCAGCTCTGGCTTATGGTAGTGTGGGGATTGAGCCTGAGACTTCTGAGCTTCAAGCATGAGAGTCTCTGCACAACCATGCTCTCCACCCCACCTCTCCAGAGCTTTTAGACCCAGTGGATGAGGCAGCCAGCTGGCAGCATCCTGACTGCACACAGCTCATCCTGGGAAGGGCCCAGAACATAGCAGGCCTGGAGCCACGCTGGGAGTGGCCATGGGCTCTGGGGGCTATATCAGAAGGGCAGTTGTGGTCAGGACTGGCCCAGGTTCTGCCTCAGCTTGGCCCTTCAGGGAGGCAGACTCAGGGCAGGGGGTCCTATCATATTTGTGGTACACGTGTCCCTCAGCTGTTCCAGATCGACACTGCTGGCTGCATGGAAGTTGTTCGAGAGAGGAAGGCACCACCACCACCACCACCACCACCACCACCACCACCACCTTCAAAGGTGAGGCCTGTGGATGAGAGCCAGATGTGGGCACACGTGGCTCCTTCCATCCCTCCCTCCCTCCCATCCCTAGGCTTGTGCTAGGTAGGTGGCATGTTTTCTGGCCAGGAAGTGAGGCATTGCCAGCACCTTCCACAGCTAGTTGGTCCTGGGTCTCCTCAGCCTGGGTTCAGCACAAATGTAGCCCCATTTGCCACAACAACCTTCCTGGGATGTCTGCTGGCTCCAGGGAACCTAGAACCCTACAGGGCTTCCTGACAAGTCTGGGGGTACAGGACCAGAACTGGCACATGGGCCCATCTGCCTCCAAAGTTGAGTGGAATTGGGGAACTGTCTGGTACCTGCTTTTCTGGGATGGGTGCCTGGTACAGATGACTAAGGCCTTGGGGTCTTGTCATGAAATCCTGGAGCCCCCCCCCCCACACACACACACACCTGGTCACCCCTAGAGGAAATGACAAAATAGTGTCAAAATCTGAGGCCCCTGTGTGATCCTGTGGCATCCCATCCAAGCCATGGAAGCTGTGCCTTCTGCCCCTCCTCCCCCAGCAAACCCACGTACCCTGACCCTCAACCGGGGGGGGGTTTAGATGGAGCTACATCTGCAGGGAGCCCAAGTACCCCCACAGCCAAGAAACAAGGGATATTGAGTGGTGTGCGGCCCCCTGGGGATTCCTGAGGTCCTGACTCTCCTCCCTTCTCTTCCAGGTGCCCTCAAGTGCCCAGGACACCCCAGGTATTCACTTCTGCCTCTTTTCTTTCCTTCTCTCCTTCTTCCTTACATACACATACATATATAATTTTATTTATTTAATTAATTTTGCCTCCAGTCACTGGGGCTTAGTGCCAGCACTACAAATCCACCACTTCTGGTGGCTTTATTATTATTATTATTATTATTTATTTATTCAATAGAACAGAGAGAAATTGAGAGGGGAAGGAAAGATAAAGAGGAGGGGAGAAAGATAGACACCTACAAACCTGCTTCATCGTTTGTGAAGCTCTCCCCCTGTAGATGGGGAGCTGGGGGCTCAAACCAGGATCCTTGCACTGGTCCTTTTGCTTTGTACTTTGTGTGCTTAACTCAGTGTGCCACTGCCCAACCCCCTATATAATTTTATTTATTTATTTATTTATTTATTTATTTTTAATTAGAAATAGAGACCAGAGCACTATGCATCTCTGGCTTATGGTGGTGTGGGAGATTAAACCTGGGAGTTTAGAGCCTCATTCTGCCTCTTTTTTTAAAAAAATTTTTTTATTTATTTATTTATTCCATTTTGTTGCCCTTGTTTTATTGCTGTAGGTATTGATGTCGTCATTGTTGGATAGGACAGAGAGAAATGGAGAGAGGAGGGGAAGACAGAGAGGGGGAGAGAAAGATAGACACCTGCAGACCTGCTTCACTGCTTGTGAAATGACCCCCCTGCAGGTGGGGAGCCAGGGGCTCGAACAGGGATTCTTGCACTGGTCCTTGTGCTTTGCACCACCTGCGCTTAATCCGCTGTGTTACCACCTGACTCCCTCTGCCTCTTTTTCTATCTTGGCCCTTCTCATCTAGTGGGAGATGGCCAGACTCTCATTAGCGTTTGGCTCTGCACCAGATCAGTTGGCATGGGTGGGGTCAAGTGGTGGCTGGGCTCTAAGCACTAGTGAAGTAGGTCAACCTCAAAGCCTTTTGTTAGCTCTGAGTACCCAGAAGGAAGCTCTGGTTTCCCCACTAGAAGTAGACATGGGTCTATGGTCATGAAAAATGATGTGAGGAGGAGAAAAATGGTTCCCAGCAGCCCTTGTTTCAAAGATGTTCACAACTTATGAAGTGCAGGCAGGTTGGGGAATGGGAGCATCCTCACCAGCCTAACGTGGTCTAGACCAGTATTATACAGCTTCTATCGACAGCACCCACTGAGGCCATGACTGGAGCAAGTGACTAAGCACCCTGCCCTGATTGTACCCTACCCCCACCCCAAGTCGGGGGGTGAAGGCTGGGAATGCAAAGCCAGACTCACCTGTCCCTCTTGACTGGAACAATGGGCTCCTCTTCCATTTTTCCTAAAGTTTCCCACCACCTATTTCCTCCCTGCAGACTGCCTCTTCCTGAATGTGTCATCCCACCAAGCTGCAGAGAAAAGCACCCATCCCAAAGGGACTGGGGGAGGCCTGAAGGCCTGCCAGGCCATGCCCACAACGCAGGCACCCCGGCCCAAGACCGTGTCTGAGCTGCTTAGAGAAAAGCGGCTACGAGAGGCCCGTGCTAAGAAGGCCACCCAGAACCCCATAGTGCTCCCATCCTCCCTGCTGGTGTCCTCACCTGTGATCCTTCAGCCCTCTCACCCACTGGCCCCCCAAGTGCCTCTGGGCACGGTACTCTCTGGATTGAGGGCCCCTGCAAGTACCAGTGTAAGTACTTCAGACCCCAGTGACTCAGTTGATAAGAGACCTCCTGCCCTGAAAGCTTTGGCCATTGCCCCTTCCCCCACAGGAACTGTGAAAGCCCCAGTTTCGAGTCTTGGGGGTGTAGCCCCTACTGCTTCTAGGGCCCCTGCTCAGGGCCCCAACTGGGTCCCTGTGAACTGCCGTCTGGGCAATCTTGGTCAGTCTCAGGCCCCTGCCACATGCCGGAAGCAGGGCCTGCCCGAGGTGCCACTCTTCCTCCCTGCAGCCCCCAGCCCTGCTCAGCCGCCTGTCCAACCCGTTACCCTGATGCCAGTTCTGGACACACAAAAGGCTGTGCCCCACACTGTAGCCAGCACCTCCGTACCCGTCACGTGGGTACTCACAACCCAGGGTCTGCTGCCTGTGCCAGCTATGGTAAGCCTTACTGAGCCAGCAGGGACCTCTGACCCCCAAGGGCTATTGGTCACTCTGCCACCCTCCCTGAATAAGACTCAGGCAGACCAGGGTCCCCAACTCACTGGACTGAGCCATTCCGATCAGCCTCCAGCCAACACAGACGTGGAATTGAACCTTATCTCCAGGACAGGACACTCCGCCCTCCCAGCTTTCCTCTCAGCTCAGAGCTCTGCAGAAGTGGACACTGATACAGCCCAAGCCCCCACTGGGAAGACAACTGCACCCAAGACATCTCCACAGGTTGTGCTCCTGGCAGACCACCCTGAAGCAGAATCCTCCTACTCTAACCAGCTGCCACCACATGGTGTCAGTGACCCAGGAGTATCATCCAGTGAACCCAGGGGGCCTCTGGGCCCAGAGAGACCACCCTTACCCCAACCTGGACCTGGTAAGGGGGCACTGGATCTGGGCCTCCTCTCCCAGGAAAGTGAGACAACTATACGGGAGTGGCTGAGGGGCCAGCGAGGGGTGTATGTGCCCCCACTGGGGACCAGGCTACCCTACCAGCCCCCAACTCTGTGCAGCCTGCGGGCACTGTCTGGCCTTCTGCTCCACAAGAGAGCCTTGGAGCACAGGGCCACCTCCCTGGTGCCCAGTGGGACAGTGCCAGCCCTGCAGATGGTGCTGGAACAGGTACGTAGGCAAGTCCAGGACAGTCCGGCTTACTTGCTACTGAAGGCACGCTTCCTGGCAGCCTTCACCCTCCCTGCACTCCTGGCCACCCTCCCCCCACACGGGGTTCCCACCACCTTGTCAGCAGCTGCCGGGACTGACTCTGGGAGCGAGGACTACGAGGACCTGGAGGAGCTGGATCCCTCTGCTGGTGTCACGCAGCGGGGCCCTGCAGAGGTAGGTGGCATAAGTCTCAGCCCCCCCAGCATCTTTCTATTCCTCAAGGTGGCCCCACCCATGTGTGGTTTTCCAACCTGGTGGCTAGGGGTGGAGCAGGTGGCTGATTTCTGAAGAGGAAGAAGCGGGTTCTAGGCTGGCCTAGTTGCGTGTCGATTCTTTGCAGAAGTCACCCCCCCCCACACACACACACACACACACACACACACACCCCTTCTGGCCCTGTGGAAAATAGGAAGGAACCACAGCTCTCTGGGAGTTCCTTGGGCCCTGCTGGCTGCCACTGGCCCCACAGCCCGTCAGAGGGGAAGGCGCTCTCGGGTATCCCATACATGCATGTGACATGGAGTAGGCCCTGTAGCCACACCTGCATACCTTGACACGAGTACCTGCCAGGGGCAGTTCTGGGATGGCTCACCCCGAAAGTTTCCCTCTGTCCTTATTTCCTGATGAGAAACCCGATAGGAACACCTGTGGGAAAGTCCCAGAGCCTCTGTCACATCTCAGAGCCAGGTCACCTCGGACATTTTATGCCAAACCAGGGAAGTTGTCAAAGTTCTCTGCTGCAGGCGGTAACCCTTATAAGCCCCCTTTCCATACCTAGGCTAGCTGTGACCCAGTGCCAGGGGAACCTGGATGGGGTTGGTATTTGTCAGATTGTCAGACTCAGGGAGCAGAAGTACAGCTGGCTGGCAGAGTGCCCCTCCCTTCCTGAAGGGCTGGCATTGAGAGGCCCAGGGCTAAAGTGAGCTAGAAGCACTACTGTGCCC
The DNA here is from genome assembly GCF_950295315.1 of Erinaceus europaeus. Taxonomy (NCBI): domain Eukaryota; kingdom Metazoa; phylum Chordata; class Mammalia; order Eulipotyphla; family Erinaceidae; genus Erinaceus; species Erinaceus europaeus. Next base: position 27,645,003 of record NC_080171.1, read on the forward strand.
CACACCAAGAGGAGAGGTTGGCTGTCCCCTGCAGCATGAAGCCTCCAGCACTTGCTGAATAAGTAAGGAAACCGTGATACAGGAGGCCAGCTTGTGGGAGGCTTAAGACGATTAGAATTCCCAAGTGAAGGCAGAGTCCCTCTTGTTCCTTGGCTGTCGACCCCAGTGTATGCGCCGGTGTCACCCCACCCAGTGGGAGTGGCTCCCCCTGCTGAGGACTTGTGAGAGCTGCTCTGTCAGCAGGGACAACACCCTGAACACTCCTGTCCCCAGTGTCTCCCTTGACATGGCCCATGGCCCCAGCCTTCAAAGTGCCCCACTAACACATACCTGGAATCTGTTCTAGATTGTTGTAGATGCTGATGAGACTTCTGCCCCCTCCTGGAACAGTTCTGATGACCTTGATGCACCAAGGACCCGGCTGGCCTTGAAGCGGAGGAGACTCTTATGAGCAGCAGCAGGGTGTGTGGGGTGGGAGTGGGCACCTCTGGGACCAGGAAGAGATGGTCTTTCCCTCTGCATTATCAGACCTGTGAGCCAGGCTGCTTGCCTCTTGACCTCAGTGCTTTTTACCTGTGGGCTAGACTGGCCATGGCAGGTAGGCTGCTCCCAGGAACTCACTTCAGGAGGTGTTGTGGTGTAGCTGGCTGGGAAGGCTGAGGGCTTCCCCCACGGGCACCCTCTCCAGTCCCCCTTCTAACCACTGGGCTCTCACACTTGGGCTCAGCATCTCCTTCCTGTGTGTCCACTTATGCCTCTACTCAGAGGTACCATCCCAGTGTCCCTCTACCTGTCGGGGATGAGGTGGGCTGAGTGCCCCTCAGACACAGGCTGTGTATTTGTTCTTTGTCATCTTCCCTCCATGAAGTTGAGACCACAAGGACAAGTAGTCGGCTTCTCACAGCTGGTCCCCTGTCCAAATCAGTCCATGAAGCCGCGGGCCAGATAGAACGTGAACACCGAGTCAGCAGGACCTCAGGCAGAAGCAGCTCTTCTGGGCACAGTGTGGGCTGCAAGCTGAGAGGTTCTGGACCTGGCAAGGCAGAGGGAAAGCGGGGGCCACAGTTCTGTCCCCCATCTGTGGGGTGCAGCTGCAGCCAGGGCTCACCATCAGGGTGTTCTTGTGTTATAGGGCAGCCTGAACCACGACACCACTGATGATGTTGATAGGAATTAAGGCCCCACTGGGCCTAGCCCAGGAGTCTACCACTCACTTTGCAAGAGAAGAGAACAGCTAGACAACAGTGATTGTACTGTCACCGGGCTTAGCTGCTACCCATGGGTAGATCAGAACATTGAAAGAATAAATTAAATGTCTTATTTTTCCAATAGAAAAGCTAACTGCAGCCTCTTGTGGTCTTGTCCTTAGATACTAGGCAGGGTGCAAAGACAATGGGCTCCTCTAGACATACAGGATGGCCAGGTGGGTTGTGGGGTCTCTTACACCTCTGCAGGATGTGGGAGAGAGAACAAAGCTTTACCCTTTAAAAAAAATAAGTTGGGGGTTGGACGGTAGCACAGCGGGTTAAGCGCAGGTGGCACTAAGCGCAAGGACTGGAGTAAGGAACCCAGTTCAAGCCCCCGGCTCCCCACCTGCAGGGGAGTCACTTCACAAGTGGTGAAGCAGGTCTGCAGGTGTCTATCTTTCTCTCCCCCTCTCTGTCTTCCCCTCCTCTCTCCATTTCTCTCTGTCCTATCCAACAATGAATGACATCAATAACAATAATAACCACAAGGCTACAATAACAAGGGCAACAAAGGGGGAGAAAAAAGCCTCCAGGAGCAGTGGATTCATGGTGCAGGCACTGAGCAATAACCCTGGAGGCAAAAATAAATAAGTATATTTATGAGAGAGGAGAGAATGAGAATCAGTGCATCATTCTGGCAATGTGATGCCAGGGATCAAACTCAGGACTGCCTGCTTTGAGGGCCCAGTGCTTTATCCACTGCACCACCTCCTAGGCCCTTTTCATGGGGAGATCTTGGAATCTGGCCTTCAGGTTCTGAGCAAAAGGCAACTCAGCACCCTTCCAGGCATCTGTCAGCACTTCTGGGTTGGTACCAGAATGGAGGGTAGACCCACTACTTCTGCCATCGGAACCACAAAGGCCTACTTAGGCAGGCTCCCAGTAGCAGTCTGGCTGCACACTGTCATAGTAGGGCCCCACTTAGTGGTCCCAGCAGGCTCTCCCTGTGGTGTGAGGTCAAGCCAGGCACCTACCTCACTCCTCAGTGTAGCTGTACTCAGCTGTGGGCTTGGGTATGGCTTCCCAAAGCTCTGCTTCTGCTGGGACCTTCCCCTCTTTTTAAATTAGTGATTTAATAATGGTTCACAACACCACAACCAAAACTAAAGTTCTGTACCCCACACGCACATACACACACCAATAATGGCCATACTTCTCACAGCCTTAAAGAGTATAAAGTTGGTTACCTTTTTTTTTTTTTTTGCAAGTTCATGTGTCTCAATTCTCTATATTCCACATATGAGCAAAAACACCCGTCAGTTGTCTTTCACCTCCCCACTTCACTAAATGTAATCAGCTCAAGCCCCATCCATTCTTATCCTGAAGAATATAATGGCATCTTTCCCAGTTGCAGAGTAGCATTCCATTAAAAATATGCCCTACAGCTTCTTTTTTAATCTTTATTGGATAGAGACAGGTAGACATTGAGAGGCAGGGAGAGGGAAAGACACCTGCAGCGTTGCTTAACCACTTATAAAGCTTTCCCCCTGCAGGTGGAGGCCAGGAGCTCAAACTTGTGTCCTTGTCCATTGGCCTCACAGCTTTTTATGATTAATTTTTTGGGAGGTTTTTGAGGTAGCACACCAGGTTAAGCACACAATGCAAAGAGAAAGGATCTCAGTTCAAGCCCCCGGCTCGCCACCTGCAGGTGGATTACCTCACAAGCAGTGAAGCAGGTCTGTGGGTGGGTGTCTTACTTTTCCATTCTGTCTTCCCCTCTCTTGATTTCTCTCTGACCTAAAAGATGGCTGCCAGGAGCAGTGGATTCATTGTGTAGTAACCAGTGAGAACCCTGGGGGGGGGGGTGCGGGGAGGCTACAATGTTGGGTCTGTTGAATGTTTTTTTTTAATTTTTTTTTTAGGGGCCAGATGGTGACACACCTAGTTAAGTGCACACATTGCAAGGACCTAGGTTCAAGTCCCTGGTCCCCACCTGCAGGGGGAAAGCTCTGAGAATGGTGAAGCAGGGTTGCAGGTGTCTATCTCCCCTTTCCTCTCAATTTCTGGCTGTCTCTATCCAATAAACAAAGATAATTTTATTAAAAATATTTTTAATTTATTTTGGATAGAGACAGAGAAGGAGGAGAGAAACAGAAAAAGAGACCTGCAGACTATTTCATCTGCTCATGAAGCTTCCCCCGTGCAGATGGGGACTGGGGATTTTAACCCAGGTCCTTGTGCATTGTAATGTGTGTGTTCAACAAGGTGCACCACCACCTGGCCCCACCCCACAGCTTCTTTATTCAGTCATCTGTCCGTGGGTATTTAGGCTGCTTCCACTCCTTGGCAATTGTGATGTAAGCAGCTATGAGTGGCTACAGGAGTGTGTGTGTGGGGGGGCACAACTTATTCCTAAAAGCATACAAGAAAGGCACCTTTCTTCACCTAACTTCATTTTACAAACCACTGGGTTGTTGAGGCCTGACTGACTTGCCTGTTGATAAGAGCAGGCTCCCAGACTTTGGTCCCATAAGGGACAGATGTCAAGCCTCTGTCCTTTGCACAGAGGCCTGCGGGACAGCCAGGCCACCATGCTGCCATCATGACTGAGCGACAGCAGAACTGCCAACCAAGTGCCAGCAAGCACTTGGCAGAAGCAGGGAAGAGCTGGGTGGGCCTCAGGCTGAAGCTAGCTGCCTGAAAAGGCAGTCAGGAACACTGAGGCTCCTGCCCTGTAACCTCACCCATCCTGTAGCTGCTGCCTAAATTTGGCTGGTGGCATCTTAGTGCAGTTAGTACTACCACGTCCCAACCAATGGGGAAGCAGGAGAACTGCAGTGTAGTCACTGGCACAGCACTGTGGCAGTGTCCTCAGGCTCTGAAACTGACTTGTCCCAGAGCCTGCTGAACGAGGGGTCCTACTGCAGGGGGGTTGCAGGGTAAGGATGCTTCCAGAAGAGGGATGTGGGTGTCCTAATGTGCCTGGTGGCATGTGGAACAAGTGTGACCAAAGCTCTTGGCAGCCTGCAGCTCCAGCCCCTGTCCAGTTTGGACCCACACACACTGCAGCCCTTATGTGAACTTTGGCCAACTCAGCTGTTTGGGGAGTTGTGGGGGTATGGGGGGTGACACCTAAGCTGTCTGGCCCCAGGTTCATGCTTCTGATCCCCAGCAAGACAGCCAAAAGTTGTGCCTGACAGCCCTCATCAGACCAACATCCCTCTGCTGGAGAAGCCCCTGAAAACCTGCACCACCCCAAACTGACTGGAAGGTGGGTTGGCCTCATCCAGCCTCTGGGAGGCCCCATGTTGGTACAGCCACTTTACAAGCATGTGCTCTGCCCCCCCCCCCCACCAGGGGAGACTGTAGTGATCCCAGCAGCTCTCCTCAGAACATACTTCCATTTCCCTTGGCCCCGCCTCCGGGGCTCTGGCTGTCAAATCAGGAGGCAGGTCACCGGGGCCTCTGGAGTTAGCCAGAACACATCAGGAAGTGCAGAGGCTTTTCTCCTACTGCACCTGCCCTCACGCCTGCTGAGCCGAGCCACCAGAGCACCTCTTAACACTCGCCGACAGGCTGAGCAGCATCCAGGTGCCCCCAAGGACCCTCAGGTAGGCTGACCCTGTTATCTGCTGAGGTAGCTGCTCAGGTGTCTGTGCTTGAGGCAGACAGCAGGGACCTGGGGAGCCCAACTTCCAGATAGGCACCTTCTCAGCCACCAGATACCTGCTTGTACACATTTGAGGGCATGAACTCAAGGCATCAGGTGTGGGCTACATGTTTTAGGTTAGAAAGGCAGAGAGTAGGCTGACTGTCCCAGGAACCACCACCCTGAGCAGCTGGGTTGAATGGAATGACTGAGTCCAGCAAAGAGTTGGAGAATTCCCTTCAGAAATCCTAGAGAAGAGTGTAGGCCACTACCCCTCTGCCCCCCACCCCCACCACAGGCTAGGAACCAGCAAGTCCCATGCAGACAGAGGCTCTGTCAGAGGTGGCTGGGTCAGGGACTCTGACCCCAGGAGACACAATCACATGGCTATGACCTGGCCCTGGGAAGCAGTTTCCTGCCCACTGGTAGAACCATAGGTGATCCTGTCAGGCATCTCAGTGGCAACCCCTGAGAATGTGGTCAAGGACGGGCCTCATTCTGGGAGTAGGAGAGGAGCCTGGGGAAGTCTGATGCCTGGGATCCGAGAGGCTGCAGAAGGTGCCCAGCAGCATTCCGGGCTGATTGTGGGTGACAAGCCAGCTCTTCCCAGAGTGCTGGGCCAGCTCCCCTATGGGCGGTCCATGACCTTCCTTCCCAAATAGCAGTGACTCGCACAGACCAGCCTCAGACAGCTGCTGGGCAACTGTTGCATCACTAGCCAGCCACAGGAAGGAGGATGGGGACTGGGCCCTGAGCAGACACTGAGTTGGAAATGGGGAAGTCTACAGAATAGGACCGGGCAATGCACAGGTGGGCGGGGCACTCACCAATGTGCTCTCAACCCAGCCTGGGCACTGGCTGTCCTGTCTTGCCATAAGTTTGTGCCAACACCTCCTACATCCCCATCTCCATTGGTGGGAGGCAACCATCCCTGAAAGTGTGTGTGTGCGTGCGTGCACATACACACACATGCATGTACAAAGGGGGCGAGAGAATGCTCCTGACCCTGGAGTAGTCTCCACACCTCCTCCAAGCTTTTTTAGGTGACTTGAGGAAAGAGAAAGTCGAGGACCAGGAGAAGCTGGAGGCAAGCACTCAGGTTATCTGATGGGGAACAGAGCTCTGTGTCTCCCTCTGTTGGTGACAGAGGCAAGATAGCAGGTGGCCATAGTGAGACTGGCCACCACTCCACACTGCCCCTAGGCCTGACCACCCCTCTCGCTGCTCTCCAGCACCCTGCACTATGTCTGACTATGAGAACGACGATGAGTGCTGGAGTATCCTGGAGGGCTTCCGGGTGAAGCTCATCTCCGTCATCGACCCCTCACGCATCACTCCCTACCTGAGGCAGTGCAAGGTCCTAAACCCCGATGACGAGGAGCAGGTGCTGAGCGACCCCAACCTGGTCATCCGCAAGCGGAAAGTGGGTCAGTGCCACTTTTTCAGGAGCTCAGGCCCAGAGTGTGATGCCCACCCTCACAGCACATGTGGTCCTTGTGAGGGCCCTGACTGGCCTGGCCCTGCATCCCTGTACCCCACTCTGCCTGCTTTGATAGTCTAGAGTCCTGGGTGGCCAGCATTGGAGGGCAGTAGGGCCAGAGTCCCACCCCTAAGGAGCCCCTTCTGGCATCTCTGGTTGCAGGCGTACTCCTGGACATCCTGCAGAGAACAGGTCACAAGGGCTACGTGGCCTTCCTGGAGAGCCTGGAGCTCTATTACCCGCAACTCTACAAAAAGGTCACGGGCAAGGAGCCTGCTCGGGTCTTCTCCATGATCATCGGTGAGGCTGGCTAGGGCCTGGGGCCCCTGGTGGGAGAGGACCAGACAGGGGTGTACTGGTGTAGGGCTGCATTAGACCTGACGGGGCAGAGTGAGCAAGAGGCCGAGGGTGATGGGACGGCACAGGATACAGGGGTGGGCACGTGCGGCTGGAAGCTGGGCTGCTAAACCCCAGTGGTCTAGGTTTCTCAAAGATAAATAGGGTGAAAGAAAATGAGAGCTACACACAGGAAAGCAGTATCTGGTCATTATCTTGATTCCAAACATTCATGGATAGAGCAAAACTGGAGAAAGGGACCCCTCTTTTCAGTGTTCCCTGCCTCCCAGCAAACCCTACTTGAATTCCCCCTCCCCTGGAACCTGAGGGTTCTTCTGGTCATCAGAATTGGGAGCAGGTGGCAAGCTCTGAGTCCCTCTGATCCTCCCAGGCCACAGCCACTGCCTCCTGACGAGAGAGGCCTGTGGTCACTTCCAGCACCAGACAAAATCGACCTTCTGCTGGTCTGGAATCCTGTCCTCTTACCTCTCAATTAAGATTCTAACAAAATTAAGCAAACAAAAGTGGTGGTGGTGGAGGGTGGCGCCTGACCCCTGGCAACCCCATGTTGGGGTGAGGCTGGGACAGGGGCTGGAAAGATGATTCTGAACTTGAGTTCATTTCCTGGGTGGGGAACACTCCAGATCTGGACTTGACCACACCCCTCGATGGGCTCTTTGTCCCCTGGAGGCCCTGGGAGGTAGTGGATCAGGGAAGCCAGTGGTGGCAAGCTGACGCTGGCCAGGTCTGCAGATGCATCAGGGGAATCGGGCCTGACACAGCTGCTGATGAGCGAGGTCATGAAGCTGCAGAAGAAGGTGCAGGACCTGACGGCTCTGCTGAGCTCCAAGGATGATTTCATCAAGGAGCTTCGGGTGAAAGACAGCCTGCTAAGAAAGCACCAGGAGCGCGTGCAGAGGCTCAAGGAGGAGTGCGAGGCAGGCAGCCGGGAGCTCAAGCGCTGCAAGGATGAGAACTACGAGCTGGCCCTGCGCCTGGCCCGCCAGAGTGAGGAGAAGGGCGCCGCCCTCATGCGCACACGTGATCTACAGCTGGAGGTGCCCATCCCACAGGCCCGAGGGTGGGCATCCCGAGAGAGTCCACTGGCCTCCATCCCACAGGGCAGGACTGCACGGGAGGCTGGCAGGGTGACGAGGCAGGGACAGGTTCTGTGCTGACAACTGCATCCCGCAGATCGACCGGCTCAAGCACAGCCTCATGAAGGCGGAAGACGACTGCAAGGTGGAGCGCAAGCACACACTGAAGCTCAGGCACGCCATGGAGCAGAGGCCCAGCCAGGAGCTGCTGTGGGAACTGCAGCAGGAGAAAGCCCTTCTGCAGGCCCGGGTGCAAGAACTGGAGGTCTCCACCCAGGTAAGGCTAGCAGGGTAGCTGCTTCTTGGGGGTGGTATGGGTCTCTCCTAGCCTGACTTCTGCCCTGCTGCCATCTCCCTTTGCCACCTGCAGGAGGGGAAACTAGACAAGAACAGCCCCTACATCCAGGTGCTGGAGGAGGACTGGCGGCAGGCACTGCAGGACCACCAGGAGCAGGCCAACACCATCTTCTCCCTGCGCAAGGACCTGCGCCAGGGAGAGGCCCTACGATCCCGGGTATGCAGTGAGGCAGGCGGGCACTGGGCCTAGGGACCCAAGCCGAGCTGAGGGCCTGCCCTGGGATGGGGACTTTCAGCCCCAAGCCCCAACTTCATCCTTCCTGGGACCTGGTCCTCTTACCCCATCCCTAGCCTATAGTCCCCAGGATGACCAGGGCCAGTTTGGTGGGAGGCTGACTTTCTGCTGATCCCAGTGGGCCTGGTCAAGTGTTACAGGGGAAAGAGGAGGTGTCATTTTTGGCAGAGGGAACGGTGGTAGCTAACCAGTGTCTGTGCAGTGCATGGAAGAGAAGGAGATGTTTGAGCTGCAGTGCCAGGCCCTGAGGAAGGACTCAAGAATGTACAAGGACCGCATTGAAGCCATCCTGCAGCAGATGGAGGAGGTGGTCATTGAGCGGGACCAGGTGGGTGGCCTGCTGGCAAAGAGAATATTATTATTATTATTACCTCCAGGGTTATCACTGGGGCTCGGTGCCTGCACTATGAATCCACTGCTCCTAGAGGCTATTTTTTTCCCTTTTGTTGTTTATCATGGTTATTATTATTGTTGTTGTTATTGATGTTGTTGTTCGATAGGACAGAGAGAAATCGAGAGAGGAGGGGAAAAGAGCATGTTGTCTTACAAGAATGGGAACTTTCTATCTAGCTCTGCAAATATTTTTATGTTAAGTGGTTTAAAACATTTGTATTTTATTATTCATTTATTTGTTTATTTATTTATTTATTTATTTATTTTGGATACAGACAGAAAGAAATTGCTAGGGAGAGAGACATGTGGCAGTGCTTCACCACTCAAGGAGCTTCCCCTGTAGCTGGGACCAGGGACTTGATCTGGTACCTGTACACTGTAATGTGCGCACTCACCCCGATGTGTCGCAGCCCAGCCTCTGCAAATAGTTGTTTTTTTTTAAGACTTATCCATGGCCTGTGAGGTGGTGCAGTGGATGAACTGTTGGATTTTCAAACATGAAGTCCAGAGTTAGATCCCTGGCATCACATATGTGAGTGATGCTCTGTTTCTCTCTCCCTAATTACTAAATGAATCTTTCTTTCTTTCTTTCTTCCTTCCTTCCTTCCTTCCTTCCTTCCTGCCTGCCTGCCTGCCTGCCTTCCTTCCTTTTCTTCCTTCCTGCCTTCCTTTCTTTCTTTCTTTCTTTCTTTCTTTCTTTCTTTCTTTCTTTCTTTCTTTCTTTCTTTCCTTCTTTCGCCAGAGCACTGCTCAGCTCTGGCATAAGCCATAAGGTGGTATGGGGAATTGAAATTGAACCTGAGACTTCAGAGCCTCAGGCATGAGAGTCTCTTTGCATAACCATTATGCTATCTACCCCCCGCCCTTAAATGAATATTTCTAAAAAGCTCTAATAAAGGGAGTCAGGTGGTAGTGCAGCGGTTTAAGCGCAGGTGGCACAAAGTACAAGGACATAAGGATCCCAGTTTGAGCCCCTGGCTCCTCACTTGCTGGGGGTGGGGGGAGATCCCTTCACAAGCAGTGAAGCAGGTCTGCAGGTGTCTGTCTTTCTCTCCCCCTCTCTGTCTCCTCCTCCTCTCTCCATTTCTCTCTGTCCTATCCAACAGTGACATCAAGAATAACTACAACAATAAAACAATAAGGGCAACAAAAGGGAATAAATAAATAAATAATTTTTTTTTTTTAAATGCTGTGATAAAAAAGGGGGCAGACAATGGCGCACCTGGCTGAACACACATATTACTCTGAGCAAGGACCTGGGTTCAAGCCTCCAGTGCCCACCTGCAGGAGGGAAGTTTCACAGGGGTCTTTCTCCCTTTTTCTCCTCTCCCTCCCCCCTCAATTTCTCTCTGTCCTATTGAATAAAATAGAATTAAAAAATGGAAAAGATGGCAACCAAGAGGAGTGGTAGAGGGGGGAGGTAGGTGGAAGCTGGACGCTCACCAGGTGAGGACTTTAGTGATCAGAGGGGGTACAGGTTGGGGGCATAGGCCGCTGAGGTGAAAATTAGCCTTTTCTTTGCTTGCTTTCAAACTGCAAGTATTAAATTAGGGATGTGGGGGGCCAGGTGGTGATGCACCTGGTTAAGTGCTCACATTACAGTGTGCAAGGACCTGGGTTTCACCTGCAGGTAAAGCTTCATGAGTGGTGGCTGCATGTGTCTCTCTGTCTCTTTCCCCCTCTGTCCCTTTCCTTCTCTATACCCCCTTCCTCTCAATTTCTATCTCTATCCAATAATTAAAAAAATAATGTTTAGAAAAAGAGATTAGGGATGTTATAAGTTTCTCTGTTTTTATTAATGATTTGATATTGATTTTCAAAATTATGAGATGTGGTCTGGGAGGTGGTGCAGTGGATAAAGCATTGGACTTTCTTTTTTTTAATTTCTTTATTGGGGAATTGATGTTTTACATTCAACAGTAAATACAATAATGCATTGGACTTTCAAGCATGAGGTCCTGAGTTCAATCCCCGGCAGCACATGTACCAGAGTGATGTCTGACTCTTTCTCTCTCCTCCTATGTTTCTCATTAATAAGTAAATAAATCTAAAAACTAAGACAATTAAAAATAAATAAAATAAATAATTATGAGATAACAGGGGTATAATTCCACACCTTTTCCACCACCAGAATTCTATATCCCTTTTCCCTTCATTGGAAACTGCATTGCTTCTCTCAAGATCACAGATATGGGTTGACTATTACTTCTTTTTTCATTATTTTTTATTATCTTTACTTATTGATTGGATAGAGACAGTCAGAAATCAAGAGGGAAGGGAGGGATAGAGAGGATGAGAGACAGAGAGACACCTGCAGCCCTGCTTCACCACTCACAAAGCTTTCCCCCTGCAGGTGGGGACTGGAAGCTCGAACCTGAGTCTCTGCGCACTGTAACATGTGTGCTCAACCAGGTGCGCCATCACCCGGCGCCTCAATAGTACTTCTTTTTTAAAAATATATTTATTTATTTCCTTTTGTTGCCCTTATTGTTTTATTGTTGTAGTTGTTATTTCTGTTGTTATTATTGTTGTTGTTGTTAGATAGGACAGAGAGAAATGGAGAGAGGAGGGGAAGACAGAGAGGGGGAGAGAAAAAGAGACACCTGCAGACCTGCTTTACTGCTTGTGAAGCGACTCCCCTGCAGGTGGGGAGCCGAGGGCTTGAACCGGGATCCTTATTCTGGTCCTTGCACTTTGTACCATGTGCACTTAACCCGCTGTGCTACTGGCCGACTCTCCTGACTATTACTTCTATAACTATCGATATTTATATATGTTTGCCCATTTTTTCGATGGTCCTGCCATTAATCTTCCTTAGTGCCCCCCCTTTTTTTCTCTCTTCTCTTTTTTGGGTCCTGATGGAATTGGATTTCAGAGTTCTCTGGTCATCTGGTCTGTCATCTTCCCGTAACACTTATTATAACACATATTATATTATAATATTATAATTACATTATAATGATTATATTATAACAATTATACATTATATTGTATTATATTATATTAATCACGTATCCTCTGGGGATATGGACCAAACTTCTCTATGGGGAGCAGAAGGTGGAGTTCTGACTTCTATAACTGCTTCTCTGCTGGACAAAGGTATTGGCAGGTCGATTCAGACCCCCAGCCTGTTTCTGTCTTTCCTTAGTGAAGTGTTGTTATTTTCTGACCAAGTCCTGTCTTGCATACTGCTACAGTGGGCTATGGCATGGCTTCCTGGATTGTGAATGGATACACAGATCACCCTCCCATGGTCTAACATAAGAAAAGCATGCTAGAGTGTTATCCAGCAACAGTGGGCTTTTGTTTTTCAGTGTGGTGCAGGGAAATGAAACCAGGACCTTGCACAAGCACAATTCTGTTGTCTAGGTATTACTAGAGTAAAAAGCACTGTCCAGAGCTGTGTGCTCTGGGCAGCTGAGAGAGGCTTCCAATGGGACATCTGGGTTAAAAGGAACCTACAATTTTTTTAAATTAAAAAAAAAATTATTGGGAGTCGGGCGGTAGCGCAGTGGGTTAAGCACACGTGGCACAAAGTGCAAGGACTGGCTTAACGATCCCAGTTTGAACCCCTGGCTTCCCACCTGCAGGGGAGTCGCTTCACAGGCGGAGAAGCAGGTCTGCAGGTGCCTATCTTTCTCTCCCCCCTCTTCCCCTCCTCTCTCAATTTCTCTCTGTCCTATCCAACAACGTCAATAACAACAACAATAATTACAACAATTAAACAAGGGGAACAAAAAGGAAAAAATAAAAATAAATATTAAAAATTTTTATTATCTTTACTTATTGGATAGAGACAGCCAGAAATCAAGAAGGAAGGGGGAATAGAGAGGGAGAGAGACAGAGAGAGACACCTGCAACACTGCTTTCACAGCTCGTGAAGTTTTCCCAAGCTACAGGTGGGGACCGGGGACTCAAACCTGGGTCTTTGTGCATTGTAGCATGTGCACTCAACCAGGTGCGCCACCACCTGGCCCCCGGAACCTACAATTTAAGGACTTAAGGCTTGGGCAGGGGGTAGACTGCAAAGAGACTCTTATGCCTTAGGCTCTAAAGTCCCAGGTTCAATACCGCCCCCCCCCACCTCTATAAACCAGAGCTGAGAAAAAAAAAAGTGCAAGGATTGGTGCAAGGGCCCTGGTTCGAGCCCCTGGCTTCCCACCTGCAGGGGGGTCACTTCACAGGCAATGAAGCAGGTCTGCAGATGTCTTTCTCTCCCCCTCTTGATTTCTCGCTGTCCTATCCAACAACAGCAACAGCAACGGCGACAATAACAATACAAGGGCAACAAAATGGGAAATAAATGGTCACCAGGAGCAGTGGATGCATAGTGCAGGCACCGAGCTCCAACAATAAGCCTTGGAGGAAAACAAACAAACAAACAAACAAAAAAACCCTCCTATTTAAAATTTTTTATTATCTTTATTTACTTGATAGAAACAGCCAGAAATTGAGAGGAAAGGGGAGACAGAGAAGGAGAGACACCTGCAGCCCTGCTTCACCACTCGTGAAGCTTTCCCTGTGCAGGTGGGACCGGGGCTTGAATGCTGGTCCTTCTGCATTATAACATGTGCGCTCAACCAGGTGTGCCACAACCCAGCCCTGGTTCTATTTTTTTTTTATCTGAGCTTTTTAAAAAGATTTATTGAGTGGGGTCGGGTGGTAGCACAGTGGCTTAAGTGCACGTGGCATGAAGCGCAAGGACTGGCATAACTCCTGCAGGGGAGTTGCTTCATAGGTGGTGAAGCAAGTCTGCAGGTGTCTATCTTTCTCTCCCCCTCTCTGTCTTCCCCTCTTATCTCCATTTCTCTCTGTCCTATCCAACAAGGACGACATCAAAAACAACAATAATAACTACAACAATAAAACAAGGGCAACAAAAGGGAATGAATGAATGATTAAATAAATAAATAAATAATAATTTTATTAAAAAAAAAAAAAGATCCCGGGTTCGAGCCGCAGGCTCCCCACCTGCAGGGAAGTCGATTCACAAACGGTGAAGCAGGTCAACAGGTGTCTCTCTTTCTCTCTCCCTCTGTCTTCCCCTCCTCTCTTCATTTCTCTCTGTCCTATCTAACAATGACAACATCAATAACAATAACAATAAAAAACAAGGACAAAAAAGGGAAAATAAATATATATAAAATTAAAAATAAAACAACAGGGCCTCACTTGTGCTTAGCATCCTTTTTTAAAAAGAATATTTTATTATTTAAATTTTAGCTTTTTTTTTTCTTTTCTTTTTTTAACCAGAGCACTGCTCAGCTCTGGCTATGGTGGTGCAGGGGATTGAACCTAGGACTTTGGAGCCTCAGGCATGAGAGCCTGTTTGCATAACCATTATACTACCTACCCCTGCCCCTAAGATATCCTTTCTCACTGCTGAGCCATCTCTCAGTCCCAGCGGTGGTATTCTTGAAAGCGAGCCACAACCTGAAACTGTTGAGATGTGGCTGTGAATGGGTCTGGGGCTTCCCACTGACACACAGGACTTGGCTGGCCACAGGGTCGACAGGGACCAGTTTGAGCGTCCAGGTGATTTGTACCTCCCGTATATCTTCTCTCTTATTTTTTCCCCTTTATTTTATAGGACAGAGAGAAATTGAGAGGTGAGGGAGGATAAAGAGGGAGAAAGAGAGCGATACCTGCAGACTTGCTTCATCATTCATGAAGTGTGCCCCCCGCGGGTGGGGATAGAGGTTGGAACCCGGGTCCTTGCACGTGGTAATGTGTGCACTTAACTTGGTATGCCCCACCCGGGTAGCTCCATCCTTGTGTCTCCTCCACTGTCCACACTCCCATCACGAGCATTCATTATGTGTATAAATCCCCCCGAGTTGAAAAGCAGGAGGCTTGGGAGGGCTGCAGCACTCAGTCAAGTCCCCCTGAGGTGTCCACTGGTCCTGTCGTGATGTCCCCACAGGCCATGGCCGCGCGGGAGGAGCTGCACACACAGTGTGCGAGGAACCTGCAGGAGAAGGACAGCCTGCGCAAGCAGGTCCGCGAGCTGAGCGAGAAGGTGGATGAGCTGCAGTTGCAGCTGTTCCAGCGTGAGGGCCAGCTGCTGGCTGTGGAGGGCAGGCTCAAGCGGCAGCAACTGGACACACTCTTGTTGGTGGGCCTCCTGGGGCTGGGGCTTTCCAGTGGCTATTGGCCCATCTCCCATTGTGTGTGTGGGGGTGTCACTGGGGATGTGACCACTCAGGAGCAGGCGTGTCTCTGGAGCTCAGAGAAGCTGGAGGCTCTGGCAGACTCCTGGCCTTTGCTTCCCTTCTCTGCATGGCTGGCTTCTAGTGAAGCCCTCCTGGCAGGGATATCTGGGGCAGATGGGTGTACAGCCTGCCAGGGCCTAGAGAGTGGCTTCCCTGTAGGACGGGCTACCTGGGGCCTTCACTGAGCCCCACTCACCCCACCCATGCTTGGGGCTGCTCAGTGCCCCTGTAGTCTGTTCACTGAGTCCTCTTCTGTGGCTGCAGAGCTCTGACCTGGAGGACTGCTCACCCAGGAACTCCCAGGTGAGTGTGATGACACCTCACCTTGAGGAGGTAGCTCCTGAGGTGGGGCTCTGCTCAACCACAGCTTTGTACATGCTCCTTAGAAGCTCTGTCCCTTGCCCCCTATTCAGCCCGGTCCTGCATCTGCTGAAGTGGGTGAACCTCTTGTTCCCTGTCTACAGTCTCAGCCAGTGGAAAGGAAGCAGCAGGCACATGACCTAGTCTCTGTGTATGCTGGGCAGTGCCTGTTCCTGGCCCTTGTGTTGGAGCCTTTTTGCTGGGACCCTGGGCTCAAATCCCTGAGCAGACCCTGCCAGAGATCACACCGAGGGTTGTTTAGTGAACAGTGAGGCTAGGGGCAGACTCAGCCATGGGAGCGTGGTCTAATGCTTGTCTATTTCTCTTTGGAAGCTCTCACTCCCTCAGGACCTGGAAGAGGAAGCCCAGCTCTCAGACAGGGGTGAGAAGGGGCATGCCAGTCACAAAGGTGCCAGTATTATTACAATTATTATTATTATTATTATTATTGGATAGTACAGAGAGAAGTTGAGGGGGAGGGAAGAAAGAGAGGGAGAGAGAAAGATGGACACCTGCAGACCAGCTTCCCCCCGGAAGGTGGGAAGCTGGGGGCTTGAACCGGGATCCTTGTGCCAGTCTCTGTGCTTCATACTATGTGCACTTAACCTGGTGCACTACCATCCAGCCCCTCTAAAGGGTGCCAGTCTTGACCTCAGCACACACAGTCCCTTCAGGACCCAGGGCAGTGTGGTCCAGCCTTGCCCCGTCCATCTTCACAACCTCACTTTACAGATAGGGAAACTGAGGCTCAAAGACAGGACACCCTCCAAACAAACAAACAAAACCAAAAACACCTTCCAAGGAGCCAACGAGAAGCCAGTCCTAGGTGTGCTAGTGGTATCTCAGCTCCTATGTTGAGAATGCCATCATTCCTGGCTGTCTGCTCTGGACCTGGGCGTGGCCAGCATCCTGCATGCATTGGCTTCCTCTGGAACTGAAGGGAGGGTCTGTGAACAGATGCCTAGGTGGGCTCATTCTGAGGGCAGTGTCAGGTGGAAGCTGGGAGGTCTGGGAAGAGGCAGGGCCTCAATGATGGGCCCCAGCTTCTAAGAGAAGGCAAAAAAGGAACCAGGACAGGTGGCAAAGGAAGTGAGAGGTCAGGCTGTTACTGCCCAGCTGCCGCACCCCCGCCTCCTGTGAGGCTCAGGAGGTGGAAGACACTGAGGGAGATAGGGTGACACTGCCCCATCTGAGTCTGGGAACCCTAGTCAAGGGTGTTATAGCCCCTCACTGGAGCTGGGTCAGGCTTGAGAAGTGATGTTGCTCCAGAAACGCCAGCTGCCCATTGCCTGGAGAACCCGGGTCCCTCTCACCATGATGTCCCTGAGACCTGGATGTCCACAGTTCCCATCAGGACCAGTTTAGGGGAACCAGCTCCTCAAAGCACCTGTAAAGAGTCCTGAGCCCTGGGCCATTTTGGACCTTGGCAGATTACGTGGAGTCTGGCAGCACAGCATGTTTTGCAGTGGTGCAGCGGGGGGTGGGTGGGGGGTGGGGGTGGTGGTGTGTGGGGTGTGTGTGTGCTAGCAAGGCCTTCTGTTGTGTCTGATTTCCCACCTATTATCGCCATAACAATGCACCAGCAGAGAGTGTGGTAACCCAGACTGGGGTCATGGTTAGGCCTCAGGTCTGGGGAGTGAGTGAACCAACTCCCACAGTCCAGGGAGGTCTACCTGTTCTCAACCCTCTGGCGATGGTCAGCTTGGGAGAAGCAGAGGCTAATGGCAGGAGCGCTGGGACCTGCTGCCTGTCTGCCCCCAGGGCCTCTTCCTGGGAGAGGAGTGGGCAGGTTATGTCCCTATGTCCTAGTCTGTTTGTCCAGAGAGTGGGGAGTCCTGGTGGGGTGAATGAAGCCTCAGCCTGTGCCAGATTCATCAGGAGTGAGGGGGAGTGAATCTTGGCTGGGCCCAGCAAGGTCCCTGCAGGTGGGCAGACCCAAAGCACGATTCTCCTTTTCAGGTGTCCCAGCTGACAGGGAGAGCCCAGAGCAGCCTTTTCCAACTCTGCAGAAGGAACGGCTTTCACTCTCCCCCAATGTAAGGCTACCATGGGGTCCCTGCAGCCTTGGCTGCTCCCGGAGTGGGTCTCAGAGTGACAGGTCACAGGAACAGGGGTTCCTCTGGGGATGTCACCGAGGTCTCTGCCTATGAGCCCCTGGGGTACAGCCAGCCTGACTGTCCGCTACCCCCCTCCTCCAGGGCATATAGTAGAAGGAAAAGTGGCTGCTGTCCTGACATCCTAAGGTGGGGGTGTTCCACTGGAAATACGAAACCTTGTTTCAGGCTGGCAGGGCTGCACTCTTCATGCCTATGGCCCCGGGTCTATTGGCCCAGGGGCTGGAGCGGGGTTCTCAGGGCAGCCCTGGCCAGAGCCTGAGCGTCCCTCCTTCTCCAGGACACAGGTCTAGGCTGCGGGGAGCCCCCTGAGAAGGAGCGGCGGCGCCTCAAGGAGAGCTTCGAGAACTACCGCAGGTTGGCAGAGTGGGCGCCGGGCGGAAGGGAGGTGCAGGGCCGCGCCCCGACATCTAGCACACCTAGCGCGGGTCTCCCGCAGGAAGCGGGCTCTCCGGAAGATGCAGCAGTGCTCGAGGCAGGGCGAAGTGGACTGGGAGAACACCACGGGCAGCGACAACACCGACACCGAGGGCTCCTAGCGAGAATGAGGGCTACCATCCCCGACCACCTGCACTGGATGCCCCAGGCGCACCTCCCCGCGCGCATCACGAGGCACAAGGCAATGCCAGGAGCTCGCAAATAAAAGGCCATTTTGCACTTCGCTACCGGGTGTCCGCTCACTCCGCCCGCACGCCAGGGGGCAGCAGAGCGCCGCACGCGCCACCGCCGCCGGAAGCCAGGACGGCCACTTCCGCCTCTTGCCCGCTTCCAACATGGCGGCGGTGTGGCCTCAGAGGGGTGGGGCAGAAGCGAGGCAGGACGGCCGAGGCCGCAAGGCGGAATGCTGCGCGTGGCGCTGGGTCGCGTGCTGGCGCTGTGGAGTCGCGCGAGACCCCAAGGGCCAGGCCTGAGGAGTCTGTGGGGATGTGGGCTCCACCCGGAGGTCGTGAGTAGGCGGCGGGCGCTGGGCTGGGGCTGGAGGCGCTCGAGCTCCACGCCGGAACCTGGGGCGGCGCTGGGGCGCGTGGAGACGTCACACTACCAGCTAGCCTACACCTGCAAGGTGGGGGTGTTGCGGGGACTGCTGGCTGCGGCCTCCCGCGAGGGGCGGGGCTACCCGGGGCGGAACTCCGCGGCGGGTGTGGCCAACGTTCTGGGCGGGCCCCACGTTGGGTGGGGCTAATCCTCTGGGCGGAGCTAACCGTCAGGGGCGTGGTTATCCCTCCAGTGTCAGTCTCCCGCCTGGCTCTTCTGGGGTAGGGGCGGGGCCAGGCCCATGACCTCACTGGCCCTGGACATCTTGCCAGGTCTGCGGAACTCGGTCATCCAAGCGCATCTCCAAGCTGGCCTATCATCAGGGTGTGGTCATTGTGACCTGCCCCGGCTGCCAGAACCACCACATCATTGCCGACAACCTGGGCTGGTTTTCGGATCTGGATGGGAAGAGGTGAGACCACCTGAACAGACCAGTGATGGAGGCCTGATGGTTCCAGGGTCAGGGTACTCTTCCCCTCATGAAGTTGCAAAATCCATCTCTCAGTCCTATCACAGGGGGAATTGCAGATGGACAAGTAACTTTTTTTTTTTTTTTTTTAATTAGAGGAGAGAACCAGAGCATTGTTTGGTACATGTGATGTCAGGGGTCAAACTCTGGTGCAAGTTCAGTAGCTCTGGCTACTACACAACCTCCTGGGTTACCAACAAGTAACTTATTTTTTTTGTCATCACTGAGACTTTGTGTGTGTGTATGTGGGGAGATCATAACACTGAAGCTTCCCTCACTGCCGTAATACTCAACATGTGGTGTGCCAAGGGCTGTTACCTGGGTTATTTTTTTCCAGATAGAGGATGAGAGAAAGAGAGACATCAGAGCACTGCTCCACCACGGGTTAAAATTCCCCTTTGCATAGTTGCTTCCATGTGCTGAGCAGGGACTTGAGCCTGTGCATAGTAGAGTGTGGGCTGTGCTGGGTGAACCATGTCCCAGCCCCTGGAGGCTTCATCTGCTAAATCTCTGCCCTTGGCAGACCTTTGTGCCCTGCTTCACTGCATGACCTCTGCCCTCCACTGGTGGCCTTTAGGAATTGAAATTAAGTTTATTCTTAGAACAAATACTTCCTTTATGGATGCTGTTCAGGGGACAGGGATCCACATGTGTCACTTTTATTTTTAAAAAATTATTTACTTATTGGATAGAAACAGAAATCAAGGGGGAAGGGGAAGATACAGTGGGAGAGAGACATCAATAGCCCTGCTTCACCACTCATGAAGCTTCCCCTTGCAGTTGGGGAGCAGGGGCTTGAACCTTGGTCCTTGAGTATGGTAACATGCACACTTAGCCAGATGTACCACCACCCAGCCCGCACATCTGTCACTTTTTAGCACTTTCTGAAGCTGTCTCGTGAGCACATTGACTTGTAGGTGGATGCAGACAATGTGGCTTGGTGAGATTCTCCTGGCTACTGGCACTGGGTAGCTTCATCCTCCACGAAGAGTAGAGTGGGGTCAGCTGCTGCCCTGGCCTGTGGTGGCTTTAATGTCACACTATTGTTAGAGCCCACAAGTTGGTCTCAGGGTTCCCTTGAGATGCTGAGATGCATGGGGTCTGGAGTACCACCTCACCTCCTCTCCTTGCAGGAATATTGAAGAAATTCTGGCAGCCAGAGGGGAGAAGGTACACCGAATGGCCAATGAGGGGACTCTAGAACTGGTTTCTGAGGCTGCTGGGGGCCCCAAATCCATGGATGCTGTGGAGCAGGGCAAGGACCAGGATCCCATTCACCCGGGCAAGACGGAATGCAGCTGACCCCACCTTCTGCCCAGGAAAGGGTTGCCTCAGACTGGGCCCTCTGCACTTGGCTAGTTTTCCACCAATAAACAGACATTTTAAAAAATTTCTTTATTGAGGAATTAATGATTTACAGTTGACAGTGAAATACAATAGTTTATACATGCATAACTTTTTTTTTTCATATTCCCTTTTGTTGCCCTTTTTTTTTTTATTGTTGCAGTTACTGATGTCGTCGTTGTTGGATAGGACAGAGAGAAATCGAGAGAAGAAGGGAAGACAGAGGGGAGAGAAAGACATCTGCAGACCTACTTCACTGCTTGTGAAGCATCCCCTGCAGGTGGGGAGTCGGGCTCGAACCAGAATCTTTACTGCTGGTTCTTGTGCTTCGTGGCACGTGTGCTTAACCCGCTGCGCTACCGCCTGACTCCCAGCCATGCACGACATTTCTATGTAACAATACAACCCCCACCGGGTCTTCCTCTGCCATCCTGTTCCAGGACCTGAACCCTCCCCCCCACCCCAGAG
Source organism: Erinaceus europaeus (assembly GCF_950295315.1). Taxonomy (NCBI): domain Eukaryota; kingdom Metazoa; phylum Chordata; class Mammalia; order Eulipotyphla; family Erinaceidae; genus Erinaceus; species Erinaceus europaeus. Next base: position 27,665,739 of record NC_080171.1, read on the forward strand.
TCTTTTGCTTTGGTGCAGTACCACCAACTCCAGTCCAAGTTCTTCTTCGTCTTTTTCCCTTCAGATCTTGTTTTTCAAAATAGACATTTTTTAACAGTCCCCTGTAGTGGGGCCCAGGACTCTCCTTGACCCTGTTCAGGAGTCAGAATGACTCATGAGAGTCAACCCCACCTGGGTGCTGCCTTCTGCAGCTGCAAGCCCACCCACCACCTGTCCCGTGCAGAGGAGTTGCCCTGTGCACGTCTAACCCATGGAGGGGCTGTCTCTGGGTCGCATCTCTCCCAACTAAGGCTTCGTAGCCTTGGACAGGCACTTTGCCCTGTGACACCACCCTGTTTTACGTTCTGAGGGGACATGGGGCAAGCATGCCCATAATGTTGGTGCTCTGATCTCTTGCAGTGCTCAGGGATAGCTGGAATAGCTAGCTGACCACTACTCTTGCTTGGGGCAGGGTCAGCCCCCTGCAGGGATCCACGCTGGCCAGCCACCGAGCTTCCATGTGTCTCCCAGGCCACACATCGTTCCCTGGCCACACGCAGGACAGCATTGTGAGCCAGCACAGCCTCCTCCTGGGGCCTTGGTCTTGCCTAGAGTCAGCAAACTAGGCTGCTGTCTGTGGCCAAAGATGGGCTGGGGGCTCCATGGGGACCAAGAGTGCCCCTGTGACAGTCCCCTCCCTGGTGGGTGTGATTTGTTTCCCTGCTTGTTTGACTGCCTGCTCAGGATGTTCCTGTGTTTATGAAAGTGAGCAGACCCGGAGAGTGTTTATTTCCAGACATGTTCTGGGCCGTGTGACCTTCAACATTAATCACTAGCCAGTCTCGCAGGGATGCCGGCAGGATCCAACTCTCTGGCTTCACCCGCATCAGCCCTGGTGCTTAGGCATTGTTCTCCTTGACTCAATTACCCCCTGTCCTTCCCACAGCAAGCACCCCTCTATTATCCCACTCGAGCCTCCCGCGCCCTGCGTGGAGGCTGCAGATCCAGAGGCTGAGCTAGGCCTGCTCCTCCAGGGAGCTCCTCAGACATGTTAGGACCAGAGTTTAGGGAGACCTAGAAAACTGGCTGGGCCTGGAGTGCAGAGCTGGACTCAGGAGCGCCAGCCAGGCCAATCCTCGCTTGGGGGATGAAGCAACAGAGGTCTGGACACGTGTATCCACTATGCTTCTTATGTTGTGCTCTAATGCTTTGCACCTGTGCCCTGCTGATCCTGAGGGTCTGTCTCCCCTGAAAGTTAGTTACTTCCTGGAGATCTTCAGCTACTCCTCCCCACCCCCAGGACAGCACAGCAGCCTGTCCTTAGCCTGGTGGCCATGGGGAGCAGTGAAGGCTCCTGCTGACTCTCTGGCCTCCAGTGAGACCTTGCTTCCCAAAGGGTGGCTTCCGCATCTTTTTGGAATCCCTCAGTTGTGTTTTTTTTTTTTTATTTAGTTTTAATTATTGCTATCTTTTGTTTGTTTTTGCCACCAGGGTTATCAGTGGGGCTTGGTGCCTACACAGAGCCACCATTCCTGGGGACTGTTTCTCCCTTTTTCTTCCTTTTTGATAGAGGGTAAGAGACAGAAATAGAGAAGGTGAGACAGACAGCAAACGAGAGACACCTGCAGCACTGCTCTGACACTTTTGAAGCTTCCCTCTGCTTCACTGGGGAACTTTTTTTTTTTTTGCCTCCAGGGTTATTGCTGGGGCTCAGTGCCTACACCATGAATCCACTGCTCCTGGAGGCCATTTTCTCCACCTTTTTGTTGCCCTTGTTTTATTGTTGTAGTTACTATTGTTGTTATTGATGTTGTTGTTGGATAGGACAGAGAGAAATGGAGAGAGGAGGGGAAAACAGAGAGGGGGAGAGAAAGATAGACACCTACAGACCTGCTTCACCGCCTGTAAAGCGACTTCCCTGCAGGTGGGGAGCTGGGGACTCGAACCGGGATCTTTATGCCAGTCCTTGCGGTTCGTGCCATGTGCGCTTAACCTGCTTCGCTACCGCCTGATCCCCGTGGGGAACTATTTTTCAGCTACACCTGAATGTCAATAAAACCTGTATTTGAAAACAGCATGGCCTCGCCCTCAGATGTTTATGCTTACTGTGGCTTCTAGTTCCTGCCCGCCCTTCCAGCCATTTCCTCTCACAAACTCAGTCCAGGCCCCTCTCCCCAGAGAGCCTAATTCAGGAGTTGTGCCTGCAGAGTCCTGGCAAGTGTGATTTCCCAGGGACATTCAGAGGCCTCTCCTGCTACCACCAGCTCCCAGACCCAGGCATCTCTACTGGGGACACTGCTTTATGGTGGCTGCTGGATTGGGAGCACCTTTCTCAAGCTGGTTCCTTTCTGTGACACAGGCTGTCCTTTGGCTTCCCAGGGAGTCCCTAGAGCTTGGTGCCTTGCCCCTTATCAACAGTGGGGGCTGGCTGGGCCATTCCTGGCTCTCTTGCCCTTTGCTGTGCAGGCGCACATGCATATAGCATTTCTCAGCTCAGGCTGTGTTTCCAGAATCAAGACCCACTGCTCTGCCTACCTCTCTCCTCTAGATGGGCCTCTGCCTTGTGTAGACCTGGATGGGGAGGAGGGGGCTCAACCTGTGTAGTGGGTTTCAGGACCTGGAGGTGGATGGGGGACAAGGCTGCCGTGCAGGTCCCCATCTGCCTTTCAGAGCTCCCGACAGAAGGTTCCCAGTAGGACATGGAGTCCAGACCAGGGACAGTCATTCAGCCATGTGCTCTGACTGCCAGCATTTTGGGGGCTCCTAACTCCTTCAATATGCACACTTACCAGACCCCATGGAATTGATCTCCTGGGACAGAGCCTTTTGAGGGGGAGAAGGGTGGTGTCAGAGTCTTGCCCACAAGAGGCTGTGCAGATGAGGGGGTCCACTTGGGGAAAGCAGAGTCACCTGTCCTCTTTGGGTTGTCTAGCTCCACCATGTGCTCTCTGTATCTTGGCATCAAAGTGTTAAGCAGCTCTGTTTCATGCCCCTACAGCCCAACGGGAGTGTGGGGTTCAGAGAATGAAGGCGCTGTGGCCTCCAGCAGCAGCCCCCTCTGGCTGTGTTCCTTGGAAAGAGTCACTTGGCCTCTCTGAGCTCAATCTCTCACAGAATTTAAAACAGAGCAGAGAGGCTTCTGGGGGCTGTGCTGATGTATTGGGGGGGGGGGTGTAAGGGAGCAGCCTGAGCAGGCTGCTTCTGAACCCCAGGCCCTCTGCACAGAACAGGATGCCTGGATGCTCACTCATTTAAGTCAGCAGTGTCTCTTGAAGGACCAAGACCCCCATCCCAGCATGAACCCTGACCAGACAGGTTTCACTTGGCAGACTTTATTTTGGGGAGGGGAAACAAAAAAACAAAAGTACCTGTTGGGTTGGAAAGGACCCACGAACAGCATGGCAAACACATGTGGCAATAAATACACACGTACATTCAAGTATGCGGGCTGCCTGGGACCCGCACCCCCGACCCTGCCCTGAGCTGCACACTGAGCCAGGGCCAGCCTCTACCCAAAGCCCCCCAAGCTACACCTCAGGATGGTGGTACCCAGGGATCTACAGGGGAGCTGGCTGGGGGGGGGGGCAGGAGGTGGGCCCAGGCAGGGAGGGGTCTTAACAAGAGCAGATGACTGTTCCTGGAGGGGGCCTGTCTCCTGCCCACTCCTCAGGCTGATATTGTGGGGGCTGGGGCTGGGCCCTTCCCATGGGAAAAGGCAATGTTGTCATCTCTCCCAACAGGTGGGATGGGTGCACCTTTGGGGGGGGGCTAGGGGAGTGCCAAGGCAGGCTCTCACTGACCCACTGACTTTGGCCATGGCCACAGAGTTGGCACCATTCCCACCCTGCTGGAGTGAGGCTCCACTCTCACAATGTCTCCCGTTCCTGGGGCTTGGTGCTGAGGACTGCCTTAGCTGCCCCCTCCCCACATCAGAACTCAATTAGATTGGGGCTAAAGTGCAGGACCTAGCCTAGGGGCTTGGGGGACAGGCTACAGAGTTTCTGTGCCATCTTCCTCCTTCACCTTCCCCCAGGTAGGAGGGAGAGGGCTCTGCCTGGGGATGTCCCTGGGCCCTGGGGACAACTTTGGGAGGATAGGAAGGTCCATGTCACTAGCTTACCCAGAGATGGGGCATCAGAGACACTTTGGGGGCTTGGGAGAGGCAGCAGGATTTTCACATTTGGCTGGGCAGGGAGAGGGGAGAGAGGGTGTGGACAGCACCGGGGTTCGGGCCGACATGCTGAGGGCCCAGCTGGCCTTGGACAGGGGTGGGATAGCGCAGGGCAGCCTGTGGGAAGCTGTGTACCTTGGGGAGGTCAGCTCTGGACAGAAGTATGACCCCCTAGCCCCACAGGCAACCCTGTGTCAAGCCTGCTGCCTTGGGGAAGGGGGTACTGAGAGGCTACGTGCCCCTTGTGGGGGGGGCTGGAGGTCTGTAGCCCACCCTCAGCCGTGACCACGTGGCTTCTCAGGGGACTGAGGGCATTGTGGGTGACTGGACCCCTCTGGGTCCTAGAGTTGCGAGAGGTGGGCTCGGTTGTGGGAGCAAGGCCTTAGCTGGTGCCCGGCTGGCACTGCTGCCTGGGCTCTGGTGGCCCGCCCACCTCTGGCTCAGGGCTCCCAGCGAGGTCCACCCGCTGCTCATCCATGCGCTTGGCCTGCACCCTCTGGATAAGGCTGAAGAAGTCCTCGTCGGGCATGGTGGGACCTCGGGGCAGCACGTCAGGCGGCGGGCAGCGCTGGTCATCAATTCTGGAGGACTAGGCACACACATGGAAGTCAGCAGCCTCCCCACCCCAGGGCTTCGTGGGCTCAGTGGGCAAGGCAGAGTATGTGCCTGCCCAGGGGCAGAGCCAGCTTAGAAGGGCTGGTCAGGCTTCAGAGTCACATACTGCCCGTCCCCCCAACCCCAGCCCCATGAGCAGTCACCAGAAAGAGCAGGTGGTAAGCTAGCCAGTGGGGTAGGGTGCCCAGGCTTGGAGATGGGGCTGTTGGGGTTCCTCTAGGTCTGCTGGGACAGGCTGGGGCACAACTTCCAGACACCATGGTGTAGTGTGGGGCTCTTCAGGTCCCGTGGGTCAGAATCATGGTCAGAGTCTGGGGGCTGATGCCTGTGGGGGGCTTCTCTGCAGGGTCTGGCGCAGCAGAACAGGGAGCCGGTGCAGCTGCAGGAGCCGGCGCAGCCACCATGCATGCAGGCGGGGGGCTGAGGGGCGCTCAGATGGGGCAGGGTCAGAGGGCGGGCAAAGCTTTCCTCTCCTCTGCGGGAAGGAATGTCAGATCTGGATGCATGCCAGCAGGCAGGGCATTGGGGGTGTGCTGCTCCCCCACTCCCAGCAGGCTCAGTGCAGGTTTTCCCCTGCCTGCCTTTGAGGGGGCCCCATGGGACATAGAGACTCATCCAGCTCTCCCTGCTGTGTGAGTGCCTCTGGCCCTTGGCTGTTGGCATCCAGATGTGGAGGCTAGGGGGTATAGCTCAGTGGTAGAGCATCTGACTGCAAATGTGGAGGCTGGAGGGAGGGGCTTCAAGGCCAAGACCCAGCAACCCACTCCCAAGCTTCTGCATGATAAGGGCAATGCCATGAGGTGGGGGAGCCCTGAGTTGTGGAAGCAGACAGGGCGGAGCTAACAGGATGGGGCATGGTCAGGGCTGAGCAGTGTGACCAGAGCCTAAGGACCACCCCTCCACCTGCCCCCACCTGCCCCTACCCCCATGGAGGGGTGCCGCTTCTCTGGCTCTCAGACCCACCTGGCACTTGATGAGCATGTTGAAGAACTCGTCACCAGGCTCCTGGGGGTCCCCGTCACCGCGCAGGTGTCCGAGGTTGTTGTGGGTGATGCGCAGGCCGGGCAGACTGCCCACGCTGGCCCGCTGGTCATCCAGGCGGCGGCTCTGGGAGCTGGCAATGAGGTCGAAGAACTCCTCCGTCTGGGGAGAGGCTGTCATCGAGGGCTGAGCTGTGAGCAACAGGCAGGGAGACCAGGGTGAGGGGATCCCGGGGGGCCACTGGCCTTACCTCAAGATAGCTCCCACTGCGGGGTGTAATGCAGAGCTGGGAACACACCAAGGGACCCCAGACCCGAGTTGCTCTCAGTTGTTCCAGGCCCACGTCCCTTGCTGGGGCTCCCAGGAAGTGATGGCAGGGGAGCCTGGCCTCCCACACCCTCCGAGGCGGCTGATGTCTGACACGGTGTGTTCCGGAAGGCGGGGATGATTACAGCCTTCCCAGGATGCTGCTCTGGGTGAGGCGGGGGACGGGGGTGCTGCAGTGACAAGGGGCACTTTGCAGCTGGTTGGCTCTGCCCCTCAGAAGCGAGGGCTAGTAGGGGGCATGGGGAGGGGGACACTCCCCCCTACACTTCTCAAAGCTAAGGTGACGCTGGACAGGACACTCACCCATCCTCTCCTCCAGCGTGGGGGCGGCTGTGGCCTCTGCAGCCCCGGGCTGGTTCTCCTCCAGGGGACAGCGCTGATCGTCCATGCGGCTGCTCTGGAACTTGCTCAGCAGGTCAAAGAAACACTCCTCATCCGAGGATGGGGCCCGAGGGATGCTCTGGGAAGCAGAGTGGCAGTCAGCCTCAGCCTCTCACTGGACCCTCACAGACACAGCTGGCGTGGCTTATCCCCAGTGAAGGACAAAACCTTCACTGGCATCTGCAGGTGTCCCCCCACCCCCAGCTTTAGCACCATTGCTGTCCTCTCACTCGTTGCCATTCTCCTTGGCCGTCTCCTCCCTGCCACCTGCCCCAGCTAATGCTTCAATGGCCCCCTACTCCCTGGAGCCTGCCTAGGCCCCCGCCCCCAAGAGTTCTCCTATGTACATAAGTTGACCTTCTGAGCTTGCGTCCTGGGGTCCTGGGATCCTGGCCACTGGCACAGCACAGTGGTATATGGTATACATCCCAGAAGTAGTCTCTGTGCCAGGGCTATATGCAGCAATATGGCTCATATCACCAAAGGCCTGGAGCCTGGACTAGGGGTGGGGGATGAGTCCCAGTCCTAGAGGACAGTGGGTGTATAGGGACCAAAAGGAACTGAGTGTGAGATGGGATGGTCAGTCCTCCCAGGTCCAGGTGGGTGGCTCTGTGGGTGGCATGGTAGCCCAGGGCTGCGGGGGTGGCTGGGGCAGAGCTGGATGGGAGCACAGGCTTCTGCTAGACCATAAGGACTCTCTGTCACTGTGCATTCTAGGGGTGCCCCGTGGGGACATGGACATGTATAACCAGGGGTCAGGGCGGCCCTCAGAGGAGTTCATTCTGGAGGGAAGAGGTGGGTTGAGAAGCAGGAGCCTCACCTATACCTTGGGGCCCACTTCACACATCCATACAGGGGGATCCAAACCCAAAAGGCAGAGTCAGAGCAGGCTCCCTGCCTCATCCCCAACCCTGGAGGTTAATGGTTGAGGAGGCTTAACAGAGCACCCAGGCTGCAAATTGAGGCCCATCTACCTCCCCTGGGAACCAGTGCCTCTGCCCAGCCTGCTGGAGCCTCTCAGGACTGGCTCAGAGGTGGGACTGAAGTTTTGGGACTGCCAGCCAGGCATGACAACCACAAATGCCAGCACCACTGCACAATCCAGGTCATACAGTCATCTGGGGGAGGGGGCGCAGCTCTGGTTCCGGGGAACAAGAGCTGGGTAGGCGCTGCTCTGAGAGCTGAGCTCCTGAAAGCACGGGGACCCAGCAGCGGGGTGCACGCGCACGTGTGTTTAGAGGTGTTCCTAAAGCCAGTGCTGTGGGATGTGGAAGAGACTCCATTTGGAGTCCCACCCCCAGAGGGTCCCGACTCACCCCTAAAGGCCCCACCCAATGGCACGGGAAAGTTTAAACAAACACTCCTCCCTGCTCTTCCCCGCCCCCCCCGCCCCCCCCCCCCCCCGAGCCTGGAGGGGTGGGAAAGGTGGTGCCAGGGGTGGCAAGGTGTCGGGGGAGGTGCAGGGCCTTCCCTCCCTCAGGCTTGTGGGTCTGCTCTTGATAGGCCCTCGCCTAAGCACCCCCCCCATTCCAGGGGACAACTGCACCTGCCCCTGTACTCCTGTATCTGGCCCCAGCTGGGTCCCCCCAGGTGGGCAGTGAGTCAGGTAAATGAGGTCAGGTTCCCAGCTGTGACCCTGACATGCATGTGCCACACTCTATGCCCCCTATTGAAACTTGGGGCTCCAGGGACACTCTGGGAAGACCTTGAGTCTGGCTTCTCTGGGCTCCATCACACTGTGGGGCTGCCAGGCTGGGCAGGACCCTTCACAACCATCTGACAGTCCCCCCAGGTCTGTCTCCTGGCCTGAGGCCTGAAATTTGCTGGGGGCTGGACAGCGCCCCCCACTTACTCCAGGGGGGCCGCTTTCCTCCTCTTGGACTTGGCGAAAATGGGGAGGCCTCAAGCACTTTAGACACCATCCTGGCCTCGAAACACAGGTCCCTGAACATGAGCCCAGTAGGACACACTCGGGGGGGCAGTGCTCAGAGAATACCCCCCACTTCAACTTGTTTTCGCCCCCATCCCTGTCCTTTTGCCCAAGTCTGAATTTCTCCTTAGGTTTCACTCGTCGCTGTGGCCGGGGTCTCTGCCCAGTTTCTGCCAAGGAAGGAGGTGTCCCTCCAAGTTTCCTCACACCCTGCAGAACTGCCCAGGGCTCTGATGGGGAGGCAGCTGGGTCAAGTACAACCCACTGGAACCCAGGTCCCCCCCGCCCCCCCCCCGCTTTGGGCTTGGCTGCCAGAGAGCTGACCATTCCCCCTCTCCAGCCCTCTCCTCCCCATGCATGCTCACCTGCCCTAGCCTCCCAAAAGGACCCTGTTAGCACAGCTACACACAGACCTCCCTCCACCTGTGTGGGGGACCCCCACACTCACACTGGATCCGTAGCCCGCTCCAGCAGCAGCACCCCAGGGCTAGGGGGATGTTCGGCCACGTGGAGCCCAGGAAGGATGCCGACGAGTGGGGTGCCGCCACTCAGCCACGGCTCCTAGTGCTGCCTTGTCACCAGGACCCACTGAGCCTCTCTTGGCTGCATGTTTAAATAGGATCCTGGGTGAGAGCTGGGCCCGCCCACCCGCCCTCACTGCTGTACTCCCTCTCCTTCTCACACACATACACACGCAAGCACAGAGGCAGCTCTATAAACACTGGGAGATGGATTTCCCTGAAAACAATGCTGAGCAGTTACTTCAGGCTACGGCCACTCAGGCCAGTGGAGTGACTTCTCCATGCATGCACTCCCCTCCAGTTGCCCTGTGACCTTACCCAGCTCTGTGGCGCCCACCTCACCCTCTCCTGTCCATCTTGGAGCCTGCCTGCCTGGGGTGGGTCTTAGCCTCAGGCTCCCAGTGGGGCTCAGCCCAGCCCTGTGGCCCAGCTGGTGCCTGGGAAGCCGGCTTTGAGCCCCAGCAGGAGAGGCGAGCCAAGGACAGGGACAGTGAGCCCCTCCTAGGTCCTTCTCTGTCCCTCAGGCTGCCCCTTCCATCCTGGTCCTCAGGAAAATACCCCCCCCCCCACACACACACACCAGCGGCATCCCCAAGACCTTCCCAGGAGGACTTTGCTTAGAAGGGAGCTGGGCCAGGTGCCTGGAGGGCAGGGACCTCAGCCACCTTGGGGTCTGGGCCTTGAGCTAAAAGCCAGCAGGATGCATTTCAAAGGGACTGCCCTGGGGGAGTCCTGCCATGTCCTCCAGCTTGAGGATGCCTTGGAGCTTTTGATCCTGGTCTTGGAACCCCAGTTCCACTGTGACTAGTTGGAAGCCCTCAGGTCATTTTTTTTTTCACTTCTCTTTGCCTCAGTTTCCCCCTCTTGGGGCTGATAAAAAAAAAAAAATCACTATAGGTCACTAGTCTGCATGTCTATTTGGCACAAGGTCCAGGAAAGGATACACAGGTAGGGGGGTGGGGGGCTTCTGTAGCCCATTTCTATCTTGGTTGCCTTTCTAGGGAGACTTTAAAAGCAGCCTTATGTGTGGGGGGTGCTGGTAATGCTGGGGGTACAGAGAGTCAAAAGACACACCTATCTTTGCTCTTCCTGCTGTGGGGGGAGGGGAGGGGAGGCTAGGCACCCGGAGTACAGGGTTTATGCCCCTCCCAATTACAATACATCAATGGATGCATATGCTCCACACTGAGGTAACCCTGGGGCCAATTCCCTCCCTCTAGAGTCCACCCTGGCTCTCTAGTACCTTAAATCTTTTCTGGCCAGGGTTCACGTCCTACTGTGCCCGCTGCCCCCAGCACCAGCCAGCACAAACCCCAGACACCCTTACCTCTGTGGGGTTGTGCCAGCCAGGAGGCCCCTGCATGGCATGGGAGTGGGGGAGCTGGCCCTCTACAAACACTATGCAGTGTCATCAAGAGTCCCTCTCAACAGGGCTCTGGTCTGATGCCCCCTGCCAGAAGGGACAGTTTCTGTAGGGGTGGCCGGCCCAGCCAGGACCCTCCTTGCCTTGTTACTTATGAGAGTAGACAGGTCCTGGCCAAGGTGGGACAAGTGGGGACTCTGTGGGACAGAAGGGAGTCAAACGGGGTCTCGGGGCCCCCACAGGCCTGGTGGCAAAGAGGGGTGCAAAGCAGCGCCTTAAGCTAAGAATACTCAGCGCCCACGCCCCCCACAGGCTGCGAAGGTGCTGATTAAGCCCTTGCTGAGAACTATTTTTAGATGAATTCTGGAGGTTTGGACCCAGCTGTTCTGCACAGGGGCTTCCAGGTTGACCTCTGTACCTGGTTTGGCTATGCACGTGAGCTGCCCTCCAGCGTGCTCCAAATCTGGACTGCTTCTGCACCCTGGGAGTGACCAGTCAGGCTCAAGGACACAGCGGGGCACTGCCAAGCAGCAAGAGGCCTGGCTCCACTCCACAGCTGTCTCAAGTGCCTGACCACTAGTTCACCTGTCCCTGGCTGGCTGCCCACCTGTACTGACTGGAGCTCCACACCTGGGCCATAGTACTGAGCTGGTCTCACCCCATGAGGCTTCTAGGCCAGGTGCAGTGATGGGCACGCTGCACTCTGTTCCTGTGCCATGAACAGGCCTGTGCCTACCAGGGCCCCAAGGGATAGTGCAGGCCAAGGTGGTGTTGTGGTCACCCCTCCCAGGCTCATTGTGCAGTCTTGGACCTTGCCCCCCTCTGCTCTCAGGCCTACCGTGCGTGGCATCTGCACCCGGACGTCTGCACTGTCCAGCGGGGAGTGGCTGCCCTCCCGGGGCCTCCTCTCTGCAGCGTCCGGCCCCTCCTGGTACTTCCTGCTCCTCATGGGGAGGGGGAGCGTGTCCCTACCTGGCCCCCGCCAGTCCCCTGCATGATGGCTGTCTCCATTCTGCTCCTGGGGAGCAAGAGCAAGGCTGGCATGGGTGAGGGCTGCTAGCAGTGCCCTCTTCCAGGCCTGTAAGATGCAGTCACCATGTTTCAGTCACACAGTGCCCAGAGGTTCAAGCAGGGAGGAGGAAAGAAGGAGCAAGGGCATCGAGTGGCCCAGAGGGGGTGGGGTGGGGGCACTGGGAAATGGCAGGCTTGCTCTGACCTCCCCAAATGTTAACCTTTTCATGCTAAGTAACAACGGACTATGGGCAGCCCTAAGCCTCATTGCCCAGTCCCACCTCTTTCCCCCATGGCATCCAAAATGGGGCCTCTGAATAGGCTCAGAGAACTTAAGTCATTTCTCCAGAGTCACACAGCACACGCACTCCTGCATACATAAAGCAGGCCCAGGTTGCCAAGCCCTAGACCTGAAATATGTCTGCGACTCATAGAGTCCTACTCATGTCACCTGAACTGGTGACTTTGGGGAAAGTTCAAACATGCAGGGAGCAGACAAAAATGAGGACCAGCTGTGACTCTGGGGCAGGGACTGGGTAAGGGTGCAGGGGTCTGCAGCACTTAATAGCATTGTCTCTCCCAGATATATTGACAGGACACTGAATGACATGGAGGGGCACTCAGACAGAGCAGGAGTGTGAGGGAATCTGTGGGCCAGAGGGTCTGTCCTGAGTTCTGAACCGCTGTGGGGACATCTGTCTGCTTGGTGGGGGACATGGCAGGGACAGGAAGAGAGGCAGGTGGTGGCAGCTCAGCAAATACTGCATTGACCTCATTAACCCGCTGCTCACATACCTCTCACTGTGGCCGGCAGTGCCTGTCCTGTGTCCCCAGCCCACTCACCCGCTCCAGAGGGAGCCTCAGCAGGTCCCAGGCCTCTGCGCTCAGTCTCTGCGTCCTCTTGGGTCTGGCTCCTGGAAGACAGTGTAGGAGCTTCCCAACTGTATGCTGCATGGCTCCTCTTGGGGCAGACAGTGCCCTTGTGATTTTCGTGTCCCTCCCAGGAACCGAGTAGTTCCTGAACTGGCCTTCTTCTTGCTGGTTCCCAGTGCATTCCAACCAGGTTTATTAAGTGCTGTTCCCTCTCCCAAATGCCCTTTCTGTACCTGTGTAGCCACCAGGCATCTCCTTGCCCTGCCTGCTTCCAAGATCTCTGTTTGCTTGTTCCCCAGGGGAGAGAGGGGTAGGTCCCTGTGCGAAGCCCAGGTAGGGTGTGTGTGTGGAGGGGTAACAGAAGCTAGGATGAGCCACAGGTTAGCCTTTACCTTGGTCCCTGCCTACTCTCTGAGGTGATAGGCAGCTGCTGGGGGTTGGACAAAGCCCTGAGGCCCCAGTCGGGGGTTGCCCTGCTTCACACTGCCAGCCACAGGACGCTTCTTCCTTGGCCATGACTGTGCTGACACTGGACAGCTCTGCCCATAGCAACCTCCCACCCCAAACAACTCCTGTGCATCCAGGGGTCCTGGGGGGAGAAGTTAGGGTGCAGTCATTCCTGGGACCCTGGCACTCGCCCTTGCTCATCGAGGGAGACCACGGGCAGGAAACTGAGGAAGAGAAGGCTTGGGGGACCAGATTGGGGGGGGGTCAGGTGAACTCAGATGTGAAAGGAGAAAGCATGTAAGGGACTAGGGAGGCTTCAACAGGGACCCACAGAAGTGCAGTCAGCTGAAAACATCCTGGATATTATACCTCCACTTCCTGGAGTACTAGCCTTCCCCACTCCCGTCCCCCCAAGGGGATGATGGGCCCTTAGCCACAGGAATGTAGCAGGCCAAGCCCTTTCAGGGCCCTATGAGGTGAGGCGTGCTGAGGTGGCACAGGGCCAGACCTCTGGCATCGACGAAGCTGGGCGCTGTGTCCTGGCATCATGGTCATGGCCCTGGCCCTGGTCCATGTCCTCTGAGCCCAACACCCCTCCCCCCCGTCAGTGGTGATCCATCTGGCGCCAGAAGCTGTCGGCACATACCAGCTCCCAGCTTGCCATCCAGCTGGGTATGCCACTCCAGTGCCCAACACATATTATTTTATTTTATTTTTGCCACCATGACTTTGAGCCTGCATGGTTTCACCCCTCCCAGCTGATTTTCTTTTCCAGGTAGAGGATGAGAGACAAAGCTGGGCAGAGAGAAGAGAAAAAGGAGAGACACCAAAGCACCATTCTACTGCTCGACTGTGAGGCTTCTCCTTGTGCAAGGTGCTCCCATGTGGTGATGGGGGCTTGACAGGTCCTCTCGCATGCTAACATGTGAACTCTACCAGGTGAACTATCTCTCAGACCCACAGAACACATACTCGACCTGAGACTAGGTTGCCCTCTGATTGCCTGCAGCTGGGAACATAAGAACCGGAGCTGGAGGGACCCAAGGACCCTCCTGCCCAGCACTTCAAGGTGCTAGTGATACACTGTAGCCAGGGCCCCCTACGTAGGCCATTGGGACCCAGAACTGTGTGATCCTCTGTCAGAATGTGTCAGAATGGAGAGAGGGGCTCAGGTGTGCCCTTCACACACACCCCTTCCAGCCCGCTTGCCTGCAGAGTCACCCAGCTGGATCCTGATTTCCTCTAAGTCTGGCTGTTGGACACCACCAAGGCAGGGACATGGCCCCAAAGTGGTGCAGCCTGACTGGGAGTCACCCTGCAGGGGAGAGTAGGCCCAGTGGACTGGGTCTTGGCTCTGAGGTGCTGTCCCAGGGAGTTCAAGCGTCTGCCCCCCAACTGGGAAGTGGGTCCTTAGCACCCAACTGTAGGTGGGTGGGGAAGAACTGTGAGGAGCAGGAACATTGGGATGGAGGCTTCAGATGAATACACTGGGGGCTGGTAGTCAGAGGGGTGTACCTGAGGGGAAGGAGAACCCCAGTAGGCCTGCTTCACAGCGCCTGAGAGCTTAGAAGTGAAATGCTGTTTAGCCAGAGGGCGTCCTGAGAATAGAGTGTGTGCAAGGCCCTGGCTTTGACTCCTTACACTGCATGTGCTAGAGTGGTGTTCTAGTCTCCTCTCTCTCTTTCTCATTATCACTGGGCCATCACCCCTCCAAGCCAACTTTCTCAGAAGGAAAGCAGAGACAGTCTACGGTCATGCCTGATATCGTCTGATCTCAGAAGCTAAGCAGGATCGGGCCTGGTTAGTACTTGGATGGGTAAAAACACAGACAGAGACAGAAGGAGAGAGAAAGACACCACAGTACAGAGCCCCTCCAGTGCCCTGGGTCCAGGCATGAACCTGGGTAGCATATAAAACAAAGCAGGCACCCCATCCAGGTGAGTTATCTGGTTGGCGCCATATATATTAAGCTAAACTAACAGGGAGAAAATATAATGGATATGCAAAAGAATTTTCACATATGAGGTTCCAAGATCTCAGGTTCAATCCTTGACACCACCATAAGCATAGCTGAACAGTGCACTAGAGAAAAAAAGGAAAAGACAAGACAAGAAAAAGTGAGTGGAGAGTATCAAGTGAGGGTGCTGGTCAAGGCAGGTCCTCTCTCCCCCTAGAAACTGTCCCTGGCAGGCCATGCTGTAAGCTGAAGGAGAAAGGGCTGAGTGGGGGCAACCTACCCCATCTAGAGGGATGCATTGGATTGACCTTCTCGTGGTGCATCCCGTGAGTACCCATTCATTGGGGAAACTGACGATCCTTCCTAGCCGACTGAATCCACATGGATCCCAGTCACTTTCAAAGCCAGCAACAAGCAGCTCCTGACAGCTTTCAACCTGACGCTGTTGACTGGCTACGGAAGAAGGGCAAACGCTAGAAGAAGGACCCCATCTAGATCAGGGAGGCAGAAATGATGGGATCATCCCCACGCCCAGGGGGTTTCCCTGTGCCCTGGCTGAGCGGACCCCAGTACCAGCAGGCCTCAAGCAAGATCCTTTACTTACCACAGCCGGCAAGGACCCTGCTCCATCTCCCACCACTGGCCTGACTCTTCTGACTGCCCCCTGAGACCCTGGGGGCCTGACTCAATTTCCCCACCTTGTCCGCTGGGCCCCCTGCCCTGCACGGCTGCTTATTCCTGGCCTGGGCCTCCACCACGGCTTGGTGGGTAGCTCCCTGACTATGGCTGAGCTCAAGTGCCCTCTGAGAGGCTGCTGTGTCCAGTCCTGGGCGGCTCCTCTTTTGGTCGGCTCGGACTCAGGCGGAAGGCCCTCTGGGCCTTGATAAATGCACCCTCTGTATGGGGTGTGCTGGGATGGCCTGAGTGTGGCCAGTTCCCATGGCACACACCCTCGGCTTTGCTGAGCTGACTAGGGGCATTCAGGCCTGTCCGTTGGCTCACTTCTGCCCCCTCCCAACTGTGAGGGTGAGGCTTGGAAATTTCCCCGAACACCGCCTACCCCCCAACCCCAGCCTGACTGGTGGCTTTGCATCACTTCTGTTCCCCACTTCTACTAAAGTAGAGGTTTTCTCTCTACTTTCAGAATCCTGGCCACTCTCACTATAGACCAGACTGGCTCTCTCACCAGGCTGGGACCAAGGCCATGTCCCTGGTCTCCCACGCCCAGTGAGACACCAGCCCTCCCAGACGTAAGCAGTGGCTAGGTGCTGTTTCCAATGGGCCCGTCCACTTCCCAGGTGGGGACACAGAAGCAAGGATGACTCAGGCTCCTACTGACTAGGACAGTGGAGCCAGGGCTGCTTGAGTGACTCTGAACCTCTCAACCCACAGGTGGCTGAATGGGCCACTTAGAGGCAGCACAGTGCAAGCTGGGGAGGGAGTGACTGGTGTCAGGGAACACTCCAGGCCCATCAGAGCGGGCAAAAGGATGCCCAACAGAGTGGGCAGACAGAGCGGGTAGGAAGCTTGAGGAAGTTTCTTCTTTGTAGGCACACACACCAGGAGAGACTTATGTCCCTGCACCCTGTGCTCTCTGCCCAGAAACTCTGGGAGGATGGTCGTTTCCAGCCGCCTAAGGTCTCGTGGGGGCCCCATGCCCAAAGGGGTGCAGCCAAGTTGAGATAGTAGGGAGGTACCATTGGTTACCCAGACCTGCTTTGGGGCCTCTGTGCCAGCAAGGTCTTGGGCCCTAGAGCAGCCCAGTAAATGTTTGTCACTCTTGTCACTCTGTGCCAGCAAGTCACTCCTGGCCATGCCCCAACCATGCGCACTCACAGAGACCATGCCCACAGGGCTCTCTCCCCCAGGTGAGCAGGCTCAGCCTCCTTCTGCACCCTCAACCTACTGACAAATTCCACATGTGAACCTGCCCCTCCCCATACCCACTGGACAGTTCCCTGAAAGCAGGAAGGGTCAGCACCCCAAGACTGCCTTCTAGGAAGCCAGGTTCCCCTGACTGGGGTCTCCCCCAGGCCCACTAACGGCCCCAGATGGACATGCACAACTCAGTGGCCAGTACTCCCAGGAGGGTGGCCTCTCCCCAGTGTCCTCCACAGCATGGGTGGCGGGAGGTGGCTCTGGAGGCCCTAGCTGGGCGTGGGCCAGCACAGCAGCCAGTGTAGGTGAACAGATGCAGTCTTGTTCCCACATGGTCCCAGCTGTTTACCCACCATGCCCCCTCCCTCTGCTCAGAGAAGGGAAATGGCCTTACTTCCTTTCCAGACACTAGACCAGGCTTGGGGCTAGTGGGCCAGGGGCTCAGTAGAGCCGCCCAGCCTCAGCAAACCTAGCACCCAGCCTCTAGTTTAGACACACCAGTCTGCACATCCTGTGGTGTGGAGGCTGGGCGCCATCCAGCCCTTTCCCCACCCACCCTCACTGGCCACAGTAATCAACAAACAAAGGCCCCAGAAGCCTTTGCTCCCTCACCTCCACCATCAGCCTTTAAGCAGGGGAGAGTGACGTATGTACCTTCATTTCCCAGGAAGTTACTGTCAGAAACTCATGAGCGTTAGGAACAGACACTCCACAGACATTGTGCCCCAGCCTGGGTCTTGGGAGGCTCTGGAGGTGGCCACCTCTAGGGAACACAGTCACTCAGGATGGAGCTGAACTCTTCCAAACTCAATAACCAGGGAATAGAGTCTATGTGGACTGGAACGGGGTGGGGGCAGTGAGGCTGGGCACTGGCTCCCTATCCAGCTAGCTCATGATGCCCCCTTCTACCCCTCCCTCACATTTATTAATCTGTTTGCTTTGTAGGGAACATTCTGTCCTGTGTGTAGTATTGCTGACAGGCATGAGATACCCAGCAGCGCATGAACTAGGTCATTATCTTGGTCCAGTCAATTCCTGATTAGTACTGCCAGCAGAGCACTCCCCTGCTCCCTGCTAGCAAAATTCCCCAGCCTGATCCTCCGGGACAGCTCCCCCCCTGCCGTCCTCCCAGCCTGCACAGGAGTCCTGGGCCCTGAGATGTGGGTGGCCACATAGTCTAAGCAGGGGGGTGGAAGGAGTGGGCAGGGAATGGCTTCCCTCTGCTTGCTGTGGTATCTCCAGGCTATGGACCTGGGGACCTCAGTGTGCCCACAGGTCCTCAGTGCCCCTGAGCTGATGATCTGACTTGAACCTCTTGGCCCTCATGTGGCTTCTGCCCCTGGCTGCCTATTTCTTTTTCTTTCTTTCTTCCTCTCTCTCTCTTTCTTTCTTTCTTTCTTTCTTTCTTTCTTTCTTTCTTCCTTTCAATTATCTTTATTTATTGGATAGAAACAGCTAGAAATCAAGAGGGAGGGGAAGTAGAGAGGGTGAGAAACAGAGAGACACCTGCAGCACTGCTTCACCACTTGCAAAACTTTCCTCCTGCAGGTGGGGACTGGACCTGGGTCCTTGTGCACTGTAACATGTGCACTCAACCAGGTGTGCCACTGCCCAGCCCTCCCCACCTCTTTTCTATTCCAGTCTGCCAGCCTGTCCCCCATCTGCAGACATCCCATCACCCACATACCCTGCCCCAGAGAAGAAGAGGGGCTCAAATGCTGAGGACATCTCCTGGAGACCTCCCCCTCTCAGGCAGAGTGAGTGAGGGCCCACCGCTTGACAACCTGGCCCTCCTAGGCCCCAGTGCTGCCTCCTCCCTCACCTTCTAGCCCCCACCCTGGCTCCCAGCCCCCAGGTTCCCTGCCAGAGTGACCGCCTGCTATGCCCTGCCCCCACCCCCGGGCCCCTGCCAAAGATTCCCACACCCCCAGCCTGGCACTCACCTTGAGCCTCATAGCCAGCCAGGTCCGGCTTTTCTGCGGCAGCCGGGCTAGTCAGGCGGCCCAGGGCCAGCTGCAGCTGGGCCACGTTCATGCGGGCTGTGAGTTCCCCATTGCGGTCCCCAATCTGTAGCCAAGCAGGCTGGGTAAGTGGCCATGTGTGCCTCCAGAGGACAGTCACTAAGCCCTGGAAACCTTTTGCCTCATGGAGTATGAGGTCTGTCATGGGCTGAGGGTGGGCCCTAGACTCCAGACCCCTCTCCCCCAACAGACACACCCAGGAGTTGTGCTGAACTCTTAGTTACCTATGGCCTCTCCACCCAGCTACCTCCAGAATGAAAGGGCTGCTGTCACATGACAGAAGGGAGTGTGCTGGAGGAAGGTGACATGGCCTGTCTTGGGCCCAAAGGGAGCCAGTGATGCCCCTGTCTATCTCTGCGGGTGGAGCTACCCCAGGGCCCGGCACTGGCAGCCCGTGGTCTAGCAGGGACTAGCTTCATCAGGGAGAGTGAGACCTGGTTGTGGGTCTGCCCACTGGGAACAGATTTTCTAAAGGTGTCGCACAGGACCTTTGGCCCTCTCAGGGGTCAGCTCAAGAAGGGGGTATGTGGCAGGTGGTGAGAGTCACCCCAGAAAGAGGAGCTCTGAAGGATCATGGGGGCCAATCTTGCATAGTACACAGATAATCGGCCCCAAAAAGAGGGAGAGAAGAGGCTGGCAGAAACCACAGTGCCACCAAGTGCACCAGGGGCTGGAGGGAGCTGGGTAGGGCAGGGCCTCTGGTACAGGCTGTAATGGGGCTGGGATGGGCTCACCTCCTGTGAGATCTCCAGGTGTTTCTTGGCGAAGGTCAGCGCCTGCGCAGGGCTCCCCATGGACACGTAGGCATTCCCAAGACTCCAGCAAGCCCGGCCCTCACCCACTCTGCCAGGAGAAAAACTGAGTCTATGTCTGCACCCTTGTCTACCAGCCTGACCCATCACAACAGCATGGGATAGACAGAGAGTGCAGGAGGGGTGCCTGGCTCATCAGCCACCGAGGCCCCAGACTTCAGGTACCACATACTTGCGATCCTGGGAGCCTGTATGGGCTGGCCCTGATGGTCACCAAGGACCCCCCCCCCCCAATCTTGGGCTTAAGAGAAACTGACAGGAAGCCTCAACAAATGCTGCCCTCTGGGAGAGTCCCTCAATGTGGCTCAGTTTTTCTTCCTACTAAAATCACTAACGTGTGGTCTGGGAGGTGGCACAATGGGTAAGGTGTCAGAACCCTATGCATGAAGTCAATCCCTGGCATCCCTCTCATTTATTTGTTTATCTGAATGATTTCATTTATTTATTCATGAGAAAGATAGGAGGAGGAAGAGAAAGAACCAGACACCCCTCTGGAACATGCGTTGCTGGAAACGAACTCAGGACCTCATGCTTGAGAGTGCAAAGCTCTATCCACTGCACTACCTCCCAGAACATACTTTATTTATTTATGTTGATTTATTTATGGGACTGTGAGGGGATCGAGAGGGAGAAAACCAGAATATCACTCTAGCACAAAATGTTGGGGATCATACTCAGAAGCCCATTCTTCAGAGTCTAACACTTGACTCACTGTATCATCTCCCAGGCCATTCCCTCCCATATTAATAAATTAAATCTTGTGGCTCAGGAGATGGTGCAGTGGATAAAGTACTGGGCTTGGAAGCATGAGGTTCTGAGCTCAATGCCTGGTATCATATGTGCCAGAGCTGGCTCTCTCACTCCTAGCTCGCATGTCAACAAGTAAGTAAAATCTTTAAAAAGCAGAAGGCCAAGTGGTGGTGCACCTGGTTAAGCACACATGTCACCATGTGCAAGGATCTGGGTTTGAGCCCATGCTCCCTGCCTGGAGGGGGGATGCTTCACAAATGGTGAAGCAGGTCTACGGGAATCTTTCTCCTCCTCCTCCTCCTCCTTCTCTCTCTTTCTCCCACCCTCTCTCTCTCTCTCCTCCAAGGCTATTGGTGGGGCTTAGTGCCTACACTACAAATCCACTGCTCTTGCAGCCAAACCCCCCCCCCCAAGTTTTTGGATAGGACAGAGAGAAATTGAGAGGGGAGGGAAAGAGAGGGGGAGAGAAAAGATAGATACCTGCAGACCTTCTTCACTGTTTGTGAAGTGACTCCCTTGCAGGTGGGGAGCCAGGGGCTCGAACTGGAATCCTTGCATGGGTTCTTACACTTTGTACTATGTGCACTATCCCAGTGCATCGCTGCCTAGCTCCCTACAGGTGTCATTCTATCTTCCTCTCTACCTCCACTTCCCTTCCCTCTCAGTTTCTCTCTGTCCTGTCAAATAAAATAGAAAGGGGGGAAAAATAGGAAAAAAAGGGCTGCCGGGGGCAGTGGATTCGTAGTGCCAGCACCAAGCACCAGCAATAACCCTGGTGGCAATAAAAAATAATAATAGGGCGGAAGGTAGATAGCATAATGGTTATGCAAACAAACTCTAATGCCTGAGGCTCCAAATAATAATAAATTAGTGCCAGCTTCCAAAACCTAAGTATGTGCATAGTGGCTTCAGACCCGGTGACGCCTTTAGGGGTGGGAAGGCTTCTTTGGAACCTGATGTCCTGGGGGGCAGGGAAAGATAAGGCTTGACAGAAGTGGAGTTGGTGATGGTGGTAGTGGGGGTTTAGGGCTGACAGGGATCCCCATGTGTGCCTCACACGCCCTCTAGTGGCCAATGAAGCTCCCACAAATGTAGCTAATTCCACTATCACAGACCACAAAAAGGACCCACCCACAGAGGCCACGTGCTTAGGCACTCTTTGGCCTGCAGTAGGAGCCTTCAGCTTATCTGTCTGTCCAAGTTTGGGAAGACTGAAATTTACACATCTATGGCCTGGTGGTGGCACACCTGGTCAAATGCACACACATTACAGTGTGCAAGGACCCAGATTCAAGTCACCAGTCCTCACCCGCAGAGGAGAAGCTTCATAAGTGGTGAAGCAGGCTTGCAGGTGTCTCTGTCTCTCTCTCTCTATCTCCCCCTTTCTTCTCAATTTCTGTTTCTATAAAAAGTAACATATATATGAATGAACGTTAAATGAAAAAGAGTGAGGCCTGGTCCAGCTTAGACCAGGCATTGCCTCAAACAGCGAGCGCTCATCCTGTCTTAGTTGGGGTGGCATTCAGGCTAACGAAAGGTGGGCCTGCCCTGCCCAGGGTCACTGGGTGGCAGACCTGGGGGCCCAGGCTAGTGTACCTTAACAACTGTGATCAGCCCAGGGCCTGCGGGGGCTGCAGGGCCCCTTCTGGCCAGCACACACCTGTCGGCGAGCTCCTGGGCGATGATCAGGTGCCGCAGGTGGTACTCAGCAGCACGCTCATAGTCCTGCAGCAGGGTGTAGGTGTTGCCCAGGCTGTAGCAGGCCTGTGCCTCCACCGCCTGGTCCTTGAGCTGCCGGGACAGCTGCAGCGTCTTCCTGCGGGAGAGGCAAGTCAGCCCAGGAGAGGGTACACAGTGGGCTATGGCTGTCAGCCCACCTGCTAGCCCACAAGTCTCCCACACCAGGACACCAGAACCAGACAGATGGTTGCCACCAGTCACTTCCCCATGGAGGGGGTGGGCCTTCCATGCTGATGACATGATGTCCTGCTTAGCAGCCACCTGTCTCCTCATGTCAGGGGCTCCTGGAACCCGTGAGGTCCCCAGCACTTCTGTGCCCAGAGGTGTCACAAAGAGCAAAGGTGTCTTTGGGGTTCCCCCACAGTGATGGTACTCGGAGGCCACTGTGTCCATCTGTCAGTGGTCATCCATCCATCGCTGAGCGAGTGCCACACACAAGGGGCTGTGCACAGACTTATCATGGAGCCTAGCACACGGTGGCCTCTGCCCATGATGTGGGACATCACTGTGATTCAGGCACCTTTGCAGCCCTGGAAATAGGCCTGGTCAGCTTATCTTTCTGGAATGGCCTGGGATTCCCTGCCAGGCCCCTTAGGGAGGCTGGGAGGTCAGACTTGCCCCTTCCTTGTCCTGGTGCCCTGGTCTGTGCCCCCTTGGTGGTCCCCTTTCTTCCCACCCCTGTGGGGATCTGCCTACTTGTAGTACTCAGCAGCCACGTCGAAGCGCCCCAAGAAGATGTGGGCGTTGCCCAGGTTGCTGTAGGCTCTGCGCTCGGCCGCCTTGTCTCCAAACTCCTTGGCGATGGCCAGCCGCTGAGGATGCAGATCGAGGTGTGGGGGTCAGAGTGGCCAGAGGGCATAGCACAAGGAGGCTCGGGGATCACCTGCTGCCCATTTGGGGGTTACTACCGCTCACCTCCTTGTGGAAGGCCGTGGCCTCCATGAAGCTTCCCAGCAGGTAGTAGGTGTTGCCTAGGTTGCCATAGGCCCTGCCCTGGGCTGCCCGGTCGCCCAGCTCCTTCACCAGGGACAGATTCCGCCTGGGAGACAGGCTGTTAGAATAGGGTCCCAGCCACCCCACCCACCTGGGTAGAGTGGGACCCTTCTGGGAAAAAATGGTGACCCAGGTGCTATCCCTCCATCTCCCCTCCAATCCCATCTGGTTTTCAGGTGTAAGCTCTGCCTCCCAAGGGAAGTCTCAGTTCAACAATTTTTAAATGTCACAAGTGTGGGCCAAGGAATGGCACACACACTTTGTCATGTATCAAGCCCCCAGAACCTGCAAGGGAGAATCTTCAAGAGTAGTGGAGCAGCGCTGTGGTGTCTCTTCTTTCCCACCTTCCATATAGGAATAAAAGAAGAAGACTGCGTGGGAGTGGTGGTGCACCCAGAGTGGAGTGTGCATGTTACAATGCACAAAGACTGGGTTCATGCCCCCAGTCCCTACATACATGGGGAAAGCTTCACATTTGATAACAGCGCTGCAGATGTTTCTCTCCCTCTTTACCTCACCCTTTCCTTTCAATTTCTTTCTATGTCTATATAAAATAAGTAGTTTATTATTTTTTTTAAAGAAAAGATAACAAGCCCGCAGAGAACGGTGGAATGGTGCAGGCATAGAGTACAGGGGGTGAAAAAAACATGCCACGAGAGGTTTCATCTTTCCACTTCTGTGAGTGAGGATGATCACCCAAAGCTGGCTGCCCCCTAGTGGCTAAGGGCAGGCATGGTGTGGGTGTGAAGCAGGCCAGTCTGACTGTTGGAGGGGAGACAGGGTTAGGCAGGGCAGGTAGGGCCCTAGTGACAGGATAGGCAGGGCTCAGGAAGCATTTGTGGGTTCAGGCTCTACCCCAGTCCTCCCTGCCCCTGCTCACTCATAGAACTCGGAGGCCCTGCGCAGAATGTCCCGGACATCAGGCGGTAGGTGGCCGGGGTCCTGTGAGGCACTCCAGGACAGCTGCTTGCCCTTGGCGTGGTACACGTTGCCGATGTTGTAGAGCGCCCTGGCCTCCCCCACCTGTGGTGGCATCAAGATGGGAGGGGATGCCATGACCCCAACTCCCAGGGTGGGGGTGCAGAGCTCTGCACTCCTAACCTAGCCTTTTGCCCCATTCTTCCCAGAGCCCCGAAGGCTGGGACCCTGGGGAGAGGCATTGCCAAGTTCAGACACTAAGGTACAGGGGAGCCTCGGGGGGGAGTGGGAAGCTCTCCCCTCTGCTAATTGGGGTGTTGAGACACCCCAACATAGAACGGTAAGGGCCTCTTCTGGTTTAGTGATGTGACTGTGTCACCCACATTTCCTCTCCAGCTACTCTGGCTCCCTAGGACTCTGAAAGTGCCTGAGAGTTTTGTCAGCTTGGGGAAAACTGGCATGGAAGGGATTCGGGGCTGAAGACAGAAGCTTGGGGAGCCAGCCTCAACCCTGTAGCACGAGTGTGACCTAGAAGCACTCTTGGGGGGTCTCTATGTTCCAGTCTTTTGGGGCCTGGGGGAACAATGCTTTCTCTCTCTGTCTTTCATGAGGGACAGCTGTGGGGCTTTGGACAGGGCGGGTGGGGCTGCCGCCCTGGGCCAATGGACGCACCTTGTCCCCCTGCTCCTGGGCGATGTCCAGGTGGCGCTGGCAGCAGACCACAGCCTCATCAAAGCGCCCCAGGACCTTGAGTGTGTTGCCCAGGTTCCCACTGGCCTTGGCCTCGCCCATGCGGTCCCCGATGGTCCTGAGAGGTAGGGGTGGGTTGAGCACTACAGGGCACTGGATGAGGGTGGATGGGCCCCACAGCTCAGGCTCACCACTGGGTCAGCTCTGCGGGAGGCCCCTTCCTGTCCCACACAGCTGGTGGAGGTGCCATGAGCACCACGTAGGGGCTGGGGGTGGGGGTTGGCCTGCAGGTGAACATGCAGGAGCCTGGATAGAGAAGGGGGTGGGGAGAGTCAGGGACCTTGCATTAAAAACTAAGTTACTGCAACACCTCTTCCTGGCTGGGTTCTGAGTGCAGCCTCATCCACCTCACTGGTGTGGGGAGTAAGGTTTATGAGCAGGGGCATGCAGGGAGGACCCAATGCAGTCAGGACATGGAGAAGGACGGGCAAGGCAGGCAGTTCCCAAAGTTTCATAGGCCAACCCTGAGGCCTATGGGATAGTCAGGGCAGGCAGTGGGCACCTAGAACCTCCTTCCAGGCACATGACCCTAGAGACGGACACAGACACACACTCAGATGGAAAGATGGCTAGACGGACACTTGAATGTTCACGCAGATATTGAACACTGGGTCCTACCCATTCTCACACAGAAGACAGTTACCCCTCTCCCATGTCTCTCAGCTTTAGTGCAGCACCCTGGGGGTACCTCATTCCCAGGTTAAGGGGGCCCTTGGGACCCCCGCTCACCGTGCCAGCAGCAGGTCATGCTTGTGGTACTCCAGGGCCCGGGCATACTCCCGAAGGTAGAAGTAGGCGTTGCCAAGCTGGCTGTAGATGGCGCTCAGTGTCTTCAGGTCCTCAGTGCCCACCTGCACTGCGGCTTCAAAGAAGGCCACGCCTGCCTTGAAGTCCCCAGCCTTGCAGAGCCGCTCACCCTCCAGGGCCAGCTCCAGGCACGAGGCCTCCATTCTGGGCAGAGAGAGCATGGGTCACGTCCAGGGGTCCCTAGGCCCTTCTAAGTGGACACCACACACTACAAGGCCCCTCACACTTTCTTCTTTGGGCTAAATGCCCAGGAACAGTTACTGGGTCCCATGTTGTGCCCTCTGCTAGGGGGAATGCTTATGCCTGAACCTCACTGCTGGGTCTGTGCTGCCGCCCGGACTTGGGGGCATCTGGACAGCCATAGGAGCCTGTGGCCACATGCAGTGTCTCAGCTCCATGTCCTGCCTCTCCCCAAGTTTCACCCTGGACCATGGAGGAAGCCCTGCTCCCCAGCAGAGCAGTCACATCTGAGACAGGGTCAGTAAGCTGGGCAAGGCCACCCAGGCAGATGCTGAGCTCAGCCCCTCCCTGACCTGCAGCCTAGAGTGGGACCCCACACCTTGAATCTGGGGGCGCTGAGTTCTCACTCATCCTTACCTCTCATTCCCCGGGGATGTGGCAGGGACCTGGCTACATTTGAGTCAAGGTCAACCTGTCCTCAGCCTTTCCCTCAAGGGCTAAGAACAGCTGTCCCTGCCCTGGGGCTCAGGCCCTGAAGTGGATAGGACTCTTTTGGACCAGTGCAGCCCTGAGAACATGCCAGGGTCCTGCTCCAGGAGTCTGACCCAATTCCCTTGGACATGCCAGGGTCCTGCTCCAGGAGTCTGACCCAATTCCAAAGGTCCTGAATGCTGGTGTCCCCACTGGTGTATGTGCCATCCCTTTCAGCAGGGGCTTCAGAAAAGCCTCCTACCCTTGGACCCTACACAAGCTCTGTGGTGCGGTCCTAGCTGCCCATCCCCCCTGCCACTTTGGGATGTCACAGCCCCAAGGCTTGGGGGAGTGGCTCTTAGGACACAGCTGTTGGGAAGCCACCTGTTCTGGGCCACTCAGTCAGGCTCTCAGCACTCTGCCCTCCCTGAGGAGGCCCTGGCCAGACACCTGTTCCCCAATCCTCAGCCTCCTCCTCCTTGTCCCAGTGTCTTACCCTGCACTGGGAGGGCCATTCTTGGGGGGTGGGGCCCAGATGATATGCTATGGGGGTAGCCAAGAGGACTGGGCCCCAGGCTCCAGGGTGCCCCATGGGTGGAAGAGGGCATGAAGGGACTGCTGAGTCTTAGTGAGAGGGCGGCAGCAATGAGGGCTGCCCACTGAGAGAAACCACATACAGGATCCCAGAGTCCTGAAAGAGGGGGAGATGCTCCCTGTGGGGTCACGGGACAACCCCCAATCTCCCTGATTCATTTCCAGTGCTTCTCGGTATGATTAGAATTGGTGGGCGTCAGCTGAGTAATTCAAAACATCCACCTTGAAAGGAGCCCACTGTACCCAAGTATACACCTCTGTTGTTAAAACTGTGTGATGGTCAGGGGTTACTGGGTGGACCAGCACACTTCCTAAGAAAAATATACAGATTATAGTCTAAGGCAGTGTGTCTCGGCTGTCTGGCATAACACCCTGGTACAAACACTGGGCCCACAACTCTGTGCCCAGTAGTTGAGAAAATGGGTCATGTACACTTTCCATTCAAACAACACGGGCAGGGCCAAAGTCAAGAACCCCCCTGCCCTCCACACCCCCAGGCTCAGAGCTTTCTCCTGGGGAAGCTCTGACCTTCTCTGTATGACTTGCCCAGCCATGACCCCCAAGATCAGGGTCATTCCTCCCAGAGAGAATAGGTTCCTCGCTTCAAGGCCAGGGCTCCAGCACTCCAGGACTTCCCTGTGCTCTCTGGATTCAGACTGAGCCGCATGGTGTTGCTCAGACAGCTAGGGGTCAGAGGCTGGGCTGTGAGGCCGGGACTCAGGACAGTCCTGTTCTTCCAGCACCCCAACATCCTCCCAAATACCCCCCATCCCTCATCCCTGCCCCAGAACTCTGAGACCATCTTTCTTCTGAGGTCAGTGCCACCCTCAGCTCTGTAGGTGAAACCTCTGTCCTTGCCCTACCCACCCTGAGTCTGACACACCAATAATTGGCGATGGCAGAGGAGAGGCGACTTGGGGACAAAAGGACAGTTTGGGGAGCCTCTTCCCTGTTACCATGTGGCATTGGTGGCTTAGAGCAAAGTAGGCTTTCTGCTTGGGAAGAGCCTGGGCCCAGAAGTCAGGGTGTGGAGGTGCATGGATGAGGTGACTTAGTCACCTCAAACTGTAGAATGGGGACCGGGCTGTGTGGGGAGGCCACCTGGTGAGGGAGCAGGCCAGGTGTGCGGGTGCTAAGTCCTCAGCCTTCACTTGTTTCAAGAACATCCAACTCTGTTTGCCACCCTCCCCCCACCGCCCCCTTCCCCGTGGGACCCACCACACCTCTTCCCGCGCAGGCTGCGCATCTTCTGCACATACAGCCACAGCTCCAGGCCCACGGGTAGCAGCAGCGGGCGCGGGCGCGGGGCGCCGTACACCACTTTGCACATGGCCTTCTCGGCCGGGCTCAGGGCCACCGGCAGGCCCTCCACAGCGGTGGCAGGCATCCTGGGCTGCTGGCTCACCCAGGCCAGCCCTGGTTCTCCAACAGCTCCCCCACCCCCGCAGCTAATGGACAGGGCTGGTGGCCTATGTTTCCCAGTCTTCTCCCACCCCAGCTGAGGGCCACAATGAGGAGTTGCCAGGCCCTAGAGCACTGTCCTGGGGCCGGAGGGGGATCAAGGGATCAAGGGCAGCTCAGAACCAGAAAGAGAAGAGTCAGCAGAGTGGGTGGGGCAGCCCCAAGGGTGTGCCACTGCTGGTGCTGGGGGTGGGGAGAAGGGACACACAGCAGGGATGCACCTGCCCATCCACTCACCCCGATTCTGACCTCAGCTCTGGGCCAGAAGCCAGTCCTACAAGTAGTCAGGAGCACCTGGGACAAGGTAGGGGCTGGCTCACCCTCTGAGCGTGCCACTGCCACTGCCAGCCCAGTCCTTTCTCTCCACTATGGCCAGTAGCCTCCAGCTCAGCCTCCCCATCCCAGCCAGGATGGCCAGCCCAGGTTCACTGACCATCAGGGCCACCTGGCTCCAAGCTCTCGTTTTGGAAAAGCCCCACCTTGCCTGGCCAAGGACACTGGGAGGGCCAGGCTGCTCAGCTGAACAGAGTGGGGACTCCAGGATGCTATCCCCAGCCCCAATACCAATATGTCCTGTTCCCGCACCCAGCCAGACTGTGTCCTTGGACATCACAGCTGGTCTGGCTCCAGCAGCACACCATGCCTGGTGGACAGCAGGGCATCAGATATGGAACACAGAGTTCAGGCCACCCAACAGTCCCTCCCTCAGGCCCCCAGGCTAGCCCACCCAGGACAGAATATGGCAAGGTTGCCACCAGCCTTGGAGCTCTGCCAGGCCTGCCCGCCCCAGAGAGGGGGAGTGTCTCTGGGAGGGTAAATGCAGAAATGGGATCACTGGATTCTGCTCCCAGGGAGAGGGTTATCTAAGGATTCAACGGTCCTCACTGAGGCAGCCTTTGTCTACCCCACAACACAGCTCAGCAAGGCAGGTAGGGCAGGGTCTGGACCCACTTCCATGCTCACCTCTGAGCCTGACCTACAGGTCACCCTCTTTGGTTTTCTGAAGAACCCATCCATCCTGGCTGAGTCCACTCCCTGGCTCTGGGAAGAAAGTTCTGGGAGCTCTGCAGGCTTGTGGGCATTGCGCCAGGATGCATCAGGGGGCTGTCCAACTGAGCATTGCCATCCTGGCTGATCTTCCTGCCCTTGTTCATACACTCATCTGAAGGGCTACCTGAAGCTTAAGCACCTCAAGGGTGGCCAGGAGTCTCATTCTCAGTTTCCTGGGGGTTTGGACTGGGCTGGCCAGGACTATTGGGTCCCCAAGGGCTGTGGTTTTAGCGCCACACTACCCCAACTCTGGGTGGGGGTACCTTCTGACCTGGCATTCGACTCGTGGAGTTAATAGATGTTTAACTGTTAAACCACAGCTCTCCGCCTCCCCAGGGGAGAGCCGGCCCACTGCTGGGGCTCCCAAGAGTCCAAGGACCAACCCGCTGGCTTGCCCCATCTGCAAGAGGATTCCACCTGCGGTGACCCCCTTTTCCACATCAATTGCCCTGTGTCTCTTTTTTGCAGGGCCAATTGGGAACTCCTTCCTAAGCTAGACCGCAGCAGCCAAGCAGCCAGGAGGCCAGGCACTGCCTGCCAAGCTCCCACCACTGGAGTGCCGATTAATGAAGTCGTTATCGACTCCGTGGTGGGCAGTCTTGCTGCTGGCCCCCAAGTCCTGTCCACGCCCCTGCCGCCTGGCCTTGAACCTGAGACAGACCTGCCTAGTTCCCACTCCTCTACTTCCAATCTCCCATCTCCTGTGGCTCGTCTCCAAACAAGGCCTCCAGCTCCCAGCCCCCCCGGTCAATGGGGGAGGGAGGCTGTCCACTGAAGCCCCAGTTTGTGCTAAATGCAATCACCATATCAACTGCAGGAAGGCCCCCCCCCTCAGCGTCTGCTCACTCCTGTTCTACTGCCCTGAGCTGACCCACACTGGCTTCCCTTCAATGAAGGAAATGGTGTGTGTGTGTGTGTGTGTGTGTGTGTGTGTGTGTGTGTGGCTAAGGAGGGATGTGGGGCCAACCAGTGTGTATGGGGGTGGCACCAGGGAGGTCCTGTGAGGGCCAGTGTCTGGGAGGCCCTGGAGGGAACATGAGGGGACCAGGCTTGCACTCATGGATGTCCCTGTCTGTGTGTGCTATTCGGGTGGACCTCTAACAGGTGGGGTACAGTTCTCTTCCCAGTCCTAGGTAGAAGCAATCAGCTGCTAGCATGAAGGGGACTTAGCCAGGAAAAGACCCCCCTCTTCAATTCCTCTCTTTTAGGGACTTCTCAACCCTTCTTCCTGAACTCTTGTTCAGAGCAAGGGGGACCAGGGTTCTGGGGGTCAACTTTCCCATACTCCACTTGCTTCTGTCCCCTCCCCACACTGAGCCTGCCTGAGTGGGCTCTTTGCCCTCAGAAAATATTCCAAGCCTGGTTCCCCAGTCCATTCTATAATAAGTGAACTCGAAATAGCAGGAGTACTCTGTGGGCAAGGAAGCTCTGGGTAGCCCAGGGAGTCACCCTACAGGAGGTCCCCCCAGAAGAGTCAGGGGAAACTGCTCAGACCAAATGGAATCTGTCCACTTTGGGCACCCATGCCTATAGCCCCTGGATTTTTTTTCCAGAACACTGCTTAGCTCTGGCTTATGGTGGTGGGGGGATTGAACCTGAGACTTTGGAGCCTCTGTCATGAGAGTCTCTTTGCATAACCATTATGCTATCTACCCCCACCCAGCCCCTGGCTTTAAGGCCACGGACAGACTTCCACAGACAGAGGGGCTTTGAAGGTGACCCTCTGATGTCCTCCTCATCTCAACACCCCCCCACCCAGGTCCCCTGAACTCAGGAGACCTCTGGTACCAGTCTAGCAAGGAACCACTCTCACAGCACCCAAACTCCCCTTGACAAACTTTCCCTACAGGGAGGCTTCTGGCTGTGCCCTGTATCCAACCCTTTCAGTACAACTCAGATGCTAGCAGGCCAGAGCGCCAAGCTGGCTCAGGACTCTGGCTGATCCTTCTCTGAGAACTGTCCCTGCCTCAGTTCTCCCAGACCAGGGTCCTGCCTGGAGTGGGCACACTCCAGCTCACACCCCAGGCTCCCTGGCCAAGCCCACACAGAAACTGGTGAACTCCATGCCCCACTGCGCATGGTCTCCCAGGGCCCAGCTGGGGGGTGGGGCACAGTGGTGGGGCTGATCAACCCCCAGTGCTCCCTTCACACACATCCTAAATGCACAGTGGCAGCTGCCAGACAAATGCCTGACCCTCTTTTGGACAGAGCACCTCCATGGAATAGACACCCTGGAGTACAAATCCTGTCCCTCCCCCACCCTTCCAACACATACACAGCTCCAGGCACCCCTGGAAGCCAGAGAGGGGCTCCATTAAGGAAGGCTGCCAGCACCAGCTGCCAGCAAGCCCATCCATATCCACTCCCCCCACAAGGGGCCCAGAAGCTAGGCTGGGGGCTCAGTACTGGTGCCCCGAGACCACACAATGGGGACTGTGTCTCTGGCCAGCTCAATGGTGGGGGGGAGCAGTGAGGCCAGCTTTGACCCATCATCAGGGCCTAATTTTGCAGGGGGTTGGTGCCGGGGGAGGCTTGCAACTGAACTGAACATTCAGGGCTAGAATTCCAGGATGCCTTGGGGCCAGGCTGGGCCCTTTGAAAGGTCAGTTCCAAAGAGACATTTCAGGGACAGTAGGGGAGCCAGGACAAGGACACCCTTCCAAGTCAGGGCTTGCTGGGCCCATTGTGGGAGCCGGGTTTGGCTTCAGCCCTGCCCAGCACTCCTGCCTGCCCAGTCCTTGGGACTTCTCCATGCTCTGGCAGCGTTCTGGGCCCTTGTGCCCACCTGGGCTGGGCCAGGGCATCACCAAAGGGAACGCTCTCTACAGACCTGGAGTCACCAGGCAGGCACGTGCCCAGGGCAGGGCCATGCTGTCATGTTTGATGGGCTTGGGGCAGAGGCCAGACAGCAGGCACCACCCTGAATCTGCCCCAGGCAGGTGCCTTTCCTGAACACACCCACTTGCTGCCTGGCTGTGCACCCCAACCTGGGCCTGAAATCCGCTGGACCCCAGTACCAGGTGAACCTCACCCAGGACGCAGCCCATCTATCCCCTTTAGCACAGGCCCCAAGGCCCCCACTGTGTCAGCCGGGTAGCTGGTGCCCCATGGAGAAGGGAGCACCTCCACACACCTGCTATGCCAGGCTGCACAGCTGCCCCAGCAGTGCGGCTGGGCAGGAAGACTCCCACCCCAAGCCCGTCCCTGGAGGCCGCGAGATCCGGCAGCAGCCCCCTCTGCACACACTGTCCCTCCACCCCCTTCCGTTCTCCATCCTCAGCACCTCACCTTAAGCGTCCTCACCCGGTGCAGCACCTTGGGAATCCCCTTCCCCATACCATCCTCCTCTCGCCCTCCTAGTGTTCGAGGCGCGCCCCCCACTGGCAACCGCCCCATTCCCCCCATTCCCCAGAGTGCCCCACCCCCCGCGCCCCGCAGAGAGGAGGCGGCCCCGCCACGTTGCGCTGCGCGCCGGCTGCCGCCTTTGTTCGCCCAGAGCTTCTCGCCCGCCAGCGCCGCTGCGCCCGGCGTCCCCGCGTCCAGCCGCCCGAGACCACCCCTCTGCACCCCCGGCCCACCTGGAGTAAAGGCGCCGAGCCGCCTGGCCGGGCAGCTCTTCGGCGGCTGGGGCGGGGCCTGCCATGGGGCCGGGACGCGGGGTCCGAGCGCAGCAACCCACGCGGCCCGCTTGAGCCAGTCTCCGACGCGCTGCGGTCCGTTTGTCTGTCTGTCGGCTCTGGCGGGAGGCGCCGAGGAAGTGATGTGCGCGGGGCGCCGCCCCTCCCGCCGTGGCCATGATGTCACCGCCGCCCGCCCGCGCGGGGAGGGGGCGCGGAGGAGCCTCCCTGGTGGGGGAGGGGAGGCTGGCAGCCTGGGGGAGGGGGGCGCGCCTCCCAGGACCCCCAGCTGGGGTGCAACAGTGGGGCTGGCGTGGGCATGCTGCTGGGGTCTGAGAGTCCAGTGACCCTGCTGTTCCCCCCCACTACGGCCTCCCCACTCTTTCTTCAAACCCATCTGAGGGGCTGTTTGGGATGCCCCAGCTTTTGCCTGTCAGGTGCCTCTTCCCCCTTGCTGGCCCTCTCCACTCTCCTGTCCAGCCCTCAAATGCTTCACTCCTTTCTCTAAACTACAGTGGAGTACAGGGCATTTCGGATGCCGTGGGGGAGCTGG
The DNA here is from genome assembly GCF_950295315.1 of Erinaceus europaeus. Taxonomy (NCBI): domain Eukaryota; kingdom Metazoa; phylum Chordata; class Mammalia; order Eulipotyphla; family Erinaceidae; genus Erinaceus; species Erinaceus europaeus. The sequence continues at coordinate 27,698,890 of NC_080171.1, forward strand.
TGACAATTCTATCTCTCCTTCCCCAGGTGAGTTCAGGGCCTTCAGAGGAGGGGGGAGTGGTGGGGGTCTGCACTAAGTGCTCCCTTCCTCCCCACCTCATCTCTGGGCCCCTGGGTCCCACATTGGTCCCCTCCTGGTGTGATTTTTGTGATAAAACGTTGGCTCTGGGGTGGGTGGGGGGCCACCCACAGCCCTCTCCTGGGGGCATGGGGCACACTGGGGAATGGAAGTGTCTCCTACCACTCTGCCACCACCTCCTCTGTGAATTCCTGGGAACCCATGATGTAGCCTCATCTCCATTCACCCCAGCTCATGGCGGCTCTGAAGGCAGGGCCAGCTCCTGGGCACAAGCAAGCTACAGCAGGCCCTCAGGGTACTACTTGGGTTTACCCTCTGGTCCCACTCTCCACCAAAAACCTGGGAAGGGGCTGAGACAGGTCTGGGAGTGTCCCAGCTCCTCCTGGGGAGAGATGCCCTGAGGACAGGCAAAGGCCCTGGCAGAACCAGCCACGGGCCTCAGCTTCAGGCAAGGGAAGACAGCAAGGAAAACAAACACAAGATAAAAAAGGTTCTGTTGGCCCTGGCTGGTTTGTTTTTTCTGCAGGAGAGAGGCAGCAGGGAATGAGAACCATCTGTGCCCAGAGCACAGCCCAGCTCAGCCCACGCACCCTCCCCCTGACCACAGGAGCTGGGCCAGGCTTTGCTCTCGGCCTTGGCCATGACTGTTAGTGGGGGCAGGCCCTATGGGGTGGGGTGTGGTGCAGTGTGTGTGGGGTGCTGCCCTTGTTTGCTGTAGCCTCAGGCTTGTCTGTTTGGGTCTCCCCCTGAATAGGCAAGGTTGTGAGGGCCACTGTAGCTTAACTGTGCCATGCTGAGCTCTGTGTCCTTTTCTCAAATGTCGCTGGTTTCAGGAGGCCATAGCTGAGTGCCCCCAGGGAGCTCTGGGTCCATGGACAAATGCCTGGTGCCAGAAAGGCCCTCATAAGTCATGTGACATCATGGTTGAGGATCTTGGGGTCTGAATGGTGCTTGTTACTGTGTTGTGCTTATAGTAAGACTCGGAATAGTAGCTATGAGCAAATACGCTCTCCCCTTTGCTGGGCTTCATGGGGATGTATGTCTTCTACTAACCAGAGATTCCACTTTTCTACCTGGGTAACCCCTAAAGAACGTAGAATGTGACCAGGGTAGGCGTCCACAAAAGGCCCAGTATCCATTTGCCATGCGACCACTGCATCGTGACAATAACTGTGTGTCCTGGAGAGCTAGGCAGTTACTGGGGCACACCAGCCCTCTACCACCCCCCCCCCAGCTCACCCCCTATTGCTCTGTTCACTTTTCCTTGCCACGCCTCCTTCCCCCCACCTGCAGGGGGATTCAGTGCCCATGAACACCTGGGCATCTCTTTGCCTGCCCTCCTGTGCAGCCGGGCAAAGTGCCCCGGGGAGGTGGTCAGCTTGCTCCTGCATCTCTCCCTAATGGAGGGCTCTCCTACCATATGCCCAAGGTTTATTACTTATTAATAAAAAATTCCCTGGGGAGCCTTAGAGGGAGGAAAACAATTCCTATTCCACACACATACAGTTCTAGCAGCAGGAGGGGTCTGAAGGGGCTGCATAGATCAGGGACATCCAGGGCACTTGGAGGGGAGGGCTTAGTGTCCACATGCCAATTCCACCTGTAGGCACTGCCAGCCTGCTGGCACCAGCCCTCCCTGACACCTGCCTCACGGGCACCCCACCCACTGTATGTGGATGAGCGACACTCAGTGGTCCCCCAGGATGCTGGGTTCCATGGGTCTTAGGGAAGCTGAGCCAAGCCTGGCTTTCTAACTGGAACCCTTACTTTTGTGTCCTGCACTAAGACAACAGTGGACTATGGCAGAGTCCTTGCTGTGTCCCCAGGAGGGATGAGGCCTAGATTCCTGGAGAAAGGTGGGCATTCAATGTTGGCATAGATCCTAGGAAGGAAAGGTGGACAAAGAATACCACATGGGGGGCCAGGTGGTGGTGTACCTGGTAAAATACACATATTACTATGTACAAGGACCCAGGTTCCAGCCTCCAGTCCCCACTTACAAGGGGGAAGCCTCATAAGTAGTAAAACAATGTTGCAGGTGTCTCTCTCTCTCTCACCCTCCTTATCTCCCCTGTCCTCTCAGCTTCTCTCTGTCAACAATAATAATAATAATAGTTATTATTATAGTGTCAAGCTGAATCCAGGGCCTGAGGTCTCATGGCCATTCTCTGCTGTGAATTTCAAACTGGAGAGGGAAGAGATGGACAGGACAGAGATCAGAACATGCATGTACACACACACACACATACACACACACACACACACACATACACACACACACACACACAGGAGCAAGAAGAACACCAGTGTTACCATGTTTCTTTTTTTTTAATGTTATATTTATTTATTTTCCTTTTTGTTCCCCTTTTTTTATTCTTACAGTTATTATTGCTATTGTTATTGATGTTGTCGTTGTTAGATAGGACAGAGAGAAATGGAGAGAGGAGGGGAAGACAGAAAGGGGGAGAGAGAGACACCTGCAGACCCGCTTCACTGCCTGTGAAGCAACTCCCCTGTAGGTGGGGAACCGGGGGCTCGAACCAGGATCCTTACGCTGGTCCTTGTGCTTCGCGCCACGTGTGCTTAACCCGCTGCACTACGGCCCAACCCCCATCATACTTCTAATAGTTGTGGCAACATGGCCTCCATGGCCACCAGGCCCCCATGATGTCATCTGCAGGCTTTTCCTCTCCACTCCCCAGAGAATGAGGGGCTCAGTGTGGGTAGAAGGCTCCAGAAGCAGGTGCAACTGGGAGTTTGGGAAGAATGGTCTGTCACCCTTGGGAGCTGAGCACCTCATCTGGAGATCACACACACACACACACACACACACACACACACACAGGAAATAGCTGCAGGTCGCATGAGGCTGCTTGCCACCCATGTCATCCAGTGACACCTGACCATGCCACATTCTTGGGGTGCTCGCTGACAACTGTGGGTGTGGGCAGGCCACTCATGGAGCAGCTGATGCTGGCTTGTCCATAGCAGGACTTCTGTGGGGCCTCATCCTTGCCTTGTGGGACTGAAATCCCTCAACCCCAATCCTGTACTTCCAATACCAGCAGACACCGTGAGAGGCAAAGAGAGGAGACAGAGACACAGACACAGAGAAAGACGGAGATAGTGGCCAGGGACATGGCACAGTAGCTAGCCCAACAGGCTTGCAGGCATGAGACCCTGAGTTGGGTCCCTAGCACCACATGTGCCAGAGTGATGCTCTGCTTCTCTCTGTATCTCTCTCTCTCATTAATACTTATAAAAACAAATAGAGACAGAAGGAGGGTAGATAGAGAGAAGCATGAAGCTCTTAGGGGCAGGGCATCATATGGCCCCAGTTTTTTTTTTTTCTGGGTGGCCTCAGGCCTCCTGAACCTTGGGTGTGTGGTGGGAAGGGAATATTTGAACATTAGCCCTTACCAAACAGAGTTAGGAAAGAAAATCTGCCACCTCAGATAAGTTCTAGGAAACCCCCAAAGCAAACCAAAAAATACAGTGGATATATATATATATATATATATATATATATATATATATATCCCATTTTGGAGTTCTCTGCCCACCAGGAAGCTCCCCATCCATGAGTGTGACTATGGAGCCTGAACCCCGTCATCTCTGTGTTGTTGAGGTTAACATCCTACACTTGGAGCAAGTCTTCCTGTGTCACTCCTGTGTTCACTCTGACGTCTTTTCTCTGCATGCCTCTTCCATGACTCCTGTGAGAGAGCCTGTGTGATTGTGCCCATCTAGAATGCAGGGGCAGGGGCGGGCTAGGGACAAAGCTATCCCCACCAGAGCAGGGGACAAGTAGGGATCTGCTCAGGGCTGGCTTGGCAGCTTGCAAGCCAGGGCCTTTTCCACTTTCTTTGGCTTTGCTCCTCTCAGACAGGAGCTGGCAAATGACATATGGGGACTGTGGCACTGGAGCACAGTAGTCTCTCACAAAGAGACTGAGCTCACTGGGAAAACTGCGCCACAATGGATGCATCCAACAAATGACCGTGGCTGACCCACAGCCCCGGACAGAGTGTGGGCCCTCTTCTGGCTGGAGCCTTGCTGGTGGGAACAGGGAACTGGAAATCTGCCTGCCTTTTGGGGCATTTGGTTGCAAAACCAGAGGAAACCCTGTGACTGAAGGGTCATCAGACTGAGGGGGAGGAGCTGGCCTGCCAGCTGGGAGCCTGAACAAGTGGTCTGGAGGGAGGAGAGACCCCCATACAAGGCCTCCTTACCTTTGTCCTTAGCCCTGAGTGCAGTGCTCACCAGCAAGGGGCCACCTGCCTTGCCTGGGTGCTGGTCAGAGAGCCTGGGGAGCATGTGGCTTCCTCTCAGCCCTGTGGACGACAGATTCCCTGTCAACCCAGGGCAGTATGACCACTTTACCACAAGGGTGGACTCAGGGAGGCTCCATGCAAAGGCTTAGCAGGCACAGGACAGGGAAGCCACCACAGACATCTCAAATAACACCCCACCCCCTGAGACCTGTGCCTGGACTTGCCAAGGTCAGTGCATCCCAGCTGCCAGGACAGTGCCAGGCAAGAGGCAATGGGGGAACTGTGGGTCCTATGTAATGTTCCCCTGTTGGCCTAGCAGCCAGAAAGTGAGAGAGCAGGACCACACTCCCTGGCAGCCCTCAGTCACCTCATCCACTGGTTGTCCCTCCCCCCCTTGCTGATGGTCCTAGGACAGCAGCTCATGTTGCCATGGACACCCTGCATCATCTTCAGCCCCTCCCCCACTGCTCCACATTCACACCAGCCTGGCCTATGGCCTCAGGCATTTGCATGATTGTCCTGCACCAAGGACTGCTAGCCCTTCCCCTAATGTTCTTTTTTTTAATTAATTAATTAATTTATTAATGAGAGGGATAGGAGAGAGAGAAAGAACCAGACATCACTCTGGTACATGTGTTGCCAGGGATTGAACTCAGGACCTCATGCCTGAGAAACCAACGTTTTATCCACTGTGCCACCTCCTGGACCACTCCCCTAATGTTCTTAATGTCCAGATCACTTAATGGTCCTGGGGATGAGGGGGTCACTTGGATCCCATGTGTGGCTTTTTAGGTTCTCACACGTGGGCCAGGTGTGATTAGTTTCATTCCCAGAAAGCCCCATTCCTATGCAAAGACAGCAATCATTTCATTTTTTTAAAAAAAGAATTTATTTATTTATTCATGAGAAAGATAGAAGGAGAGAAAGAACCAGACATCACTCTGGTATATGTGCTACCGGGGATTGAACTTAGGACCTCATGGCTGAGAATCCAGTGCTTTATCCACTGCGCCACTTCCCAGACCACAGACAACAATAATTTCTTTGTTTGCTTCTGAAGGCATAAGTTCATAGAGACAGGAGACACAAGTAGTCAGAATCTGGAAGAGGGACAACTGTGAGCATGGACCCTCAGGCCTGGACAGCTCAGGAATATTAGGGAGCTAGGAGGGTGGCCCCAGCTGCTCAGGGTGGGGCCCCTGCAGAAGGTCAGGGTGAACCTGAGATTATTCATACACCTCCCTACCCTATCACACCCCACCCCAGGGAAAAGAATGAGGGTCTTCTAAAGATTTGGAGTCTGGTGGTCCGGGAGGTGGTGCAAGGGATCAAGCACTGGATTCTCAAGCATGAGGTCCTGAGTTCAGTCCCCGGCAGCACATGTACCAGAGTGATGTCTGGTTCTCTCTCTCTCCTCCTATCTTTCTCATTAATAAATAAATAAATAAATAAAAAATATATTTAAAAAATATATTTGGAGTCTGCAATCATGAAGATAATTCAACTGGTAGAGCTCAGGCCTTACATGTCTGCGGCTCCCTGTTGAAGCCCTGGTGGTGTCTGTACCAGAGTGCTGCTCTGGTCTTTCTCTCTCTCTTCTTTCTCATCTCTCCTATGTAATGTGAATAAAAATAAATAAGTAAATAAATAAATAAATGTGTGGTCCAGGAGATGGTGTAGTGAATAAAGTACTGGACTCTCAAACATGAGGTCCTGAGTTCAATCCCTGGCAGCACATGTACCAGAGTGATGTTTGGTTCTTTCTCTCTCTCCTCCTATCTTTCTCATAAATAAATAAATAAAATCTTTAAAATAAATAAAGGTTTGGGATTCACACAGCTACATCCCTCAGGCTCAGTCACTCTGGACCCCCTACCTCATCGTCATGGGTCAGTTTCTTCAGAAGCAGACACTGGAGCAGAATTGGGGTGCTCATGTGTAAGGGCCCAGCACCTGTTGGAAATGAGTGGAGAGGTGGGGTGAGGAGCTCAATTAACTCCCAGGGTGTCGGGCAGCTGGCTGACTGTGGTTGAGAGAGCCCCAGGATGGAGGGGGGCATCTGGTGTCTCTGGGAGTCTCCAGGCTTCCAGAGGCCCTGGAGTGCCTGCTTCCACCATAGCTATTTCTTTTAAAAATATTATTTGGGGCCAGGTAGTGGCACACCTTATTCAGTGAACACATTACAATGCACAAGGACCTGGGTTCAAGCCTCCAGTCCCCATCTGCAAGCAGAAGCTTTACAAATGTTGAAGCATGCTGCAGGGTTCTCTGTCTCTCTCTCTTTCTCCCTTCCTCCTTTCAATTATTCTGTCTCTATCCAAAATAAATAAAAGAAAATATCAAGACAAATTTATGTTTAGTCATGGGGCTTTGCATCTTGAGTCCATTGTTCCTCGCACATTTTTTTTTTCTTTTCCAGAAATGGTAAAAGAGGAAGAGAGCAACAAGAGAGAGAATACCATAGCACGGCTCCACTGTGCATAAAACTTCCCCTGTGCAGAAGCTCCCATATGGTGGCTGGGGGACTGAACCAGGGTTCCCTTTCATGGGAAACTGTGGACTCTACTGGGTGAATTATCTCCTGGTCCTCCATTTCTTTTTCTTTTCTTTTTTAAATTTTATTTATTAGTTCTGGAGAGACATCACAATGGTTATGCAAAAGACTCTCATGCCTGAGTCTCTGAAGTCCCAGGTCTAGCCCTCAGTACCACCATAAGCCAGAACTGAACAGTGCTCTAGTCTTTAAATCTTCCTCACTAAAATAAATAAAATATTTAAAACAAAACAAAACAATTTGGGAGTCAGGCAGCAGTGCAGCGGGTTAAGCACAAGTGGTGTAAAGTGCAAGGACCATCAGAGGATCTCGGTTTGAGCCCCTGGCTCCCCACTTGCAGGGGAGTCTATTCACAAGTGGTGAAGCAGGTCTGCAGGTGTCTATCTTTCTCTCCCCTTCTCTGTGTCCCTCTCCTCTCTCCATTTCTCTCTGTCCTATCCAACAACGATGACATCAATAACAACAACAATAACGACAACAATGAAACAACAAGGGAGCTAGACACCTGAAAACCTGCTTCACCGCTTGCTAGGTGACCTCCCCCCCACACACCTGCAGGAGGGGAGCTGAGGGCTTGAAACGGATCCTTGCAAGTGTCTTCGTGCTTCTTACTGTGTATGTTTAACCCACTGTGCTACTGCCCGGTCCCGAATGGGACTCCTCACATGAGGTAGGGGTGGGATGGGGGAGCACTCCTCCCTGCCTTTGGGGGCATCCTCCTCTAGTTCTTCCAGATGTCCCAAGAGGAGCCTGTGTGGGGTCACATATGCCATGGCTGACCTCCAGCACCAGTGTTCACCCTGTACTGGACCCAGGTGCCTCTCCTGCCCATAAGAGCAGCACCACCCATGGCTTGGGGACAGTGTGGCCTGACCCGCACTGTGTGCGGGTACAGTTGGTACAGTTCTGGCCTGGAGGCACAACACAGAGTGTCTGTATGCCCAGCACCCAACACAGAGTCCTCAGGGGACGAGTCTCAGTTGTGGGGGGTGAAGGCGCACCCTCAGGTGGGAGTTGTACTGGAAATTTATTCTTCCTGGTTCTGAACACAGCGACTTAGATCACTCAGCCATCCTGACACTTCTTCCTGGTTCTGAAGGCGGAAGTCCAGGATCAGGATGTTGGTGATTCAGTTTCTGATGAGATTTTTTTTCTTTTCTTCTCTTTTTCCATTTATTTATTTATTTATTTATTCATTTATTATACTTATTATTTGCCTCCAGGATTATCACTGCACCACAAATCCACTGCTCCTGAAGGCCATTTTTGCCCTATTTTGTTGCCCTTGTTGTTGTTATTGTTGTCATTGATGTTGTTGGATAGGACAGAGAGAAATAGAGGAGGGGAGACAGAGAGAGACAGACGCCTGCAGACCTGCTTCACCGCTTGTGAAGTGACCCCCTGCAGGTGGGGAGCTGGGGGCTCGAACCGGGATCTTTACACCGATCCTTGCACTTTGCACTATGTGCTCTTAACCCATTACACTACTGCCTGACTCCCTAATTTGTTATTATTATTATTGTTATTATTATTATTATTATTCTGTTAATTTGTTTCACTGATTTTTAAAAAATTTCTTTATTAGTGAATTAATGTTTTACATTCAACAGTAAATACAATAGTTTATATATGCATAACATTTTCCAGTTTTCCATATAACAATACAACCCCCACTAGGTCCTCTGTCATCCTTCTTGAATCTGTATTCTCCCCACCCACACACCCCAGAGTCTTTTACTTTGGTGCAATACACCAATTCCAGTTCAGGTTCTACTTGTGTTTTCTGATCTTGTTTTTCGACTTCTGCCTGAGAGTGAGATCATCCCATACTCATCCTTCTATTTGTGACTTATTTCACTTAACATGAATTTTTCAAGGTCCATCCAAGATCGGCTGAATGAAGTCACCATTTTTTATAGCTGAGTAGTATTCCATTGTGTATATAGACCACAACTTGCTCAGCCACTCATCTGTTGTTGGACACCTGGGTTGCTTCCAGGTTTTGGCTATTACAAATTGTGCTGCCAAGAACGTATGTGTACACAGATCTTTTTGGATGGATGTGTTGGGTTCCTTAGGATATATCCCCAGGAGAGGAATTGCAGGGTCATAGGGTAGGTCCATTTCTAGCCTTCTGAGAGTTCTCCAGACTGTTCTCCACAGAGGTTGGACCAATTTACATTCCCACCAGCAGTGCAGAAGGGTTCTTTTGACCCCACAACCTCTCCAGCATTTGCTGCTGTTACCTTTTCTGATGTATGACATTCTCACAGGAGTGAAGTGGTATCTCATTGTTGTCTTGATTTGCATTTCTCTGACAATCAGAGACTTGGAGCATTTTTTCATGTGTTTCTCGACCTTTTGGATCTCTTCTGTGGTGAATATTCTGTCCATGCTCTCCCCTCATTTTTGGATGGGGTTATTGTCTTGTTGTTGAGATTTGCAAGTTCTTTATATATTCTGGTTATTAGCCTCTTGTCTGATATATGGCATGTAAAGATCTTCTCCCATTCTGTGAGGGGTCTCTTGGTTTTGGTAGTAGTTTCTTTTGCTGTGCAGAAGTTTTTAATTTTATGTAGTCCCATAGGTTTATGCTTGTCTTAGTCTTCTTTGTAATTGGATTTGTTTCATTGAAGATGTCTTTAAAACTTATGCAGAAAAGAGTTCTGCCAATATTTTCCTCTAAGTATTTGATAGTTTCTGGTCTAACACCCAAGTCCTTGATCCACTTGGAATTTACTTTTGTATTTGGTGAAATATAGTGGTTCAGTTTCATTTTTCTGCTTGTTTCAACCCATTGTTTCCAACACCATTTGTTGAAGAGACTCATCTTTCCCCATTTAATCATCTGGGCACCTTTGTCAAAGATTAGATGTCGATAGGTGTGGGGGCTTTAGATGTCCATAGTTGTGGGGGCCTCATTTATTATTTTTACTAGAACAGTGCTCAACTCTGGTTTATGGTGCTGTAGGGGATAGAACCTGGAACTTTGGAGCCTCAGGCATGAGAGTCTGCACAACCATTATGCTATCTCCTCCTCCAATTTTTTTTTAAGGGTTGATCTGGGGTTTTACTCATGAAATGTTACCATTCCAGGCTGCCTTTACATTGAGACAGAGAGAGGGAGAGAGGGAAAGGGAGAGCCAGAGGGAGCGAGGGAGTGAGTGAGGGAGTGAGGGAGTGAGGGAGAGAGAGAGAGAGAGAGAGAGAGAGAGAGAGACGTCACAGAGTGTGGTGCCATAGCTCCTTTCTGAATTCTTACCTCCCCAGGGCCACCAGTCTACTCCCTTTCCAGCACTACCTCAACTTTGCGTTTACTCTCAGCCTCCTTGGAGAGGAGGTATTTTTCCCTTGACCTTCCTTTGAGGACCCAGTACAGGACTGTGCTGTCAACATGAGTGAGCATGAGCATCTGGGGGTATAAACTGGGTCTGGAGCAGGACTGTGTTCACTGCCACTCAAACAGTGGCTGCGTGGCAGGGGGGGTCTCTGCCTGCGCTCTGGTATTTGTGTCTGCTGTTCCTGTCTCCCTGTGCAACTGTTGGTTCCTTGGGGGAGAAAAGGGGCAGATATATTCTCAGGAGTCAGAGAAATGAGGGATGGGTGGTTTAAGCAGATGAGGGAATGCAGCAGCCTTTGTATGTGTACCCTGGGGACAAGGCACTCTGGTCCAAACTGGTCTCTCTAGAGTTATGTCCAGTAAACTCCCAGTGCTCAAAGGCTGCTCCCCAGGCCGCCTCCAGGGGGCAGCATCCTCTAAAATAGTCATGAGGCCAGGCAGCTCCAAATCTCACTCCCAAATGCACATTTCCTGAACACTCCAGTTTTTTTTTTTTTTAAAGAGTGTATTTTCTAGAGTTATAATCTGGGAGTGGGGGTGGGAAGGACGCTCTTGGGAATGAGATAGTGGCAGGAACAGCAAAGGTCTGGAGGGACACACTCCCACCACCCCCACCCCCACCTTCAAGGTTCTGAGTCCCCAGCTGTGATGGGGAAAGGGCGCCACCTGCTGGCATAGCTCCCCCAAGTGGCCAACCTGAGTTCTGCTAAGAACCTTAGCAGGATTAAAAAATAATATATTACATATATTATTATATGTACAGAGAGAGACAGAGGGAGAGGGAGAGGGGGAGGGAGAGGGAGAGAGAGAGAGACCACAGTGCCAAAGCTCCCTTTGATGTGGTAGGGGCTGAGCTTGAACTGGGGCTGTGCTGATAGCAAAATAGCACACTATCCAAGTGAGCTATTTTGCTGGTCAAGAACTATGGATCTTTATGGGGACTGTTATAGGTGCATTTGGCATGCTTGGAGCTGGTCAGGGAGTGGGGGCAGCATGCTGATTATACCCTCAGCTGAGTCACTTGTGTAAGGACCACTGTCCCTCCTGTGGCTCCCTCAACTACAGTGCAGGGCTGAAGACAAGACTGAGAGGGGATTGGCTGGCTGAAAATTTGGTGTAACTGCACTTGCTGCTGCTCTGCTGCCATCTGCTCACCTGGTACGGGGGAACTGCTTTTGAGGCCCAGATTGTCCCTGTGTCCCCCCTACACATGCCATTTCAGAAAGTTCTGTGGTCCTCATTCACCTCCAGGGTTCCTGGCTTCTAGCTGCCAGGTTACCTGCCAAAGACCTAGATGACTAGTGGGGGCTCCCTGGGCAGGGAGTGGGAAAACAGGAGCAGAGAGCTGGGAGGAACCCAACACAGCTGCAAGGGCACATGGAGGGTGGGGTTCTGGACCCTGGCCAGTGTGTATGCCTTTCCCTAGCTATGCTGGAGACCCTCCCTCTGTTTTATCCCCTTTTCCCCTGGGCACAGGGGGAGGCTTGCTCCAGGCGTGTGTGTGTGTGTGTGTGTGTGTGTGTGTGTGTGTGTGTGTGTGTGTGTGTAGGGGAGGGGGGAGCCTCTGGAGGATAGTGCTGGTCCCCTAGTTTCCCCAGGGCCTGGCTGGAGGAGGAGCCTGCAGCAGGGCAGACGCGGATGGGTTTCCCTGGCAACCCAGGGTGTGCCTGCCGCCTCCTGCCCAGTTTATACCTGCCAGCACACACCTGCAGGCTCAGTTCGGCTCAGCTCAACTCAGCTAGGGGCCGGCCTTTGACCTTGCTGAGGTCTGGTGCCCTACCCCAGAAAGGTCAGGTGGCATCCAGCTGGTAAGTACCCTAGGGGCACAGTGTGTGTGTGGGTGTTCTGCAGCCTGCCCCGGGCAGGGAGAGAGGACCCTTGCAGGAGATAAGGGCACAGAAAGGTGGGAACTCAGTCCTTCCTTCATGCACTCAGTTGGGTGCAGACTTAACGCCTCCTCTCTGTGCTGCTCCTATGAGGGGTCTCCCCAGCTGGGGACTCCCTCTGAGGCAAAGCCATGCCGCCTGGGGTGGGGCATGCCTGTTGGCCATAGCCACTGGGCAACTGCCTATGTCCCCTCATGACTCATCCCCTACCCCATCATGATTCTCTAGTGAGCCCTCTCTGTCTCCCCAGCTACAAAAGGGAGAACACCCCATCACCTAATGGGCCTGCTGGGCGGTTCTGTGTTTGGTCCCCCTGGCTGGTGTGTCGTCCAGTATGGCCCCAAGTAGGCCATCTTGGCTCAGACCCTGTGCAGCCAGCTCTCCTGGGCCCTGGGCTGGGTGACCTGGTAGGAGGGCCCCAGGCTTCAGGCAGGGTGAGTTAGAGACTGAGGTAGCAGCTGGAGGAGATCCACAGCTTCTGGGTGGTTGTTCTTGGCACTTGCAGTGGCATTGGCTTCAGGGCACCATGAGCACAGGCCCCTTTTCAGCTGAAACTTCCTGGTGACATGGTGTGGTTGAGGTTCTGTGTCCGTTCCAACTACTCTTATCCAGGGAGGTGATTCTGAGGGTGGGTCTCTGCTTTGCTTTGTGTGACCGCAGGTTAGGCAACTGTGGTGGCTTCCTCATGGGCCATCGAGGAGTCCCAAGTCGCCTGGGAACATGCTGGCAGTGGGCCTGGCCCTGGCCGGGTGCCCTGAGAGGCTATGGGCCCTGCAGGTGAAGTCATCTTCCCCATTGCCTTTGGCCTTGGAGGGAAGATTCTTCTGGTCTGAGTCTGAGGCTGATGTGCTTAAACAGAGGGTGTGTGTGTGTGTGTGTGTGTGTGTGTGTGTGTGTGTATGGTAGTGGTGGTGGGAAGTCCTTGTCGCCCTTACCCAGTGGCCAGGCTTTCTCCAGCAAAGTGGGCTGTGTTCTTAGGATCCCTGAGCACAGCAGTCAGGGTTTGTCCAGGCTACTGCCTCTGGACAGTTAAAGGCTCAGGTTAGGGGATTACAGAGACTGGAGGCCTGTTTTCACCCCCTAGTTTGTTGCTGCCCTTGTAGGTTCTTTGTTCCTGCCATTCATGTCTGCCCCTCCCCTTCCACCTGGTGTCCCTAGTGGCTCTTTTTTCCCCCGACCTGCTTCCAAATCACAGGCTCTATTGTGTCACTTGTTCCCGCCTTTGTATCTGCCACCTCTGTGTGGCCCTGGTGCCCTTGGGGCCTGGTTAGCCACTGTTCATCAGGTGGGCTTGCTCTGCCCTACAGGCCACTCGTGTGTGTGTCCTGTGTGTAGGTGTGTGATTTTAGTGTTGTGTGGATTGTGTGTAGGTGTGTGATTTTGGTGGATTTTGGTGTTGTCTGTGCAAGTTGTGTATCAGAATTGGGGCATGTGCTTACTATGCCTGTGTGTCTTGTTGCCTGCATGCCACTTCCTCAGACACAACAGAGTCTGGATTATCCTGGGGAGAAGGTTCATTTGGATGGAGCCCTGTCTCTCTGTGGGCCCATGGATGGGTGATCCCTTGCAGCTGGAGATGAGCCTGAGTAGAGGCCTGTTTGGGTCTGTGACTGTGGGGACTGGGCAGAGTGTGCGGTGACCATGGGTTTCATGCCAAAGACCAGGTACATACCAGCTTTTGTGGCCTGAAACCTTGGGGCTGTGGAGGCAGGGGTGTGGCTGCCCTTTTCCTTCACGGTCCACTGGCTCTGTCCCTGAACCTGCCTGGGCTTGCTTTCCCCTGGACGGAGTGGTGAGGGGGTAAACAGTGTACTGCCGAAAGACCACGCCAGCTTCCGGGAGGATGCCCTCCCCACCCTCCCGCCCACTGACCCATGCCTGAGCTGCAGGGATGCACACTTGCTGAGGAAGGGAGATACTGGCTCTCACAGGGATGAGGGCATAAGGGGCATGTCCCAACCCTGGTGGTAGAAAGGGACAGAAACACTACCCTGGTGAATAGCCACTCTTGGCTGCACCTTGCAGGGCCCTGGGCCAGAAGGCTGAGCTCTGGAGACAGGGGAGAGAGGTGCTGGCTTCCCTACTCCAAGCTCAGCCCCAAAGGAACACTCTGGTCCATTGAGTCTTTGACCCTCAGGAAGACTCCACATTTGGGAACTATGCTCTGCTCATTTCCCTGATCAGCACACAGAACCAAGAGCAACCAGAGATTCCCAAGGCCACCTACAACTCTTGAATGGTAGTTGGGGCCATCCACCAATGGGTGGGTGTGGGGCTTGAGCTCCTTTGTGCTCCTTGTAACAACCCCTCTGACCTAGAAGCGGGTTCCTGTGTTCCTCTGCCTGGTCGTACTGCTATCTGTCGAACTCTGGTGATGTGATGGTTGTGGAGAAGGGTGGCCCTGTTTCCAGTCCTGCTGGGATCCTGAACTCAGGACTGTGGTTGAGCCTGGTCTTCACCTAGAGCATATAAGATCTCGCATGCCAGCCATGAAGTGGGGGTGGGGGTGGGGGTGGGAGGCCCTCAGCAGGTCATCTCGCTGCACCCCATGAGTACATTCATAGTGTTCATGCTGAGGTTGGAGTCCCTCTCTTGGACCCTGGACCCTGCACCTCCAGGTTGTACAGGCCTGAGTTAGAACCCTCCCCCTCTGCTCCTGCAGGAGAAGACCTAGCAGGGACCCTTCAGCAAAGGCCTCTGCATGGTGTCTGGTTGGGGGGGGGGGTTGTAGGGGCCAGGCTTGTGCTCTTGTAGAGAATACAGAGGGGCTTTTCCCAGGTGTGGAAGGCTCCATGGGAAGAAGAGGGGATCAGGTTGTTTCCTGACGTACCTCTTCTGTCCATGGTCACTCTCCCTGCACTCAGGGCCACCGGGGGTATAGCTGAGACTATAACCAAATGCAGTCCTGGCACTTATTCCATGGGCACTTTCCCAGCCCCAGGTACCCCACTGTGCCCCCAGGATGGTCACTGCATGCAAACATGACCAGGACCTTGTCCAGCCCCCACAGGAGTGGGCAACATGGGCAGGGCCAGGCTCCTGGAAGGGCGGTTAAGGCAGAGCAGGAGGGAAGGTGGCCATGGTGCCGTAGGTCCACCAGGTGTGGTCAGGGGTCTTGGGGCAGGAGGCTGGACTGGAGGCCTACTAGCTCTGTGCTTGGAGGCCCCAACTATGGGAGCTAGGGAGGGTAGAGGAAGCAGAACTGCAGACTCCAGGCTAGAAGGGGTTCTTCTGGCTGGGATAGGCCCCACTGGGCCTGCAGCTGTACCCTGGCCCCTGCCTGTGTGACAGCATCTCCTGGTATCCCCACTTCCCTAGGCCAAGAGCTTGAGGCTTCTGTCTGTGCTCCATGTCTGCTTGGAATTAAGGGAACTGCAGCCCCCCCCCCCCCCACTTTGGGCTACTCTGGAAGCAGTTACTCCCTTCTCTCCTTCTAGCTCAGAACCACATGTATAAGCAATGTGACTGCTATGGGCCAAGATTTCATTCAGATAGAGACAGCAAGAGGAGAAGGAGATATCCCACAGCTCTGGAGCTTCCTTTGGTACCACAACACCTTCCATATGGTGCCTGGGCTCAGACCCAGGTTGTGTGCTTGACAAAGCACACTCCCTATCCAGTGAGCTATCTCTCTGGCCTCTGGAAGCAGTTTCTGAAGCTACAGTATCCTACCCCTTTCAGCCGTGGTCTCCCTGCGGTGCTGGCTTCAGCTCTTCCTGCTGGATGAACTCACCCAGTGCTCACAATACTCAGGGCAGGGGGTGGGGTCTCCGGTTGCCAGAGGTGACAAAGCTGGCTGGGGTGGGGCCTGGGATTTGAACCTGCCATCCTTTCCCGGGACCATGCTGAACCCGGGGCCCAGCCACCACAGAGTCTTTTTTGCCACGCTGCCCTGTTGGGTTTTTGAGAAGGTGACAGGAAGCCCCATGCGTGTGGAGGGGTGAGGGGACTCTCCCTAGGGGTCACGGGTGTGCCAGCACTCAGGTGACTACAACAACTATTTTTATGGGGGGGGGGAAGGCCTAGGTGGGGGCCAGGGAGGCTGAGAAGCACCCACTTTCTCGAGCAGTCTTGGAAGCTTAAGTTTTGTGTCAGTGTCAGGCCCTGGCCCAGCCTCTGGGGACAAGTCCCAGGTTGGCTCCCTGTCCCTGCACGTGGGCACATGGGCTGACCTGGTGCAGATCCTGCCATGTGCTCAGGTAGAGCTGGCACACTCAGCATGCATGGCAGACACTGACCCTGGAGCTGGTGGACATGCAGCTGGGCCTCCATCAGGTGCTGAGAGCCATGGCTCTGTCCCTAAATGACATAGTGTCATCACCCTGCCTTGGGGCTGCCCAGAGTCAAGTCCTACTTCCGTCATGCTGGGAACCACCTTCCCTCCACATCCTGCCTGACTACCCGGTTTCAGTGGTTGTCTTGCCAGCTTCTATCGAGAGTAGGGCATCGGTTAGGGGCCTTGAGCTGGGAGGGAGGCTGGGCTGAAGACCAGGAGGTCCCCTTGTCAAGCCTCATCATGGTGCAGGCAGGGGGGCAACAGGGGTGGCATCCTCACTCCCAGCTCAGGGGATGCTTCCTGCCTGCCTAGGGAAATGGTACAACCTCACTCCAAAGATAGTTCTAGGTGGTGCACCCCCTTAGTACCCCAGAGTGGGAGGAACCAGTTAGCAGGGAGACAGGTGCCAGACCCAGATAGTATCCATGCGGCTCTTGGGTGTGGCTGGGGCTGGGTGAGGTTGCAAAGGTGACCATGCACCAGGCCCAGGCTGGGGCCCAGTGTGCCTCTTCTGGGTACTATTTTCCTCCCAAACTTCAGCCTTCCCATCTGTGAAGCAGATGGGCAGTACTTTGCCTGCCTGAAAGGGAAGCAGCCAGATCCCAGGATGGACATCTGGTGGACACTGCCACATGCAAGGGACATCTTTGAACCCTTGGGCTCTGTCAGGCTATGGGTGTTCCAGCTCAGGCCAGGAACAGGTGGTGCTAGACAGAGAGGCCCTTTTGGTATCAAGGCTCTCAAGCCTGACCGACTGTGACTTCTCTCTCTCTCAAGGCTGCCATCCAACATCCAAGGATGAGGTGGCCTGGGCCCTTCCATCAGCGAGACGCCCCATAGGGAGCTCCACACATGGTCTGGCCTGGTGAACTGGGCCCCCAGAGCCAGGCCTGCAGCCTCACAATGTGGTCAGACAGCAACGAGTCCAAGGATAGGGAAAGCTCAGTGTCATCCGGCCACCTCTCTGGCTCCTCCGGGGGCCACAAGTCTTCAGAGCTGCCCCTTGGGTCCTGGACAGAGAGACCCCCACAGGTTCTGGGGCCCCCAAGGCAGCCCAGAATGAGCAACCCTCGTCTGGAGCAGCTGCGGGACAAGATCCGGGTCCAGGCACAGAGGCAGGCCAGCTGTGCCTCCCTGGCCACCTCTACCCCCTCCAGCTCCTTCACCCATTACAAAGACCCTGTGCTGATGCCCCAGAGGAAGACCCGGAAACCATGCAGTGCCACCCCTCTGACCCTGGTGGACACAGGTAGGTGGCAACTTTCTCAGCTGTGAAGGGTGGGGGGGTTGTGGGGCTGCCAGCTGTGAGGTGTTGGGCAGATCCATGGGGAGCAAAATGGTGAGTGCAGCCCCAGGAGCTCCAAAGATCAGGGCAAGGAAGCAGGAACGTTGGGGCTCTAGCAGCAAGGATCTCCTTACACTACCCCTTCTCTTTCTTCTACTCCAGACTTCAGTGAACCGAGTGTGGCTGAGCTTAAGGCAGTAGGTCAGGTTGGCCAGGAGCCTGCCAAAGTAGACCGGTGCCAGGCTTCAGGTGAGTGGTTTCGTGGTTGTGGTTCTGGGTTCCTGGTCAAATATCCCGACTCCACACTGTCCTTGAAGCTCCTCTCTCACCCTGTGTGATGATGATTCACCTTCTAGATGAGGGCCAGGGAGGACCACAGTCTAAAAAGGGATAGAGCAGGAATTAAAAAAAACAAGGTGCACCCAGCACATATTTCCAGGTGTGAGGGCCCAGTTTAAGCCCTTGACCCCCACCTGCAGGGGAAGAAGCTTCTCCATAAGTGGTGGAGCAGAGCTGCAAGTCTCTTTCTCTTTCTCTTTCTCTCTCCCTCTCCCTCTCCCCCTCTCCCTCCCCCCCCAATCTGTCCTTGTCCAATATATTAAAAAAAAATCAGAGGAACCAATTGGCCACCAGAAGTGGTAAAGTCTTACAGTCACCAAGCCCCAGTGATAACCCTGGTGGGAAGAGAATAAAACTGAAAAGAAAAGATTTATTTTTGAATAAAAGAGAGGTGGAGGTTAGTGAACCAGAGCATCACTCTGGCATATGTGATGCCAGAGATCAAACTTGGGCCCTTATATGTAAGACTGATGCTCCACTCACTGTTCAGCCTTCCAGGCCACTCCAGGGTGTATTATTATCATTATTATTATTAATTTATTTACCAGAACACTGAGCTCTGGCATGGGGTGGTGCTGGGGATTGACCAATGTCTCTGGAACCTCAGGCATGAGAATCTTTGTATAACCATTATGCTATCTCCTCAATCCATCTGAGCTGGGGAGGGAAATTTTGATGTATCTTGTCCCCTGAAGCCCCTCTCTGCTCCTGGCCTGCACCCACTCAACCTCTCAACTATCCCTCTCAACTTTGGGGCCTAACTCCTCAGGGGAACTCACATAAATGGATTTGCATTTTTTGTGAGCATCTAATTTTGTTTTGTTTAATTTTATTTTAGTAAGAGAGATATACAGAAAGATAGATACCAGAGCACTGCTCAGCTCTGACTTACAGTAGTGCTGGAGACTGAACCTGAAGCCTTAGAGTCTCAGACATGAAAGTTTTTTTGCATAACCATTATGCTGTCTCCCTAACCTGTGAATGTGTCTTTTTAATGTGTCTTCAAAACCTTTTTCATGTGACTCTGGGGTCTTGTGCATGCATAGTATCACTGCTCAGCAATTCCTCTGGGTCAACTTTCTCAACTTTCTCATTCTTGTATTTGAGAAAGACTCAAGAGGCAGGTAGAAAGAGAAGAGAAACACCACAGCACCATTCAACCATCCCTGATGCCATCCATGTTGCTGCCATATGGTGCTGGGTCTCAGACCCTGAGCTTTTTTCGTGATAGGTCTGCATTCTACTGGGCAAGCGAGCTATCTCCAACCTCAGGACCTGGGTTTTGAGGGCCCACTTGCCAGCAGTGTCCTATTCTTCTGTTCCCTGGAGAGGCCTCCAGGCTAGTCTTCTTCCATGGGCTTCCAGTTGTAGCTCTCACTACCACTGAGGACCACTCTGCTTGGTCTCTGTGCTGTCTCCTCTCCTGGTGAGATCTCCCACTCCCACAGTTAGGTCATACCTGCCATCCTGACATCCACCACCCCCACCCCAGTTCTTGGCTCTGCAGTACTGCCTCTGCCAAACCGATGTTCAGCCACACTGTAGCCCTTCTGTCATTCAGTCACTCAGCAGACTTTAAAACACCATGAGCTACCCAGCAGTGGACAGAGCCTGAGGCCTAGGCTGTTCTTTCCTTGGGGATGCTTAGGAATTTGCATATACACTCAGGAGATGCAAGCTGGTGTCCTGAGTTGTACTCACCTCTCTCTGCCTTTTGCCTTCTCTTTTCTCTTGATGAAGCTCCCAGGGGAAAAGCCAGAAGGATGAAAAGTTGTTCTTGCAAAAGAGAGAAGGCCTCCAAGCCCGTGGCCCCAAGAGGAACCTCCAAGGACAACGGTGAGGCTTGCTCCTCGGGACCCCAGTGGGGCTCGGAGACCTGGTTTCTGATTCAGCCCTCTAGGTGCTGGAGGCTGACTGCTGGCTGACAGGATATGTGTGCACAGGACCCTGAGGGTCACCTGGGACTGGCAGGGCCCTGCTGTAGTGGGAGGTTCTGGGTGCCAGGAAGAGGGGTACCTTACAGTCTGACTACAGACTCCATACCACCATCACATGACAATGGTCCTGCCTGTGCAGAAGGCTGTCCTCAAGTGAGGTGAGAGTCTATAGACATCCCCCAGGATGAGCCTCCCTTTCAGCACCCCGAATGGAGATGGTGTGCCAAGGCACCAAGCCCCACTTGGATGGCATCTGCAGTGAGTGGCTTGGAGGCACCTCGCCAGGCTGGAAAAGGCGAGTGGGAGGGGGCGGCACAGGAGGTGTTTGCTTTCTGCACAAGCTGGTGCTGCTTGGCTGTTGATGTCAGCAGGGCCTGTCTCCAGGCACAGGGTTAGAGCTTGGGCAGCGGACCTCATGAGCACTGTTTGAGGAAGGGAGGAATCCCCTTTCTTGGTCCCTGTGACAAATTAGAGCCATCACATGGGTGAAGGCTAGCCCAGAGTTTCCTGAGCAGTCCTGGGGATTTCTCTTAAGTGGACTTGGTTCAGAGGGTGGGTCACAGGGAGAGTAGCACTGAGGGGGTGGCCTCCCCAGGGCTGGGGTTCAGCCTGGGTGTGGTTTATAGGGCTACACACAGTGATGGTGAGACCTGTAGCCAGCTGCATTTGCCAACCCAAGCTGGGCGCGTTCAGGGTAGGGGTCGGGCAGAGCACAGAGGCTCAGGGCAGGGTTGCTGAGGACATTGGCTTCTTTTTTTCTTTTTCTTTTTTTAATTATTTATTTCAAAAAGGAGACATTAACAAAACCTTAGGATAGGAGGGGTACAACTCCACTCAGTTCCCACCACCAGATCTCCATATCCCATCCTCTCCCCTGATATCTTTCCTATTCTTTATCCCTCTGGGAGTATGGATCCAAGGTCATTGTGGGATGCAGAAGGTGAAAGGTCTGGCTTCTGTAATTGCTTCCCTGTTGAACATGGGCGTTGACTGGTGGATCCATACTCCCAGCCTGCCTCTCTCTTTCCCTAGTAGGTTGGGGCTCTGGGGAAGCGGAGCTCCAGGACACATTGGTGGGGTCATCTGTCCAGCGAAGTCTGGTTGGCATCATGTTAGCATCTGGAACCTGATGGCTGAAAAGAGAGTTAACATACATAGCCAAACATACTGTTGAGCAGGACATCAGCTTCTGCACACCATACTCCCCACTCTGAAGGGGACACACCTGCTCCCCTTGTAGATAAGGAAAACAAGGCCAAAAAGTTTCCGTGGCTCGTCTAGGGTCAGAGCAACAGGTCAGATCAGCATATGTACCTGGGATCACATCCAGGGACCCTGAATTGGAGGGGCAGCCATCCTGTGCACAGGGTTTGGGGAAAACACCAAGATCCCTTCCCCATGTGGGAGAATCCTGCCCACTAAGGTGAGGTTGATTCTGTGGGATCCTTTGAGAGAAAACAGTATTGAGCTGCCCATGGTGTCTGTCCTCTGCAGCCTAGGATCAAAGTCCTGGAGGAAGTGGGAGGCATGTCTTGGGCAAGGCCATAGTCCAGCTGGTGAAGGCTCATCTTCTTGTCCTGATTGTCGGTGGAAGGTTCTGGAGAGAGGCAGAGTATTGTGGCA